>NC_134827.1:25345916-25690565 GCF_004210375.1 Tachypleus tridentatus
TGATCTCTGCTAGGTTTACTGACATGAGTTCCTTGTCTGTTAAACCAGATAAGTGTGCCATACTACAAGAAACAGTCAGCCAGATCAACAGAATTAAACATCAAGGTTAGTGTAAAATAAATGTTCTGCAAAATCAACAGATAATTTGAATCAGATAGTCTTGCTTCTAAAATACATAAATCCTTTTCTTGTTTCAATGCTTCCATTCTGCTAGTGATAAAGTGAGTTTATAAGTTCTGAAATTTCCTTGATTCAACCATGCATCTACTAATCCAGAGTTCTCTATGCTCCCTTCATCCGAAGGATTCATTGGGCATGAGTCAGAAACATGTCAGCTGTGCATTTTCACTCTAATCCAAATTGTCATTTTGACAGTCATATGACAGCCAACTTTGCTTGCTGTAAACATGAAGTCAACATTAATTGTTATTCATATGTTTTTCAAACATCAGAATTACCTAAACTTCTTTGAAGGCCTTACTCACACAGTCTATTTTCACATTTCTTAGTTCATCATCCAATCTTTTTTTAGCAGAGCCATCTTCCACTATTTATTTATTTTCAAGAACTTGACCCTGAGGTTGGTTGGGGGGAGGTTCCACTTTGACTAGTCATCAATTTTCTGTCTTGCACACTGTGATTAAGAGAAAATTTCTACTTTGCAGTCTTCCTTAACCTCCGCTGTCCTTCATTCAGTTTCAGTTACCACTTATGTTCCTCTAATAGTTTTGTCCATAGTGTTGTGCTGTACTGATCTCTCTCCACTCCCTCACATTACAGCTGACCTTGAAAGAGCATCTTTTCCTGCATCACTTTGTATGTGTAGGAATTTTATTCAAACTAGTTTTCTGTTCAGGAGAAGCATTCCACTGGTGTTCTATCCTCTTGGCTGTCTATTGGCCATTTCTTTTATAGATGACCAGCTATATTATATTTTCACTCTCCTACCATGTCTTTAACTCTCAATAAACATTACAATTTCTATCTTTTTTTTTTTCAACCCTTCTTAGTGATAAAATGCAGCAATAAATGAGGTTAATCTCAAAATGTTCAGTGACTTTTGTCTATTCCAGACTTATTCTCCATCAGGACTATATAGAGTTCATCTCCAATCATTATCTCATCCGTGAGCCCTTTGGTTTTAGAATCCATGTGTTTGACAGGTTTTTACCATTATTTTTGTGATACCCCATTGTTTGTTTTCACCCACTGTTCTTTCTTATTCTTTTGTATCCAGTTTTCTTTCAGTGTTTTGGATCAGGAAGTCTCAGATCTTCTTTAAAAAAGGATCAACAAAAATCTTTTTATCATGCTTTTCTAGGAGTATATACCCAAGAGATCATAAAATTGGAAACCTATCTTTACTCAGTCTTTACTTGGATGCACCTCATTTCTATATGGAAAACATAATATTGTTACAAAAGTTTCTTCATAGTGGCCATTGGATGATGAGTGGGAATGTATAGGATACTTATCTTCATTTCCTCATTCATTTATCATCATTTCATTGTTTTGTAATCATAGATAATTTATCAGCTCACAATCTGTTCCTTTGGTTTGGCTACAGTTCCATTTGTTTTATGATAGGTAGTCAAAGCATTTCTTGGTCTGTTCTACTCATTTGGCATTGAACCTCTAGTGCCTCAATGGTAACTCTGAGTTTTTATACTGTTAACAGTTGGGGTTTGATAGCCATGGTGGTCAGAGCATTGATAGCCTTTTGTGTAGCAGCTGTGAGTTTAACCTCAGACAAACACTTGCTATCAACTTTTATTTTTACTTGAACAATTGACTTTTTTGTCAGCCCAGTCTGTTTGGTGTTCAGTTAACCACCCAACTAGCTATATCTTGTCTACTGGTATCAATTAAAACGAATGCTATATTTGAAAAATGTGAGATTTCGAATCAACATAGTTCAAGTTCAAGAATCGATTTAGCTGTCTCCTATGAAAATGTAAGCTGTCTTCCACACCTACATCTAAAAGCACCATTTCTGTTTGGGAACAATGATTGTGGTTAACATCTTATATCTTTGTGGTATGCTTACATGCAACATCTCTAATGTGACTTTGCTTCTCAGTGGTGTCTTACTTCAGACTTGTTATCATACAACATAATTATTTCTTTTGGTTGAATCTAACTTAAAACAGAAAGATCTCCTTTTCCTCGTTATCTTATTAACTGTCTTCTCACAGACATCTGTCTCTCTTGATGAATCGTTCACTTTGATATGTAAGAACTTTGTTTTAGGCTCAAGGTTTACCCCTTTTATACCAAAATTATATTTATATATGTATACACATTGGTTTCACAGAAATTTTGAATTTGTTCTCAGTACATTTTCCTCTGAGTCTGTCATGTTTCTGGTGTGATGAACTTGTTAGCAGACTTACTTTCTCAAGATCATCAGCTTTTATACCCTTTAGTGTTTCAGTGGCCATGTAAACAGTTGGGTCATCCAGTGACTGATGCCTTCACTAAAATCAATCAATTTTTTTTTCCACTCTACTGGACTTTAGTTCCAAATCCATATTCTCTGGATATGGATGCCCTTAGTCAATTTTGGGAGAAGTTCCACCCTCCTTTCTGCCTTTTTTTTGGATAAGTGCCATGATCGATTATTTGAAGTGCTATTACTCATTACTTTACTTTGGCTTGCTTAACCATGGTGTCCATCATATTTTGACTTTCTCGCATGGAACAATTCACATTTTTCTGATCTGTACACATATCCTTAAGT
This sequence comes from Tachypleus tridentatus, assembly GCF_004210375.1. Classification (NCBI taxonomy): domain Eukaryota; kingdom Metazoa; phylum Arthropoda; class Merostomata; order Xiphosura; family Limulidae; genus Tachypleus; species Tachypleus tridentatus. The sequence continues at coordinate 25,348,657 of NC_134827.1, forward strand.
ATTATTTGAGACGTTTGATATGAAATGCATGTGATCTATATAATGTCTCGTTCCTACAACCATAATGAGGATCATCTTCTAACTTTATTTTTTTATCTTAATCTTATTTTGTCTTCACATTCCTTAACATAGTGTCCTTGAGCCCATCATAAAGTCTACTTAAATATTTTATTTTGTTTTTGACTTGGTTAACCTTTTCAGATATGGATATAGTTGGCCTTAGCTCAGGAGTATGTCCAGTCGTTAGTTATTATTGGGTTTCTAATCTGAGAAGCATCCACAATATGATACATTACACTCCAACCTTACATATGTATTAGATTGCCACTTTAACTAAATCTGAGAATGAGAAAGGTTCAACATGTAGTTATATACTTCCAAGTATTCCTTTATAAATATCCATTTCCATCATTCTGCATAGTTGTGAAGTTTATTTAAAGTAATCTAATTTTCTATGTTAACAATGTCATTTAATTTCAAAAACAGGAATATTATATTTCTCAAGTAATTAGCTTGTATTGTCAATATTTTTATTTGTGCTTTTCTTTATAAAGTGTTTATCTTTTATTCAAATTCACACCAAAATTTGTCTCTTCTCATGACATGAGAAACGAATCAATACATCTGTTTGTCTAAATACTAGATTCATTGTGTAAAGATTTGGTAATTGTGTTTCTTTCTATGATGAAAATCAGTAATTAAAAAACAAAGGTAACCATTCTTAGTTGTTTCAAAATATCAAAGTTATAAAATCATACATGAAAATAAGATGTTTGCAGAAACTGTATAATGTATAGTAGGTAGTTCTTATATTTCAGTTTTAAACTATATTATTAAATATTGTTTTTTATTTTTTAAAACTGTATAATCATTTATACCATTGTTCAGGTGAAACAAATGATCTTCAGCAAAGTGAAGTATCTTCTAGTAATTCTACAATTCTAAGCAGCAACATACTAGGACCATTACTTCTTGAGGTAAGTAAATCATGATTTAGTGCAACTTGTTTGCAAATAAAGTAGGCTTTCTTTGAGAAAATCTACCCAATTTTTCATAGAAGTCTCTTACAAGTAGTGTTTTTTTGTAACATAACAAAATTAAGTAATTCTTGCATCATTTGAATGCTGACACTTCTGGTAATATGCTGAGTTTGATTTTAAAAAAATATTTTGAACATCTCATAAACATGAGTAAGCGTAACTGAAACCCAGACATTGAATTTATTTTCTGAAGTTACTTACATTACTCATTGCTCTATATGATACATTCAACAAATACAGTAAATATGTTTGTACGTTTTTACTATTTACTATGATTTATTAGAATAGGTAGATCGTGATTAAGTTTTAAGGTGTTCTTAGCTTTACATGTCTGTTTAATTCTGTATCTATCAATCTAACATATCAAAAAAAATTATTTTGTCAGTAGGTGAATTTAGGAGTGAAAAATAACATATGCAATTCGTATTTTACAATTTATGTTTCTCCTTGTATAAAATATATCCTTTATTCAAAAGCTTTTTCTAAATTTGCAAAATGTTTTGTATGTTTAAAAATGCCTTGATCTAAAGAGTAACACTGCTAATTAGAAAATATGTTTCTCCTCCTGTTGAAAATTTTTTTAGGTTTGTCCATCAATCTTTTATTTAGATTAGAGAAAAACTATTATAAATTTTCATTAAATGTTACTTGTATAGTTGAGGATTCTGCAAATTTACCACTTACCTTAATTTTTCATGTTTTGTTTGGTTTGTTTTTTCTCCCTGTGCTATCATTAACTGATTGTAGAAAATTGTAGAAATTATCAATTGTAGAAAAAAGCAACTGGTATAAGATGATTTACATTGGGAGGTTTTGTATGTGGTTTCAAATGATGTGTGTTGAGTGGTTCTTGATATGAAAATCTTTCCCTTAAAACTAAAACAAATTACTTAGACAAACTCAATTCATAAAAAGAATTTGTAAAAAAAAACAAAAACAACTTGAAAGTGAATGCACCGTGCAGCCTTCTATGATTTATTGTTTCAAACTAAAGCTATCTTGTGAAAGGCAGTACTCATTTCCAGTCGTTTATTTTCTAATTTACAATATAATCAAAACATACATTATGAGAGACACCCTCCCTTGTCAGAAATTCCATTTGTGCCTAAACTATCAATAATCATGGTTTTTATGTTTAACTTTCTTGTGTATGTGTGTGTAAGTGAGTTTACTTGTTTTTACTAATAGTGAGTTTAAGTAGGGTCAGCAGTTTGCCCTATATCAGTAGTATGAAATAATTGCTACAATTGAGTGTATTAAAGTAATATGAATTTAGTGAATTGAGTGTTATATGTTTACTGTCTTATCAGTTGTTACTGAATGTATTTTGGCCAAAAGTGAGTTTGTGAATTTTGAACAGTGTCAGTGATGAATAGCTTATATGCACAATAGAAAATATTGTAAAGTATACTTTTAAAATATGATACTATTTAAACCACTGGTCTTTTCCTTTATTTTTGTAAATGTGACTTTGCTTTTTAAGTTCCAGTTTAAGGTTAATTTTCTGTTTCATTAGTTGTGTGTTTACTCAGAGGCTAATTTAAGCTAGTAATGATGAACCAAGTGTGTGACAGTCATAACAAAAAACCTGAAAATACCATTAACAATGTAACTTTGAAAATATTAAAACTATAACATTTTTCCTCAGAAAAACAATTCCAGCAATTTGCTTTAAAATTCATGGTATGTAGGAAATAAATGAATCTACATCATTATAGTTTTGCATGCCTTTGTTGGTTCAGTGGTAAGTCTTGAGGGGTCATGCATCTAATAACAGATTTCAGTACTCAGTGTGTACACAACACAGATAACCCACCAAATAGTTTTGAGTTCAACAACAAATAAAAAATGTAGCTCTTTAAAAATATAAGAAGTAAACTGTTTTAAACTGTGAATGGAAATAAAATTCATTGTTATATATTTTTAAAAAGCTTTAAATGCAGTAAAAGTTATAAAGATATAGAAATAGAAAATCAACTTATGTTTAAATTATGATGTTCAAAAATTTACAGTAGAAAGATTTTATAAGAAATAAACCAGTGAATATTTTGAAGGAGATATTGACAAATTTTGACATCATAATATTTATTAATAACTTTCAACAAACTCCTATATAGTTTTCAACCTTTTTACAGGCTTTGGATGGTTTCTTGCTGGTTGTGAGTTCAGATGGAAAGATAGTAGTTTCAGAAAACGTTTTTTCATTTCTTAAATTCAACAAGGTAAGAATCTGTTGTCGTTGTAGGCTTTTCTAGGTTTCATTGAAGGGTTTCCTGAGTTTTAAGAAAGACAATTCTAAACAGATGCTGAACTGTATCACTTACAATGTCTTTTTTTTTTTAACATTTTCATCCTATGCTTCATATGCCATCATTCATTTATGGGCACTGAACCTCCTCTGTGTCCACCTCTTGGGGAGCTGATTGATGTTCTGTGCTAAAGATCTATTGTGCCTTCATTTGATAAGAACTGGACTATGGGTCTCCTCTGGTCTATGGCTCTGCCAGAACCTCAGCCTTGAAGATGTTGAACTCCTTTTACCATCTGTGGCTGTGGCTGGGACCTATTCATGCTTCCCCAGTCCAGAGTTTGTACACTGAGCCACATGAACCTCCTCTATATCTCCAATGTTTACAACTGTTTTTAATGTGTACTTCAAAACATTGATCCTTACCACAGCAATCTACATGGAGTTGTGTTTTCCTTCCTCAGTAGGTCATGCTTTTTCAGAATAAACAGTCTGCCATTGTTCCTTTTGTCCTTCATATCCAGGTGCATCTGGCTGAGCTGGGTCTGTTCTTAGATGACATTGTTGTCTCCATTGATCAGTCCATCTCATCATGGTTTATTACCACCCTCAAGTGTGACCTTTGTTTGAGTCATTTGAAGAAGGCAGATACTCCTGATTGGAAGTACCATCTTCTATTTGCTGAACATCTTTTGAACCATCTTTCCATTCTCATTTATATGGATGGTTGAAAATCAGGTTACTGTGTAGGCTTTGTTATGGTTTGGTGGTTACACACAAAATCCCCTCTACAGTTTCTGAGTTCACAGCCAAATTATACATCATTTCTCTTGTCCTGGATCACATAGAAACTGTGCAGTACATAGTTATACTGACTTGACAAGTTCTCTAGTGGGCTTAGAATCACTTCTTCTTAATTTCTCACCCTGTTCTCATGAATATTCAAAACTGACTAGCCCATTTCTCTTTATCATCTACTTCTATCCAGTTTTTCTGGCCCAAAGATGGAGTATGCCCTTTATTCGAGACTCATCTCTGTGCCAGTTAGCACTCTATTTGAAGTGAACAACGTGATAACAAGCTTTTCCAGATGAAACCTTCTGTTGGATTTTGACCTTGTTTCCATAAGGATCAGAAGGAGGAAGTTGTCATGACTAGGCTATGCATTGCATAGTTTTTTAACTCATCGTTTTCTTTTATCTAGAACTGATGCACTAACGTGTGGTCTGTGTGACAGACCATTTTTACCATTGGGTTTACCCCCGATGGTAGACAGTGTGATTAACAATGGTGACACACTGTCCACCTTACAAATATTTTTAATTTTTTAAAGGCCATTGCATATTTTAATTGTATTTAAATTTTTATTCAACACTGATTCACACTGTTTTTGTTATAACTTAATTTCATTTAACACTTTATAATACTTTTGTTTTTTGTGTTTTTTGTAACAGATTGTTTGGCACAGATAGCCTAGTTGCTTTGTGTCATAAAATGCCAAACAACAATAATCATTTATATGGTTAACAAGACTATCTTAACATCACCTTCCATAACAAACATTTATAGTAGCTGATTCTCCTCTTTTTAATGGAAGTCATCCTGTCAAGTCATATCCTAATTTATATGCCTTTGCTGTTTCTTATTTTTTCTTCAATTCTTTTATTTCTAATTTGTTAACCATAAATTTTCTTGGTATTCTTGAATCTTCTATATTTCCTTCAGGTTTAAACAGAGTGTTTCTTTTTTCAGAGATAGTTTTTGATGTTAAATCTACATTGAAATTGATATAAATGTTCTTGGAATATTCTTGTGTGTTTATTTTTTCACTTCTACCTGTTTCCTGTACTGAAATTTCTGGAGATTTTAAAGATATAACTTTTCCCTATAGTATACGTTACTCAAGAGCAAACTTACAATATTAAATGTAATAAATAAAAAATTCTTAGAAAACAGTTTTGTTCTTATTCTTTCACACATTTTTTTATATTCAAGAATTAAAATGTATTCAATAAAAAAGTGTAATGTTATGCATAATTTTTTATAAATTAAAATTGATTTGAGTTGATATCAGCACAGTGTGAACTAAGTGTTTGTGAATTTCCTACATAATACATAAGGTAAGGGAAACTTAAGGTAGTTTTATGTAAAACTGCACTGGTTTGAATTTCCAAATACTTAGATTTAAACTTTAGTTCTGTATTGTGTGCCTCTAGTTGGTTCGTGGTAAGTCTTGAGGGGTCATACTGGTAAAAATTTCAATAGTTATCACAGGTAGCCCAAAGTATAGCTTTGAGCTTAGCAACAAACAAACAAAATATAGCTGTGTAAAAATATAAAAAACTGCTTTAAACTGCAGATGGAAATACAGTTATACTTATTACATATTTTAATGAAAAAGTTTTAAATGTACTAAAAACTATAATTAAAACATTAAATGAGATTTAAGTCATTCAGTTAAAAACATCATGTCTGTTTCACTGATCTTTTTCCACCTACTTTTACAAGTCTTTTTTTTTTTCTTTCATCATCCTCAAGCTTTGTGTGAAGAAGGACTTTCTTGGATTTCTCTTCTTTTTTTTTTTGGCATTGTAGGTAGCAGGTTCTGTTTCTAACTCTGTTAGTTTTGACATATGTTGATGTATTTCATTATGAATTAGTTATTATGTAGTTGACATATTATTCTAATATAAAAGGTGTTTCTTCATTCATAAGTTGAAGATACGTCTCGAACAAAACTGTCCCTTTTTCTTGGTACCCAGTGTTATGTCTGTTGGCTTTGGATATGGTTCCTGTACAATTAAGACTAAGCCACTAGTTTTTCTTCCAATCTCTGGACTTGTATTTGAAGTTATGGGTTGAGTTATTACGGCCTTATAGAGTGGTGTCATTTTATCCTATGAAACATGAGCATACCTTCTCTCTTTTGTTTTAAGACTTTTCAGTAGGAGTTTTATTTTTTCTTTTTACACAGTGTTTTATGATATTCTAGTCATCCATAAAATTTATAACAAAATATGGCTGTAGTCTTAGTAATTTCTTGACAAATTAATTTTTGTATTATAATAACTGGACTTTGGTCTATTTGGCCAGATTGTTGATTATCATTGTTTTATAAGTCCAAATGGTAGATTTTTCATTGTTGATTGCATGTTTTACCATTTGCTGTTTTTTAGTTTTTTGGGAAAAGTTTTTACTTTTTAATCTTTATTATTTTTTCATTTCAAGCTCATCAGTCTCATTGCTTTTTGGTATTTACTTCATTTCTTTAAGAATATCTTGTTGATTTTTGCAGAATCTTATCCTATTTCCATTTGAGCCTTTGAACCTTTTAGCATTCAAGATCTTGCATCAAAAGCTTCATGTGTATTGCTTTTTGGTTTTAAGGCTTTTTGTTGTTGTTGTGAGGAAACGTTTTTATCTATTCTCTGAATCACTTTTTTTAGCCTAAGATGTTACTTTTGAGATAAATATTCTTTTCCATCTGTTTTGTGAATGCTATGTTAAAAATTGGGTGTCAAAATCAAATGATTGCAGCTGTCACTATTCTTCAAAAAAGAACAGTTTATTAAAACTTTTGTTGCATGTACATGTTACATATATGAATTTAGTATCATCATGGAGAAAAATATTACAATGGAACATTAGTTTCTAAAGGTGCATTATGTATAAATGTTTAACTATTCACTTTTATTTTGTTTTAAAATAAAAATTGCGAGAGAATTTTTCAAAGCATTTGATACTTAAGTTGTATTCATATAAACATTTTTTGTTCAGAAATATAATAAATATAAGATATCTACAATTTTAATTAGAATTATTTTACTTATCTTAATTACATTATTTTAATATCTTCTCTTGAAGGTAAAAAAATACAGGATTAGTAACTATTGAAATTATTATATATATATATATTTTTTTTTTTTTTTTACTATAGGATGAATTGATTGGAAAAAGCATCTACAGTATCATCCATGCTGGTGATCATGCTCTTGTCAGCAATATTTTGCTGTCTATTTCACTAGGTAGGTCATTTTCAAGATGTTCTATGAAAGTAGTGTCATTAGATGGCTATTTACTGCAGGTTAGGCACCCTTTCTGTAGTGTTATGTTTCATGCTTTACTACAAACTAAACACATTCACACACCTTTTAAACTAATTAGGTAAGAATATTGCTTTCAACAATATAAATATATTTTTAATTGGTCACTATCAACTGAAAAACTGGTCAGATGGTTTAAGTGAAGTTTGTCTGTCATGTTAAGTTGAGGCTTGCAGGTTAGTTTGTGGGTGTTATGCTTTTTGGTAATTTTTCTGATATGTTAATGTTTCTAAAGCAGTTTTAAATACATTAATGTATGGAAGTAGAAAAGAAACTAAGTTGTTTGATCTTCTAAACTTAGGCAGGTTTTAGAACCTCTTATGTTTTTGCAATTCTAAACTCTGTAGTATCAGATAAGTAACAATGACTTCTAGTTGTCACTTTCATATCTTATATAACATTTAAAAATGGTTGTATCTGTTTTTAACCTGTTAGAATTTCTTCTTCTATTAACTCATTGTTTACTTAATAATCTAACTTGACCAGCATATCGTAATGTTCAATTTTAATCATTCTTTTATACTGTACGTAATCTGTACTATGTGCAAATGTGGTTCTTTTTTTTGAGAAATATTTCCAAATTTTGAGAAAAATAGGAGGAGTTGTAACAAGTGAAGCATTTGGTCAATCTGGCATAAAGTTTGTGCTTACAAATAGCACGTTCTGTTGCTAGCTCAGTAAGGATTGTAAATTTTTATGGCTGTATAATTAAATTCATTTTTGAGAACATTAAATACGCATTTGTCTTTTCTTTTTTTTTAAAGACGAATTCATTATAAGGAAACCCAAGAGGCGTATATCCTCACAGGAAGTGGTTAAATTAATGTAATCAATATGTTTTATGAGAGGTTTTAAAAAACTATGTTTGAATGACTCAATTAAGTTTGACAAATTTAATAATCCTGTATTAGTAATGGATAAAATGTGATTGTGTGTATGTTAACTACTAGATTTTTAGCATGTAAAATTTGGTCAGATATTTACAGTTTCATATGAATAAAAATTTCATTAATTTAAAATAAAGTATTTTCTGTTATGACCTGTATCAATGAGTATTACAAAAACAAAAAAAAACTTTAGTTATTTTTAATCTTGTTTGTCTTCAAGGGAAAGCTTGCCAGTGGGAGATAATTAGTGTTTTTTATCATCTTGTTTTGTTTCTGGTAATCATTTCCTTCTAGATTCCTATGTATAAAAGCTTTTGCTACATCTACACATACCTTTAGTAATTCCTGGCACTGATGTAAGCAGTGTGGGTATTTATAATGTACTAATCATTTCCTCAATGATGAGAAACCCATTTGAAATAAAAATGTATCTCATAGTGGCTGGTATAGGCACACACCTATACCAACAACAAACAAACAACAATAAATCCCAAGATACAACAAACTACGAAACCTTATACTGCTGCATACCATATGTTTCCAACATCAGCAGAAAAATAACTAACATTTCAAAAAAACTTGTAACAAAACACAACATTCTAGTAAACACCAAATTTATTCAAAAACAAGGTTCAAAACTAAAGTACATACTGTGTAAAAACTACACTGACAAACACAACACCAACATAATTTATAAAATACAATGCAACAACTGCCACAACTTTCATATTGGAGAAACAAGCAGAAAAATGGAAACTACATTCAAAGAACAAATAAAAAACACACCTTCACATGTTTTAGGACACTGCAAATCAAATAAACATTACATAACCATAGAAAACACCCAGATATTAAATAGGGAAACAAACATAAACACAAAATGAAAGAAGTCTCACTTATACAGCATCTAAAGCCAAAATTAAACGAATATATAGGAACACCTTTATACCTGTACTAATTAATAACCTAAGATCCATCTGCAACGCCCCCTACAATCCCATACCCATTTATACTTTCATCCCTAAGACACATCTGGTAATGGTCATATTCAGACTCTCTCTTTCTTAACCTGAAGATGATGTAAGAAGGTCGAAATGTTTTTCTCTCCTTATCAGTAAAAGTGTTAATATCTGTACCAGTCACTCTGAGATATATAATCATTTTCTTGTCCAGAAGTTTGTGGGTTATCTCAATTATTTGTTCATCTGTGGGCATTTACATTCTTTGAGTTCATTCAATCCTTCACATCAATTTTATATTCGTCATCCAAATTTGACTATGCTTAATTTTGGATCAGAGAGTTCAAATACTTCCCACAACAAGTGAGTAATGATATTGCACTTCCTGTTTCTTTATGTTAATTTTACTTTTGTCTTTGTGTGATGCTAAAAAATAACAGAAGATTGGAGACTACCTTCATTCATTCACTTCTCATTTGCTGTCTAGACGTTTTACGTTTATTTGTGGAACCTGTGAGCATCTTATTAAAGTTTCTTTGTGAAGATTTTGAAATGACAAATGGGGATTTCAGTGATCCTTATTTATACTTCCTACTCATTAGTCTTCATTTCGTACACTATGGAATGATTTCTCGGATCATAGCTTTCCCTGTTTGCTATGGCTTTGGCCCTATCTTTACATGTAGTCAAACTATTAATGGATTTTTTGCACATGTTCACTGTCAGTTTTAATTATTTTTATGTAGGATGGATTAGATTGTTCTTGAATTCAAGTCTCAGTTTGTGCCTTCTCAGTGTCCATCAAGAATTTCATATTAATGCTCTTCCAGGAACCTTTTACCTATCTCATTTAGTTTTTTGCAATCCCTTGAGTTTTGGATGCATTTACTCTTTTGTCTACCAAACACATCCCCTCTAATTTGGATTGTGCTTCCTTGAGACTGTCAGTTTTGCATATGTCTTTCATGGAGTCTATCTTTAGACATATTATTTATTGGAATGTCTCACAGCAGTGTAACTCTTTCTTCATATTTGTTACAGTTTACATTAATCACATAGCAGTATGGTAGGCAGATAGTACATATTCAATCTTCTGTGTCATTATACTAATTGTTGGTGTGTGTTTTAACACTAATTTTCAATGTTGCATTATTATAATTACTATCTTGTCTTGAATAATTTTGTAGTAATATCTGTTAGTATTGTAGCAAATACTTTTAATTAATTTCATCTCAAATGACTTGAAAAATAAGTGACTCTAACAGCATTATATATCTCCACCTCTGGAAAAAAAATTTGTGTGTGTGTATATATATATATACACACACACACACACAGCATTATAAGAAGAATTTGCTCTCTCTATTTCCATAAGATTCAGGGTTTGTCAAAAAATCAATAGAGTTAGAAGATTATATTGATCTTTAGAGTAAATGAAGGTTATTGTAATAACCCTACTGAACAAATGTGGAGTTAAATACAAGACATTCTGAAGGAATTTTTGTAAATGACAAATCACAGTTTTTTTATCTTGATCATCTGTCACTTAGATTTTGATAACATGTGAATGATACTTTTGAAACTATAATAAGATGTATAATGTTGTTTTGAGTCATTTTTCTGGTATGTTTTTCTTGTGTAGGTAATGGTATAGGCTGGACATCAGAATCAGGTTTTGGCACTGGCAAAAGTCACTTGTTCAATTGCCACTTTATGGTTAAACCTCAGGAAGCTCTGAATAAAACTATGGAAGAAAAGCAGACCAATCTTTCACAGTATGAAAACATGCAGGTTTCAACAGTTTTATTACCTTACCCAACAGAAAACATTGAAAAACCCAGTGAAGAATCAGGTTGGTGACTTGACTGATTCTATCATCTGTTTTAATTAAAAGTCATCACTAGCTAAGGAAGGTAACTAGAAATATCTTTAATAATCTACATGTCTTGGAATGGAAGTATGGTTACTAAAGGCAAGTTAAAATTTTGAAAATAATTTTACCATCTATTAAGAACATTTAATTGCCTTTGAAAGTTATTATATAATTTTTACTTACAAGTTTTATTAATCTGTTTGATAAAGGCAGTATTTTATGTGGAAATCAATAAAATAAAGAGAAAACAACTAAATTAATTATGTATTTAGTAAATACAATGTATTAATATTTAAAACAGTGTAATTCTTGAAAATTATTATTGATTACAAAGATATATAAAAGTTTTGGTTTTATTAAGGTCCTAAAATAGCTTATCACAACAAAAAGGAATAGAAATGTGCTTTCATTAGCTGTAGTTCAACTTGAACAAATTATTCAAATCAGGTAAACTTACCTCTAAAATATTGAAAGTCTTTCCTTGTTAAGTTTGAACTCATGCTGTCAGCAAAACATAGATTGAATGTCTAAATGCTTTCTGCACATTGTAATATGATAAACTCAAAATTAAAAATTAGTGTGAGTGGTACTTTCAGTTCATAACTTATTGTTGTGAGTGTTGCAGTGCATGAGTCACTTACTAGTTAGTTCTCTACCCTTTCACTCTCTGTGTTACTTATTGCGCAAACTTTGAGAGATCTTACTTATATTAGCTCCTTTTTTTCTTACCATAACTTAGGTTTTTTTTGTTGACAGTTGTGCTGTTAATTTTGCGATGATATTCCGGCTGTTTTCATCACTGTTGGCATTTTCATAACTTCCTTGGATCCCTTACTTTGGCAATTTGCCTGTATCATAAATTGTAGCATGCAGGATATACTTTCAGCTGCATTGTTCAACATTTTTGGGTCATTGTATACTGATATTCCTGGCAGATATCATGATTTTCTAGTTGGATATCTTACATAACACCCAATATTTTCTTTTGTTTTACACAAACATCACTCTTTTTTTCGAGCCTTAATTTCCTTCAAAGTGTGCACAGCTAGATCTCTCTACAACAGTGTTGGCTCTTCTCCTGATCACACTTCTATTGGTCACATTTCTTTTTCTCTGTTTTTGTTCAGTATTAAACCTATTTCGGTCACATCTGACAGTACTTGTGTCATCTGAGATGATGATTTTGATACTTCAATCTTTTATATTTCCCACCTTCTCCTGATGTTTCAGACATTTTCAGAATTAACTCTGTAGTTATTCTCTTTCTGTTTCCTGTCACCTCCTTTTTATTGATTTTTAACCTTATTGGAGGTTATTAGTTATTGGGGATGTAGGGGTTATTTCACTCTGACATATTTTATGCTCTGAAGCTATGAGTTGCCTTGTTTTGAGAAGCTAATTTCCTGCCACAGTATAAACTTTTCTCCTTTTCTTCATTTTATTTTTATTTTTAAATCAGGAGTTCATATCTACTTTGATGTCTTAATTATTCTCAGGCCTCACTGATCTTGCTTCCGTTATCGTGCGACTTCAATATTCCTTTGATATTTTACCATTAGGGTGTGATGTAAACCATTTGTCCTTTAGTGAATTCCACACAAATATGTATGTATGTATGTATGTCTTTAGTCAGGTGAATTCCACACAAATATGTATGTATGTATGTATGTCTTTAGTCAGGTGAATTCCACACAAATATGTATGTATGTATGTATGTCTTTAGTCAGGTGAATTCCACACAAATATGTATGTATGTCTTTAGTCAGGTGAATTCCACACAAATATATATGTATGTAGTGTGAATTCCACACAAATATATATGTATGTATGTATGTCTTTAGTCAGGTGAATTCCACACAAATATATATGTATGTATGTATGTCTTTAGTCAGGTGAATTCCACACAAATATATATGTATGTATGTATGTCTTTAGTCATGTACATATATAGAGAGAGAGGAAGAAAGAATGCTTAAAAAAAATCTTCTGTTTTGTTTATGCAGGTATTTCACATTAACTTGTTTCTTCTTCAGAGGTAGCTATCTAGAACAAGTTGGTTAGGGTTTTAGCATTTCATTTTGCTTCTGGGCATTATTCCTTTTCAGAAGCCTGTGTGTAATGTTTTTTTCACTACTCACTACATCTACTTGTATTTTTTCATATAGCTTAGCAATAATGTAAGTAAGGTGGGTCTTTATTAATTATTATTTGACTCTCTGTTATGGGTGAATCCTCTATTTGAGTCTTTGGGAGTTACATATTAATGGACTGTTTGATTCATCAGATATTTTCCATCGATTTTCTATTTATTTTACAAGTTTTACTCTTCTAGTTTCCATTTCATATAGGATTTGAAGGTTACAAAACTTTTCCACAACAAGGTGTTATTGATGTTGTACTTCATATTTCCTTGGGATTTTCAGTTTCTTCTTTTTCTGTTGCTAAAGATAACAGGAAATTGGAGATTAATCATAGATTTTTTCTGCATCATTTGTTATCTAGATATTCCTACTTTCTGGGTGTAACCTATGACAATGTTATGAAATTTTTTTTATTAATTTAATTATTATTATTAATAAGAAATGATTATTTGTACATCTCAACACACTAATATTCTCACCCATATCTTCTTTCATATTGTGAAGTAATTTATCAGTGTATGTATGTTTCTTCCTTTTCAGCACTTTATCTTTTCACAAATATTTTCAAGCCATTGGCTGATTTTCTACACACAAACTTTGTCATCATGACATATGTGATTAGAGGATTCTCACTACGTGGTTGTGTCCAACTGAACTCAACTTTCAATTAGTTTCTGAGCTTGTGCCTACTTAAATATCTTCTACACTTGAGATTTAACACTTTGGTATTTAATACATATTTAATAATTCTGTTTGTAGCTCTGTAACCAAGCAATATTGAAGGTTATAAAAATTATGATTTGTCAGAGCAATAACAATTCCTTAGGAAGCAATTTACATTTAACTTCATATATTTTGAAGGGGCATTTGATAAAATAGAGAAGATGTGTGACACTAGGGGGAGTTCAGGATTTTAAAAAAAATATTTCCTTATATGGTTGAAAACGTAAAACCTAATTTATATAACAAAAATATAAAATCATTTAGTAAAATTTTGAATGTAAGACACTAAAATGCTATGTCATGCACAGAAAGGATACCCATGTTGAAGGAATTCATATCTATAACTACCTAAATAAATATCAAATGTTTTTTTTTAGGAAATCTTTATATTTTGTCTTTTTATTTTCTCTGTCTTAAATGTATGCAGGGTTGTTTGATTTTACTGACCTAGTAACCATTCATAAAAAGTAGAGAAATAAATACAAGTTACCTTTTTTTCTTCCTAAAATGACTACAAATTGTAATAGAAAGCCACAAATATTTTAAGTAAGTTAAATCTTGTAACAGTATACACCTACTTAGTAATTTTGTGTTTTATTGACCTTTAAACCATATCAAACTGTAATCCCTCCATACAAGTTGTAAATCACACAGCACATGTGCATTTCATGTTACTGTTTTGGAAAGTATAAAACTGGCCTTTACAAAGTACAAATGTTTTATTCTTCTTTGTTTTGTTACTAGCATAGCACTATTTTATAAAATGCAGTGACATTTTAGTTACAGTACATTACATATGTAAATCTGTTGTTACCGTATATATTCCTAAATTTCAGTTATTTTGCTTAAAACATAAAACAGTAAATTTAAAAAAATGTAGAAAACAATGCTCTCTACTGCTTATGATGTTACGAAGTTTTTGTACTCGTACATCATACTTGCTAAGCCTCATTGTATTTCACACATGGAGGATGTAGAAATCAAATAACCTTTGTAAGTTTTATTTATGTATTCTGAGATAACAAAAATTATAAGTTAATATACTGATACCACAAAATTCTACTGTAATTTATCATGCTTTCTTCCTATTTTGGTCTAAAAAATCTAATTTCTAATCAGCATATAGCTTTGATTCACCACTCTTCAAAGTTTGTAATGGTTATGACCAGATTAAGTGGTTCAAAACGAGTGCTTTTGATTGCTTATAAACCTGTAATTTAGAGAAGTGGGTCTGGGTAAACAGGTGTTTTTATATGAGGAAAAGATGGGTTCTTTGAATGTAATGATATCTCAGCAAATAGAAAAAAAATAAGAGGTTCATATTTTATATTCTGGCTTCATAAGAAGGATGCTTGCCAACTCTCTAGAATCTAGTTTTGTATCTTTCTTTCTTTACATGTTAGTCACTTCCTCTACACAGTGATTATTCTTGTTTTTATTATTTCATAGGTAAGTCTATTGAATTCGAGTTTTTACATCTTTGAGGATTAAAACAAATTTTAAACAGGTACGGTCATCTCAAATACCTTCCTTTTTTCTGTCCCCAACAAACAAATTTTTATTACAATTACGCCTTTCAATAAAATGTTTATGGTAGGAAAGCGGGGCTTGCACAATAAGTTACATATTGTATGGGAAAATGGAGGAACTGTGGGTAAGTGTATGCTCTGCAGTGTGTAAAGGACTTATGATAATTTGAATAACATGTTTTATTGACAGTAGGTTTTCAAACTTAACATGAAAAACTGTCCAGTGTTTCAAGGGAAATTCATTTTAATTCAAATAGGTAAAATCTTCAAAAATAATAGCAGAGAAATTAAGTTTCACAAATGTTTGGCATTACTATGTACAAAGTTGTAGGGAAAAAAAGGCATGAGATTATGTGGATGGTCCTCTGTAAAGTAAGAAATTAATGCTTGTAAGGGTGTTGTGCATATAAAGATACAGGGTGTTCAAAAAGTCACTGTGCAGTTTTGTAATCATATTTTATTTAGTCTATTCCAAGCCAGCAACTGATAGCAGTGTTTAGAAACAAAATAAGAAGCATCCAGGCCTGTATTGATGCCAACGGGGGTCACTTTCAACATTGTTTATAATCGTCATTCATATTTACCTCCTCTATTCTATATTGAAACATGTCTGTTAATAAATATATAAATGCACAGTGACTTTCCAAACACCCTGTATTATTTTATGCTAAATTTTTGCTCTGTTTTTTCTGGAAAGTTTTGTCTCCTGAAATTTTGAAGGAGGAAATAGGGAAGCATGATGTAATATACAAAAGCTGTATGCTCAGGATTATCTCAGACACTGACACTTTTTTTGCATTCTGTTCCATCAGTCTTCTGCTTACTAGAAACACACATAGGACCAGTAAAGAAAGGTGTGATTATTGTGATATACTGTCACACCCTCTGCTGGTCAGCAAATCATTACTAACTTTAAATGTTATTTACTATAAGATTTTGCTTCACAAAATATTAATATAAATAGTTGTAATTTAAATTTTGTGTGCTATGTAGTTATGAACTTGATGAGTTCTGTTACAATTGCAAAATCATGTAGCTGAAATTCTTTTGTCAGTATGAGATTTTAGGCTTATATTGGAATGCTTTATCTTAAAAATGTTTTGCCATTTAATGAAGTTCTGTAAGAGATCGTAATAAAGTTTATATACATTAACCTATACTTAAAATTGAATTCAACATGTTGGCTAGCTCAACTGATTTAATCTTCACATTTACTTCTAAAGTTTTTTGTTTAAAAGAGATTCTAGACTACAAAATTAAATAGATTGGACAAGTTATTTTGTAGTTGTTTTTTTGTTATAATAAAGAAAACATTTATATGAACTGATTGTGTATTAACAACTATTGGCACTTGGGAAACTAAATTCAACAGAAACACATTTACTCTTCAGAATCATAAATCTGATACAGGAATGTTTGAATATATATTTGGATTTCAGAAATAAAATAAGTTGCCTAAAAATACTACTAGACAGTTCCATTTATATTCTTAAGCCTAAGATGTTAATGGTGTATTTGTGCAATATTACATTCCTTAGAACATGACTTAAAGGTACAACTGATACCATTCTGATTATAAGTAGCATTTAATTCCAGGTTGTAAAATTGTAAGTGGTCTCTTAATTATATGTAGAACACTCAACATATGAGCGATTATGATTCTGTGATTGAGGTCAAGATAAATTTTAAACAAAATATGAAATCCTCCTTTTGGTTATTTTTAAATCACAACAGATAATAGATAATTAAAAGAATAATGAAAACTCAACATATTGTGACACCTTTGCTTTAAGTTTTATTGTGTGTGTGCATATATTTAAATTAATGTGTTTTTTTTTTATTGAACCTACAGAAACTCAAAACTGCTTGTTTTGTGTTGCAAGACGAATTCCTCAAACTGAGAAAACTGTTGGTAAATTAGGGATTGAACAGTTTACAACACGTCTGAGTTTAACAGGAAAGGTCATTGTTGTTGATACCAGGTAAATGTTTTTATTACTCTGCATATTTACATATAATAAAAGCAATAGAATTGGAAATATTATCACTAATTTCATGGAATTATTTTTACTGAAAATTTATGTGGTTCTTAATGAAAGTTTTTGCATTCAACACAACCTGTGCCATTCAAGTTAGATTTTGTGCTTTTCATCGTGGTTAACATGTGTGTTAACCTACTTTACGATTAGACTGCTTTATCATTTAATAGTAGTAATTAAATGGTTAGAAGTACATTGGTTTACAGTCCTGTACTGTAAAAATTACAGTGATACTTTAAAAGCTGTTAAAATAAGCAAAAAAAGATGTATTATAATTCAAGAAACCCATTAATATGAGTGTGTAAGGTAGAATTGACTTTTTTATGGGGGAAATATTTACACCTGCAGAAGGAAAGATAATAATACAGAAGTGCTTGAGTTGTCAAGTTCACTTTCTCTTTTTCTTCTTGTTTAACTGTAATGCTTGATGTTAATGTATCATCTCTACCCAATTTTGTAGTTTTGGATAAATAGAAATACGCATGTGTGTATATGTAATGTGAATTATTAAATGAAGTTAAAAAAGAAATTGAAAAATTAAAAATAGGGTCAATATTTAAAATTTGCATAAAAACAGGTATTTGGCTGATGTCCAAAATTAAAAGACTACATGTTTAATAACTCCATGTTACCATCGTCAGGAGTAAATACCTATATGGCAACCAGGTAGTCTTAGAGAAAAAAAAAATAACTTATTTATTTTAATATTCATATTGCAGGGAAATTAGAGGTACCATATTGAATAATAATTATTTTGATGGGCTATTTGCTATTTTGCTTTTTTTTTTTAAGTTTTTGACCAAAATAGAGAAATAAGGATTTTATGGATAAGTTTGTTATGTTAATCTGTTCTTTCTTAATGTTCAAATTAACTAATAATTGTGGTTGGGCTTCACTTTAAAAAATTGAGTATTACTGTAACACTTCTTGACATTGTAAGTAAGCACATTATTCTTTAACATTAATGTGCCACTACACGTGTTTATGTGTAAATTTTGGTACCTCATCACATTGTTGTAATTCCTGTCAACGTGCCCAGTCGTATTTTATCTGATGACCATGCACCCTAACAATAGCTGTTTATCATAGCATGTATCACAAAATAATCCATCATAAGGATGTCATATCCAAAATGCATCCTTCCATCTTGCTGAATTTGGAGTTTTCACTAAAACAACAACTTCCCTGCTTGTGTTTCATTACCCATCTAATGTATGAGGATGATTATTTTCAGTATCTATTTCAAATGTCATATCACACATAGAAATTCATAGGTGCTGCATCTAGTGACTTTACCAGCATGTCTTCATATGCAACAGTATTCTTTCATTCTCCAGTTGCTTGAGGCATGTGTTGTGGAAGTAACTAGTGTACACATGACTTTTATCACTTTCCCAGTTGAAAATCCTTCTTAATTATGTTCTGTACTGTTGCCTAAGGCCTTTATGTTCATGGGCTTTTACCCATTAGAATTTTTGAAAAACACTTTGTTTACCTTGACTGGAATATGACTTACTTTAGATTTTTTGGAAATATTTGGGGTTCCAGGTTTATCTGCATTCCTCTGTTTTCCAATGCCTTTAAGTATAAACGGTGTCCCCGTCTTAAAGATTTTAAGTTCCTGATCTATACAAATCTTATTTATTTGAGTAGATAAATATTTTGCATTGTATAGGGCTGTTACATATCTTTCTTCAAAGTGGTCAGTTTTCAGTGGCATCAAACTGCCTACAAGATTGTAAATTATGTCAAAATTTAATTCTGATATATGCCATTTGAATGAGACTGGCTGGGAGTTGTGGCATTCTCCTGTAATCCAGCTGCTTAATTTGGCCAGGTGGGTTAATGCATTTGACTCATAATCTGAGGGTCATGGGTTTGAATCCCCATCACACCAAACATGCTTGCCCTTTCAGCCATGGGGATGCTATAATGTGACGATCAGTCCCACTATTCGTTGGTAAAAGAGTAGCCCAAGAGTTTTCAGTGGGTGGTGATGACTAGCTCTAGTCATCTTTCCTCTTGTCTTTCACTACTAAATTAGGGACAGCTAGGGCAGATATCCCTTGTGTAGCTTTGTACAAAATTCCAAAACAACCAAACAAACAATCCTATGAGACTTTATTGTCTGTGCTTATCATGTAAATTGCTGGTTTGTCTGGTCAAAATTTTTTTAACAGAAAGAGAAAAGTAAACCCTTTGTATGATATCTTAGTTTGGCTGATATTATAATCATATAGTTTTAATGATATTTATACCCTGTTCATTATCAACGTTGTAACTGTTAATTTTAACACTTTCAAATTACAGTTTACTTTTTAAACAAATTATGTCCTTGGTTTTAGTTTGTTGGCTAAAATCTAAATTATGTGTGAATTTATTGCATTGGCTTACTTAAAAACACTGATTTAATAGTGGCATTTTCTTTTGAAGTTTCTTGTTCTAAACTGTGAAATTAAACACATCAGATAAGTACATTTTTATTTGGTACAGGCAATTATGAAAAAACCTTGATGTACTTAGACCATTTTCTTGAAACCAGTAATGGAATCTTTTATTAATAAATAATCTTGTTTCATTAATACTTGACACAATTTTATAACTAGTAGGTATCGAGTTACTATTAATCTCAAAAATAAATTATCTAAAATGTATTTCATAAAGAGTTAAACTCTGAATGAAGTTTAAATCAAAGAAACGAAAATTTAAAAATTGTAAAGTAAGTTCTAAATGAATGCATGATATAAGTACTCTTAGTGTAAAAATAAATAAACAGTTTGTATCATATTATTATTCAAGAATATTAGTACAAGCTTTCAAAATTATCAGATGATGCCACAGAATACAATAAAAAAATTCAAAAACTCATTATTGAATATAAAACTTCAAAGTAAAAAAAAAAATCTGTAAATGTAACTTACCCTAAAAAATAGTTTGAAAAGGAGTAACTTTACTTGAATTCATAAAGCTGAATACTGAAACTTTATATTTTAATATTTGATAAAAAGATAAAAATAAATGCACCACTGAAAGAGGTACATAAAATTGTCCAACATGTTGATGACCACTGGTTATTATCTTCAATGGCCTTCTAGCAGTATTTAAAACTTAATGGCCACGTAAACATAACTGAATGGTCTAACAGGTGGTGTGCTGGAAACAATGTGTTCTTTCAGAGGTAATAACAGTTTACAAATGAATGGGAAAGGTTACCAGCCTCCATCACAATTCACTAACTTTCTGTGGTTCTTGAAGTATGCCAACTTTTGAAAAATCCTCATCTGGCAAAGTTGGTAGAATTTTTCAGAATTGGAACTCTGTATTATTACAGGTTAAGATCTGTTAGTAGAAAGAATAATAACAAAATATTCACCATTGATAAGAATATGTCAAATATGCTTGGAGGGCCAGCCTTCAGAAACAAGAGGTTGATTGAACCATATAAAACTTCATATTTTATTAACATGAAAAATGAAAATAAAAGTTGAGTTTCAAAAACCAGGTTGTGGAATACTAGAAATGAAAAATTGAAACTTAATCTAAACCATTTTACCTTTTACTTAATTATATTACTGTTCATAGGTTAAAAATAGCAAATATATGCATATTATACAATACTGTGCTTCTTTTTTTTTTTTTTTGCTTATTTATACAATACCAGTTTTAGTTTACAAGTTTTGTGATACTTCATGTTTTTAAACCCAGAATGATTATATGTATATGTACACAATGTATTTAACATTATACGTCTCTTTTATTCTATACTCAAATGAAGGATGTCTAGTTTATATTTACAACCCACTTATGTAATGCTGTGATGAAACCTTTAATACACTTACTGGGATATGTTGTACATAAAAAATAACGTGCTTCTTACACTTTCAGTGGTGTGTCATCAACTTACAGTCAGTATCTGAACAAGGACTGGATAGATAAGAATTTGCATGATTTCTGTCATCCTAGTGACAGACATAAGCTGGATTTACATTTGAAAGAGAGTAAGTTCATTGTGCAGTAGTAAAATAAAAACAGAAATTCAATTAAGATGACAAATAACTTGTTTTTTATCTCACATTACAAAAAGAGGTTGTTTTTTTATTAACTATTGGAGTGTTGTAGATATTGATCTAATATTTGATCAAATTCACATTATTATAGATCACATATATTCATTTCCTAGCCCTCCAAACAGGCAGCAACACCAGTGGCATCTACCGAATAAAAGTAGTACAAGATAAATATATTCACATTCAAACCAAAAGCAAGAAATTTAGCCACAGTCAAGCCACAAGTGAAGAAGAATTTATTATGGCTACGCATTCAATTATTCGGTAAGCACAAACAATCTTTATTTGGAAGGTACATTATCTATTTTATAGGCTTCTTGGCAGTAAGAAACTACTTTCTTGTATGGGGTGACAAAAATTGTTTAATGATCTAACATGTGTGCAGATTGATAATTCACAAAAATGAAATGTAAAAATCTAACTGGAAAATTTAACTGTGCAATTGATATGTTATGTCACTGTATTACACGTTTTTTAACTGATAGATGTGTCTGGTGTGGTTAAAGTTAAGTATATTGAGAATACATGCTAACTTTTTCTTAGATTTTTCTAATTTTTGATAGAAGTTAGTTTTAATATTTTTATTATTTTAATTTTTTTTGGGGGGGAACTTGCTTCTTATTATAAATTTTTTGTTCAATTTGAATTGACATTTTTATTAATTACTAGATGTTATCAGGAAGGAGCTGAAAGTTGATGGGATTTCTGTGATATACAGAGATTTTCAGCACCCCTACTAGATAAATTTTTCAAGCATCAATGAGTGTAAACTATTATGATGTTTGTTATTTTTCGTATGCTTACAAACATTTGAAAGATATAACACATATATATGTAATATGAAATGGTTTATATGTATTTTATGCCTTGTAGTACTGTACTTGCAGAAGCTGAAAACCATTCATTGTTATCTAGTGCAGCTGTAGTAGAGTGAGGGTTCTTATTTTTTTGCATACCTACAGTTTATTTACAAACTACCTATATCACTGCAAAAACTTGTTTTATAATATATTTTCAGTTTTGAGTGATCATTTAAAGACAACTAAAAACTATAACAACTCAGAAAGTCCACTCATATGGTTGTGCTTGCTGCTATTGATTCCCAACCAGTGGTTCATATATCCCTCAGAGGGTACATAAAGCTTCTGTAAAAAGTACCAGCTATTTGTAATTATAAATACATGTGTATAAATTTTTTAAAAAAAAAGTAAATAAAAAGAAAATACAGTTGTATAAAAAAATGACTTAATTCCCTTAACTGATTGATCTTGTAACCATTGTTGTTGTCCATACTATAACTTTCAATGTATTTTTTACAAAATTGGCAGATGTTTAATAAACATCACAAGCCTTTGTACACTAATAATTAGATTTTTTTATTGAAGTATTTTAAGATTTTTCCTAGAATATAGATGGTATTTCTATATACCAGCTTGAATACTGAGTGATTTCCATGCTAAGACTAAAAATACTTTTTTGTCTTAAAAGTTTCAAATTTTAATTGAGTAATCTCTAAAATTTTCATATATATCTCAGATGTTTTTCTTTTTTTTCAGTAAAACTATATGTTATTTTCTGTACCCTAACTTTATATGAAGTTGGTCGATTTGACTGACCTCATAACTGCCCAAAAAAACTGAAATAAAGCTAAATGACCATTTTTACTTTCTATAATGACTCCAAATTGTAGTATGAAACTAAACTTACCTTAAATAGCTTTGCACTCATAAGGGTATACATCTACTTATACTTGAATTTTATTGTATTATTGCCCTTTTAATCCTAAGTACTATTTATGTCATTATAAGTTGTAAAACACTCAGTGAATGCAGCTCATGTTTTGTCATTGAATTACATTATGCACAAGCTACTCATGAAGTAATTTTATTATATTATTATTTATTTCACGTAATCTGACCTTAAGTAACATAAGTTTCCTATTTTTACATTTTAGTTACACTCAATGGCCCAGCACAA
Organism: Tachypleus tridentatus; assembly: GCF_004210375.1. Lineage (NCBI taxonomy): Eukaryota > Metazoa > Arthropoda > Merostomata > Xiphosura > Limulidae > Tachypleus > Tachypleus tridentatus. The sequence continues at coordinate 25,372,243 of NC_134827.1, forward strand.
CCAGGTGGGTTAAGGCATTCGACTCGTAAACTGAGGGTCACAGGTTCAAATCCCTGTCGCACAAATGATATTTTACAAGCTTGCAAACAATACTGAGTGTTATATCTATGTGGTCTGGAACTGAATCTTTTATTGACTTTCACAGCTCGTTGGTATTTACCAAGATACGGGGGCCAGGCGTGGCAAAGTGGTTAAGGCGTGCGACTTGTAATCTGAGGGTCAAGGGTTCACATCCCCATCAAGCCAAACATGCTCACCCTTTCAGCTGTGGGGACATTATAATGTGATGGTCAATCCCACTATTTGTTGATAAAAGAGTAGTCCAAGAGTTGGCAGTGGGTGGTGAAGACTAGCTGTCTTCCCTCTAGTCTCACGCTGCTAAATTAGGGATGGAAGCACAGATAGCTGTGATGTAGCTTCACAAGAAATTCAAAAACAAAAACAGTTACTCTTATAACAGTAAATAAAGAACGTATATAAAGAATAAGAAAAAGTACTTACCTGGGTCTTCTCTTTTATTTTTATTTTTTGCTTTCGATTATTGATTATACTTTTTTATACAAATGGTAGTATTGGTAGTAAATAATATATATGCAGTTAAATAATATGCCAAAGAACAATGCATAATAACATGCAAAGGCAGACAGTGTCTGATAACTATAGTAATTTTTCTGGCTTTTTGACTATGCGACAAGAGCCATTAGGAATTCAGCTGTGTTCGTTGATGTTTTTCCTGTGGGAATCAAGCTTGAATTGGAAGAGAAACTGACACATCTATGTACAGAAAACAACATAATATAATGCATCATTTGACAGATGCAAACCTTGGCTTTGTATTGGTTATAAATAATATTATATCAGCAGTTATAGAGAACTGTTGGCAATTTGCAAAAGATAGAATGTGATAGGTGGGCATGACAGAAGAGATGTGATTTATAACTGAAAGATAGAATGTGACAGGTGCATATGGCAAGAGGGGTTAGTTGTCTGTTTCATGACTCTAATCAAATAAGATTGAAGACTATGAAAATTATGCACTGCCTGAATGATGATGAAATTAGAATGTGTACTTTTTTTTTGGAGGAATGGTATGTAAATTAGAGAAGAATGAATACTAAGAGAAAAAATATCACAATTCTCACACTAAGGGAAATTCTGGATTATTTAAAATACTGTCTTATAAAAGTAAGAACATAAAACTTATATGCTCTTAAAATATGGATCATTAGCTATATTTTTATGCTATATTTATTGGCGTACTATGAAAAGAAAGCAGTTTAATTATATTTGGAAGGTAACTCATTAAAACCTTATGGGATACAGAAAAAGACATCTGTGTCAAGAGGGCAATACTGGCAGCTTCTGATGATTGAAGTTTTCAAGGTAGCCTACCAGTTTTGAATTATGCTTTGTTTTTCCTTACATGTGTTTATAAAACACATACTATTTTGGTTATAAGCTCTTCATCACAGAAGGTGAATTTTGTAATGGGTCATTTTATTATGAAAAAATACTTAGGTTATGGTTAGATTGATAGAAAGTATTGATCATAACAGGAAACTGGAACGAGTGCCACATTATACTTTAATTAAATTATCTGAAATAAGGTAGATAGTTTTGCAGGAAGTTTTATTTATAGGTAAAACTAAAACAAAGATGTAGTAGTTGCACAGAAGTTAGAAGTCTTAAAAAACAGCTGATGTCTGTGAATTAACATACAATGGTTCTGTGAACATTAAAGTTTTTGACTGGTTACATTCAATGCTGGAAAATATATGCTTGAATTTTTCATTAAAAAAAAGACTTGGAGAAGTCTTAGACTAGTATTTGTTTTCCAACATAACTGTAAGTGTTAAACTTGTATGTTACTCTTGATTGGCAGACTAGATTAGCATATAAGTTGTTTAGTTTATGTCTTCACATTTAACATATTTCATGCCATATAGAGAGGATTGAGATATATTAAATGAATTCTGAATATGCAAACTACAAAACAAGCCATGTGACAGTCACAGTTGATATGATGTGGTGGTGGAATGGCATGTAATTGAAGTACATTTTGATATTGTTTAGAGTTTTAAGATAGTGTGATACCACAAAAAAGTGATTGATTTTGGGCATATAACAGCCCTTTTCTAGTACAAAATATTGATACATTGAAATTATAAAGATCTATTCAAATTTAGGACATACACTTTCCAAGATGGGGATATCCTTAGTAAGTAATAACATTAAAAATTATTTAGCCTGGGGGACAAGGACCATCCAAAGGAGATCTACAACAATGCCTATCCTAATCACAGTAAGTAAAATGCATTGTCTTGTAACAGGTGAGAATCCAGAAAGGAAAAGATCTATGGTAAAAGTCATCTAGGTGTTCCAGGTACAGTATGCAACACGATCAGTGAAGATCTCCATCTGGAAAAAAAAACAACTCATGTACAAATTGCTTTTACTATATATTCCAAAAAGCTAAAGAATAAAAATATATGTCAATTTAGTTGCAATTCCTATGAATTTGTGTGCAGGATCTTGAAAACATTTTAACTTTATACACGAAATGCATTATGGAAAGCTGCAAGGAAGACTGGTGTAATTTGAATGTGGCATCCTTAAGATGGAACCATTTGCAATGGAAACTCTGCCACAGGGCTATTGTGGAAATGCATGGTTGTCAAATAGAACATGTGGTGACATAAATGGAAACAACATAGTGAAACTTAATAATCATTTTAATATAATGTACCGTTCTCTGTAGTTCCATAGAACTTGTATTTCATATTATTTATTAGTATTTATTTTTGTATTTTTATTACTGAGTTTTAAAGTATTTAATTTGATTTTTAAGCTTGTACTGATATATTAAAAATTATTAATAATGGCTGTTTTATTTTAGTCTTGAAAGTTGGTTTTCACAATAAGAGAGAAATCAGTATTAGTGGCAACATTTTTTTTCAACAACCTATGTAGTAGAGGAATCAGCAAGACGTTAATTATGGTGATATTGTATGAATGAAATTAATATTTTTGATTTCACTGAATGTGCCTTGATAAAGAAATTACTTGTTGGTCTTTTGGAAGACATTTTTGTAAAGTGTTAGGAAAGCATTGTACTCTTACATAATAATCTATTTCTTACTCAACAGAGATGGTGAAATTCCTCAATCTGTAGAGAGTCTTCAACAAAATAGTACACAAACAGTGAGTGGGACTTCCCCTTCCACTAGTTTGGCTGCTAATTTGAATGAACTGGACTCTGTAGAAGATATCTCTGTGAATACCTCATCTTCTGTTTATGGTGGTTTTCCAACTCTTAGTCCTTCCTCTCATGATTTTGGGTTCAATGATCTAGGACTAGACATTTTTACAACACCCACCTGGGATTTGGTTGGTGGGAGTTCCAGAGAGGATGGGTTGGTTGTTACCACTGGTACTGCATCTTACACCCCTATTTCCAGCCCACTTACTCAAGTTTCTTCATCGCTAAACAGTAACAACAACTCTGTTAATGTCCACCCTGTTGTACACTCATCAAGTAGTGCCTTTTCTTCTGAACTGATGACAGGTAAAATGTCGCCTGTCTCGTGCTCACCAGCCGCCCAGCTTACTTCAACAAACAGTCCTACATCATGTGGAAACACTCCATTTGGTACAACATTATCTTTCAGCCCTGTACAGCCCTCTGTATCATGTGGAAGTTCAGAAACCACAGGAAGAAGTGTTAATGTGAGTGATCCAAGTTCTTCAACGTTGCAAGAAAATCAGAGTTCTTGCAGAACAGCTCAGAAATTGAGAAACTTGTTAACTCAAACATCTGAGAAAGTAGACTCTTCTCATACCATTTCCACTTCAGACACTTCAGCTAGCAGTGATAGTGGTTTAATTGCACGAACAGGACATTCGGGCCTTATAGAAAATGGTACAGTTAATTCTTCTCATAGTGAAAATGTTATTTTACGTGAATTGTTAAATCAGGAGGATGAGGAAATATCTGAACTTTCTAGAAGTCCTTCAAAGACTGTTGATAGTTTACCTTTAGGAAGTAGCAATGAAAGATTCAAAAGTGAACCAAATGGAGAGCATCAGAAGAAAACGGTCAACAATAACACAATGTTACGAAAGGTAAGATTTAGTCTCCTCCTGAAAGTTGTAATCTAACTAGAGATAACAACTCTCATTTTGCATGGTCTTGCATATCTGATGATTTTGCTGTAAATTCCACTGAATAGACTCTCTTTTTATTTGTTTATATATATATATACACACACACACACACACACACACATACATGTGTGTGTGTTTACACAATTAGGAGATAACCAAGCTTCTTCCAAGTATCTTAACTGTGAATAGCCAACTTAACTATGAGAAATCAGCTAGATAATGTGTTCACTTCCTATATTTTGATTACTTAAAGTTATTGAAAATACCGAATAGGAGACTTGAGAAGATATGTTTTTTTAATTTTATATCTGTCTTATGTAGACCAACTAATTATAAAAATTTATTTTATGTGTCCTATAAATTGTATTTGACAAGTTACCTTTTCTGTATTAAACAAACAAACATCAGAATGCATATGTATCTGTTCTTTGTATGTTTCCACATTTCTCGGTCAGTCAGCACCAAACTTGACGCAGAGATATAGGATAATATGAGGAATGTCATGAGGTGTGAGATGGGCTGAACATATACCCCTCCTCATCACATTCCTCTTGTTGTCCTATATCACTGTATCAAGTGTGGTGCTGACTGACCGAGAAACGTGAAAACATACAAAGAACAGATACATACACATTCTAATGTTTGTTTATATAACATAGAAAAGCTAATTTGTCAAGTACAATTTATAGGACACATGGAACAACAAATTTTCATAATTTATTACAATTTTTCTGAAGGTTGAGAGTTATAGATTTAGTAAAGTAAGTACTAACAAGATTTTTTTGAAAGTTATTGTCTCTGGTACTTTGCTTTTTTGAGTTTTACTCAGTGTTCACTTTTATTCATAAAAATATTTTCTTTACATTTTGCCTATTAAAGAGTGATGATATTGAATGACTAACTACATAGAACGTTATAGTGTCATATTACATTAATTTAAGCTTTAAATTTCTTTGTTAAATATATATAAATGACAATCAGAATTTTTTTCAAGTCTAATTATGTGTTACTCAAATACATTTTCTAACATTCATGAGATAATCATATCTATCTTGACATTTTGTTTAAAATAAATTGTGGTAATAACTAATTATAAATGTCATAATACAACATCATATCTTGTTGATGGCATATAATTCATTATGCTAAAATATAAACCTCTATATCCTTTGTTTTATTTTTTATAAGAATAATTGTAATAAAAAAATTGTGTGGTAGAATCACAGTGTTTTATTGTTGGACAGACAAATGTGGAAGAGATTAAACTCCCTCTTTTTAGCTGGTTTTAATCATTCAGTTATGACTATTAGTTCCTCTGAGCTGGGCATGACCTAGCGATTATCATACTGGGCTGTGAATCCAGGGATTTGTGGTTTGCATCATTGCAAAAGTGATCTCCACACTTTGGAACTATGGGTGAGTTTTAGGTGTGATTATTAAACCCCACTTTTCAAGAATTTGCATTGGGTGCTGTCAGATAGATGTTTTCCTACTAGCTAGTGTAGATATCCCTTGAATATCTGAAACAAACATTGTTTTTCCCTGTGTATTTTTTCTTTTTTGGATGCTTCTTCAGTGGGTTGGAAGTGTTCTTAGTTTTTATATTCCATCTTAAGCTAACCCTGTAATACTTTCTCTTCTACATTTATATATAAAAAAAAAAAAAACACTTTCTCAATGCCAGGTTTATTTTAGATACATAATAAAAAGCAAACAGATGTCTTAATATTTTGTTGTTTATGTGAAATTTAAAACTGGTAAACTTCAGAATGTTTGAAGATGAATGTCCTTTTTCTTTTCATGGTGGTACAAAAGTCCAAACTCACAGGGCATTGCTCTAGAGGGTAGATGTTTAGTAAAGATTGTAAGTATTTTGTATACAAAAAACAGATTTTTTAATTAAATAATTTTACTAAAGATTTGCTTGTGCAAATAGAGTCTGTTTCATTACTAGTCTGAGTGCAAAGTGATTTCATGTTATGATTTTAAAAAAATATTCTTCATACCCAGAATCTCGAATATTATTCACATAATACACTTCAAATGTTTGTTTTTAGTAAAACTTTCTGTTTTATGTTATTTTCTATACTCTAACTATGTGGGTTCTGTTACAAACTCCTAATAATCATAAAAAAGAATTAGGAAATAAATATGTTATGATTTTTCATGCCGGAATGACTACATATTATAACAAAAAAATATATATGTTTCGTCTCAGTAGCTTATATCTCATAATGCTATCTAAATGAATATATTTATTTTTTATTGTATTGACCTTCCAGTCATACCTTCCTAAAATTTCACATGTGGAGGATATCAAAAAAAATTTTGTATATGTTTTATATATACAGTTGAATAACCAATAAATCATAAATAACTACATTGATACCATAGAATTCCACTAAAATATATTAGCTAAGTAGTTTTTCCTGCCATTTATATCTTTGAAAAGGCTTCTATGATCTTTCAATCCAAGTTTTCAAGAGATAAGTTATGTCATAAGCCTACTCGAAGTTTCACACTTTATAAAATTTATATAAAAAAGAACCACTGGGGACATTCAAAGCTGTTGATTGGTTATTTACATGTCATATACTGTGGTAATAGTATACATGGGGCCATTTAAAAAAATGTAAAGAGTTGAACAGGACCACCATGTTTGATTCAGTACATAAGCCATACCTCATCAAAATAAAAAGATATGATGTTGTTATTTTATATTCTAGTTTGTCAATATTAATAATTTGAGTTCCCAATTTGTATGAAATTATACTTAGTATTTTGACATCACAAATACCTAATTTTAAACAGCACTGCATTTAACATACCATGTGACTCATTAAAATCTATATTTAAATGTTTTTTTAAAACTTGAAGAATATTCTACAGTTTGATTCCAAACTTATTGACATAACTGTATAAAATAGTAGATCAATAAAATTTTGAAACCATGTTAACAAATGTGATGACGTGGCCTTTGAACCCTGATCCATTGTGAAAGGGTTAATTATGTTGAATTTGAAATTTTTATTTAATGAGAAGAAAGTAGACTGTTAGAATATATTTTGTAGCCAAGTTCTAAATAGTAGATTGAAATTTGATAATAGCATAGCAAAAGGACTGAATCGTATTTCAAAACTGTTTCATTATATAAAAAGATACAAAGAAACTTGTTCTTAATGTTTACTGATATTTCTTTGGCCACAGAAATTAAGAACTGTTGAGCTTTACTTTGTGATATGTAAGGGTGTGGAATTTTTCATTCAACACCAGGCATAACAAGATTTGTGTGAGGAACAATAAGTTCTCCTGTTATACATTACACATTGGACAAGTATTTTTTATTTGTTTTGTTTTATACATTGTTCATTCTATTGCTAGGAAATAATCTAGTTAGATTTCTGGCAAGCTGCACCAGTTCCTGAAAACTTTTGAGATGACAAATTCTTGAATGTACACATGTTAATATAAAAGTTTGTGCCTCTGAACCCCAAATCAAGATTATATGCACAAATATGTATATGTATTATAACCATAATTTTTTTAAAAGCCAAAACGAAACACACAAAAATTGAAAACATTAAACAAAATATGGTGCATTTTTAAAACAGATCCTGGGGTATAAGCTACAATGTGGCATTATAAAATGTATCCTAGGTTTTGGAGGTGACTGAAAAAGTAGGATCCACATTGCAGTGGGGATACACGGTCTGTTAGTCTTAAACTCCAACTTGCTTGTCTTGTGTAAGAAATAGACACAATTATACTAGAAATTAGGAGAGCAAGATGTGCGTGCTCAAGCCCACAATGTCCCACATCTGTATCACCCTTCACTGCCTGCAGACAGTTGTAGGAAGGTGACTGCTCTCCCAACTTAAAATAAGAGTGAGATAAAGATAAAAGTAAGAAAATAAGGTACTTCCCTTTGAGGGTAAGTAAGATGAAACTTACCTCTTGAAATTAGCATTACTGTACCCAATATGGTAGAGGCACTAATTAACACAACATTAAACCATATCACTCTACTAAGTTTACTGTCACTGTTATACTTTTATATTCAGCTCAAGGTGTACATCTGCAAACAATAGTGCCAAGTTCTTAAATACCCTTATTTTTAACTAAAAATAATTATTAGTAATTTTTAATAAAATTTCTCTGATTTTTATTTCTTTGTATTTATTTCATACAATTTTGTATTTATTATAGAATAGTTTAATAATTTTATCTAAAATTTCCTTATTAGCCCCATTAACTGTTAATTTTTGTATTAATATTTCAACATTATTAATAAAATATTGTAATTTATTACAAGTTTTACAATATCTGAAGAACTGCAAAGTTATAATGTTTATAACAAAAGGGTATCACACATTACTATGTAAGGAGGGTAAACCATAAATTGGAAAGGCAAAATATTTTCTTTTGATAAAAATATTTATGTTGACATCCTTTTTATCAGTTGGTTTAATTTCTAAATCTAAATAATGTGTGTCTGTGTTAGAAATTGAGGTATTTTCAATTTGTAATTTTGCTGGATAAATGGTATTAATAACATTATGCATTTAGAATTATTTATGCTAATTAAATCATTTATATATTTGTAAGTTAAAGTAAAAATACCTGGATTTGCCTAGTTTTCAATAAATATATTTCCATAATAGTACAAATATAAATTTGCTATACAAGTTGAATAGTTAGCTTCTTTTGGAACTCCTATCACTTGTTTAAAATCCTGTTTATTGAAAAAATATAATTATTTTAAATACAGAAATTTAATATATCTTTTATGTTTTTGGAACTATATTTTATTTTTTCTGTTGTATAAAAGGATAACAATATTGTTCTATTAATGAATTTAAAACAAAGATTAAATCTTTTAATGATATTGCGGTATATAATATTGTAGAATCAAATGTTTGAATACTATTCACCTGGTTACACTTTCCTAAACATTCTAAAATAAGTTGGTTATCTTTTATTATCCAGAATGTATGTCTTCTGTTGTTAACACTTACATATTCTGTTATTTTATTATGTAAAATATTGAGTAATTTATCTAATAATGTAGCTGGTTGTTTAATAATTGTTTCTATTGAATTGGAAATAAATCTACATTTAATTGGAGATTTATGTAATTTTGGAATAGCATAAAGAAACAACAAATCTATATAAGAATTATGCTTAGAAGAAAGTTTATGATAAGCTTTAACAAGATTATTAATTTCTTTTATCATAATTAATGCATAAACGTTTTTGCAAATTATATCAATGTTACAGTTAGCTTTATCAGTAGGAACTGTAACATATTTTTCCTGCAGTTCTTGAATCTTATTTTTTAGCTGATGAAATGATAAATCTATATGATTTTTTTAAATATGTGGGATAATTTTATTTTTATTTTTAAGTATATATAATTTCTATTCTAAAAACCCTGTAGGTGGATAAGTTGTAATATAATTAAGTATTTTTTCAAGATATTTTAGAATATTATTTTTATTACATTTTTTGTTTAATCTTTATTTAGTTCTTTTTTATTATTTTATGTAATATTTTGTCTTTTATAATATCTAAATTACCAGTAACAGTATATTTATGAGAAGTATCAACAAATAAACTATTTCACATTCTCAAGGTAAATTATTAACACCATCTGTGTTTAGATTAGCTAAAAAACTTTTTATAATTATATATTAATGGACTAATTGGAACTTCATATTTATAACTGATGGCAGGTCTTAAAGTTTTCACAAGGAAGTAATTTTTTTTAAAGATTGATGAGTAATTTTAGAATTCTGTAAGTCATTGAATATTTTATGTGTAAAATTAATTATCAAATTTATGTATATATGTTTTTTATTAATTTCTTAACCCTCATTAACACATACACTGCAAAAAAAACTTAAATTAATGCAGTTGGTTTTGTTTTCAGTAGGAGTAAAGTTTTTTGCTATTTATATTATGTTATACATATTATTCCTATAGCTGATAATCAAAAACCAGACTGTTCTGTGTGTGTGTATATATTAGTTTGTGCAGCATTAATGTAAGACATGATTTCTTTATCACTTCTTATGTGGAGTATTCTACATAATAACTAAATATTAAAAACTGTAAAATACATTAAAGAATACATATATGAAGAGCTTATATGTCATTCCCAGCTAAACTGTACTGCAAACAACATTGTGTTGATAGGTATGTTGCATTTTGACTGTAGCTATGAAGAGTTTGACCAAAAATAAAACATCTTGCAAAACTTGAATTAAATAATGAAGTTAGGCTTTTCCAGCTCACTTTTGAGTTGACGACTTTTCTTGTGTCAAAATTACTGAATAAGTTATTTCTTAAAATGGGAGAATTGAATATTCCATATTGTGCATCTATTCCTTTCCTATTTATTCATGTGTGTGTGCATAAAAACGAAACTGTATAAAAGTACATTACAAATTTTTAGTATTTTTATTACTGTTAATTTAAAACATATATAATATACTTGTATAAAACCATAAATTCTGCTATTGTATCTTAAATGATACAATAGACTCCCTCTATGTTAAACTGTGTATCATTTAATGTAGTTTTAATTTTATTAGTAAAATAATTTTCTTATCATGATCTCTTTTTTTTTTTTTTTTTTCATAAGAATACTAAAATGGAAATATTTGTGAAAAACTTATTATAATGTTTTTCCATAATAAACATATTAATGTTTTTGTTAACAGGTAATTGGCCATATATATATTTGATTCCTTGTGTGTGTGTTTACATACATATATCTTTGGATATGTTATTGAAATTGATTATTGATACTTATGTCAATTCAGTTTATCCATTTTGCGCTGTACAGAAATCAGTAATGTGCAACATACAGAGAATATAGCAAAAAATAATTGGTGTTTGTTGATCATGTCGATCAGAAACTTTTATAATAAAAACATCACTGGTTCTATGGACACTACCTGTTTGCTAAGTCAGCAAAATAATACATTTGATGAATAAACATTATACATTTCAGTTTATATACATTATTCAAATAGTCAGGTCATCAGTACATTTTTATCTCACTTTCTTAGTGTGTGTGAATGCAAGAATTTTGTTTTCACTGCTCACTGTTAAATAAAAGCACATTTTAAGAGTTATATTTTACTTTCTTTTTTGTTGGATGCAAAAAGGGCAAGTACATTTTCATAACATTTTGTGTGTTGGAGAGGATGTTTTTCTTCTTACTTGTTAAAGACCCAATTCTAGATGAAAATTAATCATAAATGAAAAACTTCTGATTACAGCCTAATCAGATAACATTTGATAACATTTCCTTACACTGAAAGTATATTTCTGTTAGGAACTTGCCTCCTTTTACCCAAGGGTATCTTGATCCTGGATTGCCCTTTGAGCATTGCTAAAAGTTTTTGCTAACATCACAACAGTCTCTTTACACCCTGTCAGTTTCATGTCATTTTAAAACATGTTGATCATGTGACTACCCTACACCAATCATATTGTGCCATCTATCTGTCATATATATATATATATATATATGATAGTGCAGCTAGCTCCCTCTACTATTGTAGAAGAAACCCCAGTTGTAGGGAACTATTACACCACTGTGTTAACACCAAGTCCTGTCTTTATGAGGATTACTTCTACATTTTCATAATTATTTCCAATACTTATGCAGCTGCTTTTTTGACAGATATATTTAACATGTTAAATTGTGTGACATAGTTCAAAGACAAATAATCTCTTTTTATTGACATACAATGAGGCAAAACTCATATGACTAGTGTTTGCAATGCTGAGACCATACGTGATGCTTGTAAGTGCATGAGTGCAATCAGTGAGATATAGGTAAATTGTTAGAAGGGTTTTCCATAAGAGAAATGTGCAACTTGCCTGCATAACTGAATAGATCATAAGTGTAGTTTCTAGGTTATTATAAGCCATTTATTAGATGTTCTTGAACTTTCACAGTTTGTATGGAAATTGAACCACTACAGCTGATGAATTTCCAATGTATTCGTTTGTTTCTTGTGAAATAGTCAATTGTATGGGTAAAATTTAAAATGTCATATTTTAAACAAACACCTATTTTACTCATGAAAATATGCTCCACTTGCTGCAGTGGTTTTCTTCCAGTGGGATGCTAATGAAAATATCCTGTCTCTATAAAATTCCATTGTTTTGGAGACAATAAACTTTTCAAAGGCTTCTTCAGTAGTCTCTTGATCCATAAATTTTTTGTTCTGGAAAAACAGCTTCAAGTGTCAGAAAAGGTGATAATCAGTTGGAGAAAGAGTATGGTAGCTGCTCCAAAAAGGTGATAATCAGTCGGAGAAAGAGTATGGTAGCTGCTCCAAACTTTCATATTTCAGTTCTATCAATTTTGAAATGGTGATTTGTGAGGTATGAGGTCTGGTGTTATCTTGCAGCAGAATCAATGCATGCCTGTTCACCATTGATGGCTGTTTGGTGGCTAACTTATGATGCATTTTATCAGTTTGTTGACAGTAAGATTGTGTTGTAATTGTTTCACCTAGTTGCAGAAATGAGTAATGGATAATACCCTCTTAATATCACCATACTCTCATCATAACCATATTTGGGTGCAAAGGCAGTTTCAGCACATTCTTGGAGATTCACCTGCATCTAACCATTGTTCTGATCCCCTCTAGTTGTTGTATAGGAACCACTTCTCTTTGAAAACAATCATTTGCTTCAAGAACGACTCCCTCTTGTTCTTCACCAGTTTATGCCCTTCCATCAATTCATACAGTACCAATTTGTCCAATTTTTTTAACCTTTCCAATTGCAGCCAAGTGAAGAAAAACAGTTGCACTTGAAACTTCTAAGTCTGCTACAAGTGCTCAAACTGTCATTTATGGGTTAGCTTTAATAATAGATCTTAATCTTTCTTCATTCACAACAGATTAAGACTTTCCATGGGATTCATTCTTGAGGTCTGTATCACCAGAACAAAATTTCTGGAACCAATGCCAAACTGCTGTTTTAGTGACCTCTTCTACATTTTTTCCAATTTGAACTCATACAAAAATGTAGTTTCAATTCTTTTGAAGATATCATTTTATATAGGGTTCCAAAGAAACACAAACACAGTTATAATACAACTTGACATGACGGACAAATGAAAATCACAGCACTCTCATCAATATTTAATAGCATTCTGTTTAATTACTGTATCCAACTTATCCAGATTGCAGTCACTCTTCAGCATAGTGAAAGTTATTTCATATGAAATGACCAAATAAAAAAATAGATTAGCACAATATCCAAAATCTTCATGACACAGACTCCAGAACTTTTAAAGGACTAGAGATGGAGTGTGGAACAAGAGCATAGTATTTTATGTTAAGCGTTAAACATGCTTATATATGTAAAAAAACGGCTGATATGGGTAGAGAAAGCACTATGTAGAGGAGCAAACAATGTTTCTACCTTCTTCGGTCATCATCAGGTTCACAAAGAAAGAAAGAGGTAACTGACCAATAGATGACTATATGTTTGAAGGCAGTTGTGTAATTGAGTGTAGGAGTGTAGAGGGCGTGCAATCAAATATCATTTCTTAACCTCAAAATTACAAGAACCGATACACAATTTGAAACAGGAATCCACTGAAAAATCACCCATACTGGACTATACATTTCTTGGGACTCAGCACATGAAACAAAACAAAAACTCAACATTCTAAGAAACCAAATAAACACAGTCATAAAAATATGCTCACCAGATAAAATTAATGACAAATTAGACAAAATAAAACAATACTTCATCAACATCAATAAGTTTTTTCCACAAACTGTAGAAAACATTATACGCACACGACATAAAGCAAAATCAACTAACAAAAGTAAATATACCCCACGATTCAAAAACTCACGAAACCATATTCTGCTGGATGCCATATATTTCCGACATCAGCAGAAAAATAACCAACATTTGGCAAAAACTAGAAATAAAATATGACATTCCAGTTAATACCAAATTTATTCAAAAACCAGGCACAAAACTAAGGTCTATACTGTGTAAAACCTACACTGACAAACACCACACCAACATTATTTATAAAATACAATGTGATAACTGCTACAACTATATTGGAGAAACAAGTAGAAAAATTGAAACCAGATTCAAAGAACACAAAAAGTCACCTTCACATGTTTTCAAATGCTGCAAATCAAATAAGCACAACATAACCATAGAAGACACCCAAATACTAAATGAAGAAACAAACATAATAAACAAATGCAAAATTAAAGAAGCCTTACTGTATAAAAAAAAACTAAAGCCCAAAATAAACCAATACAAAGAAAAACCTTTATACCTATATTAATAAATATAATCCAACATCTAAGCACACCCTCTACATTCCTACAGTCAATTACACAACTGTCTTCAAACATGTGGTCAGTTATTTGTCAGTTATCTCTTTCTTTCTTTGTGAACCTGACAATGACTGAAGAAAGTCGTAAAGTTGTTTGCTCTTCTACATAGTGCTTTCCCTATCCATATCAGTCATTTTTTACCTATATAATATTCTCTACAAGTGGGTTTTCTTGTCATCATGGATTACTAAACATGCTTGTAAAGCAACTATGTTGGAACATAAATGTATGCAATTTAAATGTATCATGTCTGCTGAAACACCAAAATATTCAATACACAGAATATTAATCATTAGATCTTTTTCTTGCTACTAAATTCTGTGAGTGGGAGATGCATGTCTTGCTTCATATTAAATAAAACTGGGTTTACTTTATCTTATTGCTTGAATGTTTGTATTTATATCATTCACACACCACAAATTAATAAATAAAACAATGGCTATTATGTATATCTTTGGTTTACCAAACTCCATATACGTTATGGAATTTTGGAAATCGAGGCTGATGTATTTATGATAATGTTTGTTCTAGAGAACAGTACTAATACCAACAAAAATGATGTCATTATATTGTAAAGGTGTTGTGTGCATTTAACTCATTAAAATTACAATAGATTTCCTCATGGCATCAAATATAGGAGGACTACAACAAGTTGAAGTGTAGATACCCCTTCACAAAGAAGCATTGATGCATTAAGGATTGTGAAGTTTTATGTAATATCAATTTTATCATTATCCAACTTTCTACTAATTAATGATATTTGGCAAGACATTTTGTTTCATCAAATTTGAGTTTGAATTTTTAACATACATACATACTGTCTTCTCTTTGAATGGAAAAATCTGTAACGGGAATCTTTGACACATATTCTGTGTTTCTTCATGTGTTTCTCAAGCCCTGTTTAAGAAGTTTCTAATATTGAAGTGTTTATGATTGTTTTTTTGCTGTTGTTGTTGTCTTTGAAGGAGTGTGCTTTTCTAAGTGATATGTTGTTTTTTTTGGCAAGGTTCTTGTTTTTGTTATTTATATCACATTTGGAAATCATTCATGGCCCATTGATTAGTATGTCAGATTATGAACCTGCAGAACTGTTTGTTATGGTCAGATTTTGTTCAGTCTCATTATACAAGGTTTTGGTACCAAATAAAGGTATTGATATTGGAATGAATTCAGTGTGACAAACATTCTAGTATTATAGTTTGTAACTAAAAGGTTTCGTGTGTTCTTCATAGCTTCTAAACGATGATGACTGTGAAAGTAGTTACAGGAAGTCTCAGGACATGCTTCTTCCAACTTTTCTAAAGTCAGAACCCCAGGAGCAAGTAGGTTTTTTGTCCTTTTATATAGTTTAAAGCCATAAGACATCAATTTTGTTATTGCCACATGTATTAATTTTACACATTTTAACAATGTAATGTGTACTTGTTTAAATTTTTTTTTTTTTTACATGTCTTAGAAAATGTCACCCACTTTGCTTTTGTTGTACTTGCATAAGAGAAGAAAGTGATAGAACAAAATATTTTGGTTGAAGTGAGGCCTAGCTCTGTCCTATAAAACAGTTTCTTTTGACAGTTATTGATGCTCTTCTTAGCTATGTGTTTTGGCACACACATAGCAGTCCACTGAAAGAGCTATGTCTACATGAGAATTTTCTGTTCATTTGTAGCTTCAGGTGTGATAAATATACTGAATTTTCTTTTGTCACTTGTGTATTAATCTCTATTCACCATGTGGTGGTATAATAGCTTCACATGTGCATTTAAAATAAATGTAATTATGATTTCAAAATTTTGAAATACTTCAGTGATTATAGAATGAGTTATTCACCTACCTTAGCCACAAAACATTTTATTATTTCCAGCAGAAAAACAAAAGAAGTATTATAAAAATAAAGTACACCTTCACACAAAAAAAAAAGGTTAAATGCTAGTATGCAACAATTTTATAATTTTCTTATTTCTGTAAGAAGTTTACTGAAATAGCATTTCTGATATTCTTCAAGTAATCTTTCTCTCACTTTTAGAACAAAACAGATGCCTAGGGACAGAAAAGTAGATTTTCTTTTGATTCTTATGACTCAGATTTTAGTACAGTGGTACACTTTACTTCTTGAGTATGCTTAATTATTTATACTTAGTTAACTTACCTTGTGGCATTGTTCTTAGTAAGTGCCATTTTTGTTTTCTTCAATGAAATGTTCTAGGGGTTAGTTCGGCAATGTTAAACTAATTGATATGATATTAATAATATGAGCTCAAAACAGTGAGACGTAAGTTTTAAAATAATCTTATTTTGTATCACATAACCATCTACACTGTCTGAGTTAATTTATATAATGGTTAGTTTATTTTATTCTGTTGTAATTCAGCTATGCTGTATTTTACTTTTCATATACAGTTTTTAAAGTATGATTTACACATTACTTCTTGTCTTTACTCAAATTGTTTCTTTCAAACTGTAATCTAGCTGTTGCAATGAGAGAATTCTGTTTTTGAACTTTTCAAAATAAAGCTTTGAGCAAGTGGTTGGATACTTCCATAGTGGGCAATAGCTAATGTTTTTTGGAAGCTTGCTAAACTAATCATTTGGTGGCTTAAATAAAGGCCACCTTAGATGATTTGTTTAGCATAGACTGCACAATAGAATACCAGCTTGTTCCATTAAATGTATTAGGTTTCGTTTGTCCAGATGTAGATATGATTCTTGTGGTAAATCATTTAAATGTGTTTGTTGCTTGTAGGTTTAAAATGTGTAATCCTGCATATTTTATACTGTTATGATTCTTCATCTATAATTTACAGCTAATTTTATGTAACCAAAAAATGTGTGTGTGCATGTGTGTTTGCTAGGGAAAATATTCAGAATGTTATAGCTTATGTTGTATATCATATTAACCAGACAGGACTAGACCATTACATATTTGTTAAGCTTGAATTGGGTTACAGATTTAAGCCTGAAGAATGTTTTGTTAATTCTGAAAGTTCAAGTCTGTATTTAAGTCACCAGTGCTTTGAATGTTCCATTACCAACATGACATTCAATTGTTATTTCAAGTTGTTATAAAGGATTACTGTTGATAATCAAGTTATGTGATAACTATTTAGACTATTTTGATTGTAATTGTACAAAGCAAAAACAGAAAAAAAATCCTTTAAATTCTATAAAAAGAAAAATATATTCACCAAGAAAATAACACCAATGTTAGAGCATGTACAACCAGTGAATCATCTTCAGACTTGTAATTTTAAATTTTCATGAATGTTTACTGTTCTTGAGTGCAATTAGGAAAAAAATGTTATTCTAGCTTTAAAAGTAAGTTGAAAGAACATTTTTATCAAGCTGTAAAATCCCTATAAAGACAGTGTTCAAATGTTGTGGATAAAAATTGGTTATACATATTGCTAGTAACCATTAATTCATTCAATTGGTTGTTAAATCTATCATTAAATTGAAGAGTTTGGTCATGCAGTAAGGTTTTCTTGTATTTGCAAGGTGATCAAAATATTTTGGTCATGACATCAATGAATTCAGTTCTTTGAAAAAAAAAAAAGGCCCTTGAAGATACTGGTTCTTACTTCAATTGTTTTTGTTCTCATTTATGTACTTTCTTTCGTAGTGTATTTATTTCAGTGATTGCAGAATGGGGATGTCATGCCAAATGTTAATTACAGATCTGTTGTTGGCATCTTCCACAACTCTGTAATAAACTACCATGTACGAAGGAAATAAAAAGTCTTTTTGCTCTAAAAAATAACATATTGTTAATTTTTCTGTATGTTTTGAGATTAATTATCTATCAAGGTTTGTTTACTACTGCAAATATATCTATTTCAACTGTAACTACAGGGTATTCAGAAAGATCTATTTCAACTGTGCTACAGGGTATTCAGAAACTTATATATATATATAGATCTGTATTTCAACTGTAACTACAGGGTATTCAGAAAGTAACTACAGGGTGTTCCTGATCTATTTCAACTGTAACTACTTCAGATATATATATATATAGATCTATTTCAACTGTAACTACAGGGTGTTCAGAAAGTCCCTGTGCACTTATATATATATAGATCTATTTCAACTGTAACTACAGGGTGTTCAGAAAGTCCCTGTGTAGATCTATTTCAACTGTAACTACAGGGTATTCCCTGTGCACTATATATATATATAGATCTATTTCAACTGTAACTACAGGGTATTCAGAAAGTCCCTGTGCACTTATATATATATATATATATAGATCTATTTCAACTGTAACTACAGGGTATTCAGAAAGTCCCTGTGCACTTATATATATATATATAGATCTATTTCCTGTAACACTGTGCACTATATATATATATATAGATCTATTTCAACTGTAACTACAGGGTATTCAGAAAGTCCCTGTGCACTATATATATATATATAGATCTATTTCAACTGTAACTACAGGGTATTCAGAAAGTCCCTGTGCACTCATATATATATATATAGATCTATTTCAACTGTAACTACAGGGTATTCAGAAAGTCCCTGTGCACTATATATATATATATATATAGATCTATTTCAACTGTAACTACAGGGTATTCAGAAAGTCCCTGTGCACTTATATATATATATATAGATCTATTTCAACTGTAACTACAGGGTGTTCAGAAAGTCCCTGTGCACTTATATATATAGATCTATTTCAACTGTAACTACAGGGTATTCAGAAAGTCCCTGTGCACTTATATATATATATAGATCTATTTCAACTGTAACTACAGGGTGTTCAGAAAGTCCCTGTGCACTTATATATATATATAGATCTATTTCAACTGTACAGGGTACTATTTCAGGGTATTCAGAAAGTCCCTGTGCACTATATATATATATAGATCTATTTCAACTGTAACTACAGGGTATTCAGAAAGTCCCTGTGCACTATATATATATATAGATCTATTTCAACTGTAACTACAGGGTATTCAGAAAGTCCCTGTGCACTTATATATATATATATATAGATCTATTTCAACTGTAACTACAGGGTATTCAGAAAGTCCCTGTGCACTTATATATATATATATAGATCTATTTCAACTGTAACTACAGGGTATTCAGAAAGTCCCTGTGCACTTATATATATATATAGATCTATTTCAACTGTAACTACAGGGTATTCAGAAAGTCCCTGTGCACTATATATATATATATAGATCTATTTCAACTGTAACTACAGGGTATTCAGAAAGTTGCACAGGGTATTCAGAAAGTCCCTGTATATATATATAATAGATCTATTTCAACCTGTGTATTCACTTATATATATATAGATCTATTTCAACTGTAACTACAGGGTGTTCAGAAAGTCCCTGTGCACTTATATATATATATATAGATCTATTTCAACTGTAACTACAGGGTATTCAGAAAGTCCCTGTGCACTATATATATATATATATAGATCTATTTCAACTGTAACTACAGGGTATTCAGAAAGTCCCTGTGCACTTATATATATATATATATAGATCCAACTGTACAGGGTATTCAGAAAGTCCCTGTGCACTGTAACTACAGGGTATTCAGAAATAGATATATATATATATATAGATCTATTTCAACTGTAACTACAGGGTATTCAGAAAGTCCCTGTGCACTCATATATATATATATATATATATATAGATCTATTTCAACTGTAACTACAGGGTATTCAGAAAGTCCCTGTGCACTTATATATATATATATATATAGATCTATTTCAACTGTAACTACAGGGTATTCAGAAAGTCCCTGTGCACTTATATATTTATTAACAAACAAAACTACACAGTGACTTTCTGAACACCCTGTACTATGTCAGAACTGTGAATATTTCTAGTTTAATTGTAATTACCACATCAAGACTGTGAAAAGGCCTAATTGAACAGTAATTGCTACACAGGACTATGTTTATGGCTCTATCTCAACTCTAAGTGCTATATAAGAACTGTGAATATATGTAGTTTAATTGTAAGTAATTGTCACACCTAAACTTAAGACCAGTTTCATATATAGTGCCACGTTCTTACACTAGAAAGAAAAATAAATTCAAATACACACACACAAACACAAAGACCAAAAGTCAGTATGTCTATCTGTTTGTTCCTTATTTAACTACTACTAGATCGCTGAGCCAGTCTCAATCATGTTTTCTTGGATGATAGTTTGGAACAAGGGATATGCTAATAGAGGGTTCCCAACCTTTTCCACCTACATTGTTGCTGTCATTGAGAGTGTAATATCTTTGATGCAAATTAAAATTAACTACATTCATATATAGTGTCATGTTCTTACACCAAACAAAAAAAAATTATAAAATTTTCCATATTCTAATGGACTGGTGGTAAGTCTTCAAACTTACATCACTAAAATCAGGGGTTAAATTCTCATCAATGAGCACGTCAGGTGGCTTGATGTAGTTTTACTGCAAGAAAACACATACACACATTTACATTTTCTGTAACACAATTTACATACAATTTGTAGAGGGAACATAAACATCTTGGAGACATGCACTAGCACTCTCTATGGAGGAATGCAGTCAAAAAGAAATGGCTGTCACTATTGCAACAGTGTATAAACTCAGATGAAGTTGATATCGTAACAACCACCATGATGCAGGTATGAAGAGCCATTTCTTGAGTTTTGCCCACCTTCTATTTTTATCTGTGATCTTACGTCTTCATCCAATTAAGACACTTCTGTAGCCAATGATCATCAGTTAATTAACTAATTAATGTGAAACAGTGTACAAGGTGTTAAGAGGTGGATGTTGAAAGTGGGTAGCATCCCTACTACCATTATTTTGGCCACTACCTCTTCATACCATGTTTTAAGTGTGTGTGTGTGTGTGTATTTTTTATTATTTTTTTTAGAGAAAAGTAATACTGATATAGTTAAGTAAATTATATTAAAATCTACTAAAGGAAGGACTACATTAGAAATGGTAAATCCAAACCTTTGACTAATTATAATAGTTTGTTACAACCAAAAACAAAAATAAAATAAAAATGCTGCTCTAATTTAAAATATCCCAGGGTACAAGCTATAATGTGGGATTATAAAATGTACCCTGGGATTTGGAAGTGACTGAAGAAGTAGGACTCACATTGTGGTGGGGATACACCATCTATCAGTCTTAACTTTTGTTTGCCAGTCGCAAATAAAGAAATAAAGGAATAGCAATAGAAATTAAAATTAAAGATATAAAAATGGAAATTCAATTAATTTTTGTCTTCTTCTTTACTTTGAAGAGCAATCACCTTCCAACAACTGTCTACAGTTATATATAAAGGTTATATAAATGTAGGACATTCTGGGCTTGAGCACCTGCATCTCACTCTCCTATAATTTGTATTTCTGTACCTTTAATTTTAATTTCTATTGCTGTTTCTTTATTTTATTTTTTTATGTGAGACTGGCAAATGGAGGATGAAACTGGTAGATGGTGTATCCCAACTGCAATGTGGGTCCTACTTCTCAGTCAGCTCTAAAATTAGGGTACATTTTATATCCCACATTATAGCTTGTACCCTGGGATACTTTAAATTAGAACAGCATTTTTATATTATTTTTGTTCTGTCTTGTTTTTGGTTATTACAAATTAACACACACACACATATATATATATATATATATATAAGAGTTCTTAAAGGTTACACAACACTTTTGTTGAGGTAATAATGAATACAGTTATAATATGTTATAAATAAATTGTATAAAAGTTAGAGTTTTTGCATTATTTATCATAGCATCCACACACACCCACACACACATCTTGTAAATTTATAATGTGGAAAATTGGTTGGTACCTCAGCTTGTGTACTTGTTAACAGTCATCTCGTGATGACTTTACGTTTCTTAGTTGTTGCTATGTCTGAACCAAGCTAACATTACTCTGAACCTTCATGTGCTCTCAATGTTGTACTTAGTAACTGAGCGATGCTTTGAATATCGTTTTTAGACAGGTACATATCTTATACCTCATCTTCCATTTCAATGGCTTTGAAAAGTTGTTTGTTTTTTTTCTTTATGGTGATAAACATGGGCTTTTATTTAAGGAATAGTTGGGCTCTCCTGTTCAGAGTGGATATTGCACTGTACAGAATATTTCATATTAACATTTCTAGTTCTACATTTTATAGCTTATCTCATAGTTTTGTGTTTGTCTCATTTTATTCAAAGACAATCCATGTCTCAACCACTTTTGGCTGGATTTTTGGTGTTTCTGTCAACAACAAAATATTTTTAAAATGTTAAGTTTTCCCTGTTATTCCTCTTTAGCACACTACCTCTTCTTATCAGTAAATCATTTTTTTTTTAAACTACTGGTCAATTATCCATTTTTTTTTCTTTTTTCAATGATGAACTTAAAGGATCTTCTAAGTTTTATTTAATTTTTAAATAAATCCTTCAAGAATGATTTAATAATAATAAAAACATTTTAATTATAAGTTGTATTAAGTGTGTTGAAAGAGAGTGAAAACAGAAAAGTAAGTAACAGTAAGAATCAACAAATATGGATTTAAAATGAATAATGAAATTCCCTTCTTTTTAAATTGATTCTGTTTCTAGAATCAAAATGAAAGTAACCAAAGTGGAGGAGAGGCAGATTCTCATGCAACAAATCAGTCAGGTACAGGTGATCAGCTCTTCAGACATTTGGGGCTTGACACTTCTAGCCAACCAGGGAGCTCTTCAGGCCCACCTACTTCTCTAGCTGATGTGATTGGCACAGTTACTACTAAAAGAAAGTCCTCTGACTCTATATCAGATTCATCCACAGAAACTCCACAAAAACGTCACCATCATGTAAATATATGATTCCTAATTCACAATAAAGATTTATTAAAAATAAATAAAAAACATTTGGAAATTTAAAAACTCGCCAATAGGAATTGTAAAAATAATGAGTACAATATACCAAGCCATTTTTTTGTTGTAGGCCAGTCACAAAATAATAATAATGAGAAGAATTACAAATGAGCAATTTTGAGCAGATTTTGTTTTCCTTGCAAGTCTTAACGTGTGTTTCTCATGCATTTATTATCATGATTCATGATAACATTTTTCTTCTTAGAAATGTTTAATTCCTTATAACTATTGTTTTTTTCCTATAGTTTATTTGTTTATTACATTATTTATAAGCACAAATAAATTGTTTTTTTAGAATTAGATATAATCTACAATAATGTACACAAACTGAAAATTGAGAAAGTAACATAACTATTGAATAATGGAAGTTTTATTCACTTGAAGGTTATTTAACTGTGGTTGGCAAGAAGCTCTGAAAGTCTGAGATTTAAAGCCCTAAATCCAAATTATGGCATTCATTAAATAAATATTTTGAAGTAGAAGATTTTATGGAGACAGTTACTTGTATTACTAAGTAGTCTGGATTACCAGACTGGTTATTTTGACACATCTTACAGCATGATGTGCTCCCCTGTTTAGATTTTTCATTTATTTCTCCTTGCACATTTACATTTTTACTAAAGTCTGAAAGAATTTATATATCAAGTTTTTTATGCTTATGTTAAATATCTTCTGTAAAGTCCCTCATAATTTCTTTTCTTCACAAATCTGAATTATTTTTCAAGCATGATGCAAAGTGAAGTCAATTAGGACTTTCATATCTATAATCTGACTGGCTGATTAACTTACTGAATGATAAACCATGAAAGTCTCTCACATTAAGCTCAGGCATTCCCCCTTGTAATGCAGTACAATTCTAAGCGTAATTAACTCACTTTTACTAAATATTTTTAATTGCAGATAGTTCATTATGTTATTACATTGGTTTATTTTTACCACTGCTAATGTACAAATAATATATAGTATGAGGTCTGTTTTGTCATGTGTTTTGTCATGAAAAATGTTGCTTAAAAATTCTTTCTTGGTAGTACAGTAAAAAAGAATGTTTCATATTGATAATGTGGCTTAAGATTCTTATATTACATATATTTTTACACTGGTTAATGGATTTCACTGTTTGATGTAAAATGTAGTAGGAACTTTTAGTTAAATGACTAACCATGCTCTTCGTTACTCTCTTTGTTAACCCATGATCAATTTTACAGTTATACTTTACTTTTTTACATTATCATGTTTATCTTCTGAAAATTTAGCATTACTTAAAATAATAGATTTAGAATAAAATAAAGTAATTATCTTTTGGTTTGATTAACCATAGTGTATCAAATAAAGTTATAAAAACTAAACTTTACCTATTACACTGCTCTTCTGATTAGTTTTTAAACATAGTTTTATCTCTCAAACTCTGTCATGTCAGAACATCTGTTATTTTGATATGCTTAGGTTCATTCTCTTATTAAAAACACAGGTATTATTGAATGATATTTGATAAATATCTCAAAGTTTTGATATATTGCACCTTTCATAATTATACTACAAAATCCCTTAAACTTCCCTATTGACTGTTTACCTATTTGGTTGCTTTGCAGATTTAGCATTTAGATTTAGCAGTTTGTTGCAGGTTAATTAACACAGACTGAGCTCAGAGTGAAATTCATGAAAAAAATTTTTGTATTAACTCAAGAAAAGTTTAATAAATTGTATTGAAACTTTATGTAAGATAATGCATGATTAACAGGCTCTTAGAAACAATGAAACAACAATAGGAGATTACAGCAAGCCCTAGCTATCTCTGAATTATAGACAGATCTACTTCTCTCAGAAGTGAAAATACCTAAACTGAGAGTACCAAAACGGCTTTCATAATAAACATTGTTTCTGTACAACTAACCATGCTATCACATAGTCAGGAAGGACACAATGTAACTACTCTATTTAAATAGAGAAGCAGAAGGAAATATTAGATGTCATGATTGCTCTTTTTATTCACTTGTCTTTACATTCATCAATGCTAATGATAAACAATAACATTCAATGACTGTGTTTCATTACTCATTCAAGGCTAGGATTTCCTACTGAAATAATTTTTTATTCGCTAAGTTACTAGTAATCAGCTCTTTGCAAACTTCTATTACTGAAACTATTGTTTTTATAATCACGAGCTAACTTTTGGATGGTTTAAGGAGCTTGATCTTCATGTATAATTTGGAAACAAAGTTCCTAACTAAGGTGGTGCATAATTTCATCAGGACTTGATGAGAATTTATGCTAGCAGTCATCTTCAAATTACGGAAGGTGGATCAGAGCTCGTAACACACTTCAAAATATATTATTACTTGTCTTATAAAACATATTTAAACACTTATCAAATGTTTAGCCATTTTATATTGAACGCAAATAATTTCTCATCATTTACCTTTTTGTTTGTTTTCTAGTGTAAAGAATTTATTAAAGTCACAATAGTTTTCATTGATTTTTTTTTTACTGGAATAAATTGATTGTAATCATTATTCATTGATGTCTTCTATTATGTTAAGAAGTATCTTGTTATTTCATTCGTAACGACAACTCTATATACATTTAAGGAGTCTACTGTAATGATGTTTATTCACGGTATATATAACTTGTAGAAATGTTGGTTTCTCTCTGCTTAAAGATATTCTTATAATCATATTTGCCAACTGTTTTTCGTTTTACAAGGAGCTGGTTGCAAATACATTCGTTGACTGTTTTCCTATTATAAATAATTAATTGTTACATTTCCCTGATGGTTTGGTGTGTTTAGAATTTCGCAAAAAGCTACACGAGGGCTATTTGCACTAACCGTCCCTAATTTAGCTGTGTAAGTCTAGACAAAAGGCAGCTAGTCATCACTACCTACCACCAACTCTTGAACTACTCTTACCTGACTAAATACTGGGATTTGATTGTCACTCTTATACGTCATCCACAGCCCCAAAGTTTGGGGCATATTTTTGTGAAAACGGGTCACCAACCACGAACCTTGGACTGAAGTTAAAACAATGTCAACCACTTTCAGAATCTTCAAAATCAGAAATTTGAAAAGGTGAAAGGTTTTGAAGATGAAAAATATATACTGCATGATAGTTGATTATGTAATCTTTCTGTAGGACACTTGTTTTCATTTTAAAATGTACTCTGACTTGCTGGAGGAACATCATGTACATGTCAATAGGGTGTATATAACATTTCATTCTATTTAATAGTTTCTGAGATATTTTTTTTAAAAGAGAGTGTTATATTTTATTTAAGAATACCCATACATTTAACTCACAGGCTCACTTGGCTGGTCAAAATCCAATGCTGGTATCCATGCTTGCCCAAACTCCAAAAACAGAGCCATCCATCCCCACAACTATTGCCAGCTCCATCATGTCTCAACTTCCTCAAGACCGACTTCCAAGGGGTCTTGAAAAAAAGCTTCTCAGCACATCTGCTAAATCAAACGTGGCTTCTACACCTTTAGCAGTATCTACCACAGTGTCTGCTACCACACAGCATGGTGGTCCAGTTTTCTCAACCTCTACTATTCGTACCCTTCTGCAACAGGACATGATGACGTTTGACTCTTGGAGTCAGTTATCCCTTAATCAACATCAATTGTCTGGTATTAGTTTTTCCCAAGAGCGACAACAACCTTTACAACAAGAATTACTGCTTAAAATTCTCAACAATCCAGATTCTCCACAACTTTCCCGAGCACTTGCAACCAGCGTGACAACGTGTAGTAGAACTGCATCGTCATCCAACAGCTTTGGGCAAGCAAGTCTTCCAACATCAACCAACGTCACATTGTCGGGATTGTTCGGAGATGCTGTTTCAGCAGAACCGACAGGAACAACAGCTGGTGGTGACCATGCTCCAGACCCACTCTTATCCCAAATTCTTGATGAGGTAAACCTAAGATCATAGTTTTATTCTACTTCTTAGTTGTAAATACTATCTTGTAGAACAGAAATACTATAAAAAGAGTACTTTTCTTCTTCTTAAGCAGACAAATACAATAGAGTCATACTTATAAAAAAAACTTGTAACACAACATTATGTAGATGAAAGAACAATTAGAGTTCTTGTTTATTAAGTTTTGAATTGTATTTTGTTCTTCTGAAGTACTGAATAATCATATTTCATTTACTTGTTACCTATACTTTGTATTTTTGCACTTACAGTAAAGTGTGTTTAATAATAGTGTCTTTCACCGTAACAGTATGTAACTGTTAGAGTATTTAAGGATGGAATATGTATTATATTGATTTGTGATGTGTAAATTAAACAGTAGTGTTCCTGTTTAATAACAGATTGGGATTAAAGTCTGTAATTACAGTAATACAAAACTGTATAAACATTAGGAAAGAATACAATTTAAACTAATTATATGTAGTGTATTTAGATGCATGTTTTGAGGACTAAGTTACTTTATTTTTCATATTTAGAAGTTTTAACTTTATCGGATTTTAGAATTTCTTACAAGGTTAGTGGATTTGGTATTAAAAATACTTTTGCCAAAAGCTTTTCAGTGCAGCTGAAAAATAAAGAACATAAGACATATTTCTTAATCTGTTATTTCTCTCCATTTTGTCCAAGGGGCAAAATACTAAAACAATCTTTTTGACTATTCTCTGTTCCACAAAAAAATCTAGAACAGTAGATTATTTAATGGTGAATACAGTACAGTGTCATTAGCACTGTTTTGTCAGGAAAGGTGTGTAACATCTTTTGTATGAAGTTCATTATATATGTATTTTTATGGTTTGTAATATTTAATTGTTAGAATTTTACAGTACAGAATATCCCACACGTGAATTAAAAGAAATCATGAGATACGTTAAGGTGTCACAAACTGAAATGGTGTTTGTTATATACAGAACAATTGAAAGTTTTTTGTGATATTTATTCTGTCATGTATATGCTTTTTAAAACTGGCAGACTATTCTGGGTTCCTACTATAGACAAATATAATATGTTAAGTACAGCTGTTACTCTGTGTGTATCTGAGGGTTTGTGAAGTATGTTGATATGTGTAATTTTTAGACACTTATACATGTTCAGAATTTTCAGTGGTTACATAGATATATATCCAGATTATTTTTTGAGCAATAAAACAAATGAGTCAAAGAAAAGAGAGAGAGAAAGAAAAACAACTAATTATCCAGGAAGCAAAATTGAACAGGAAAATTTGCCCCTCAGTCAAATCTTGTACCAGGAATCCAGTAATATAAGTGCAACACCCATGATCAGAAATGGAATTGAAAATTACTGCACATTCAAGAGTACTTGTTGGACAGAATATTATAAATAATAATCACTATAAAATATTAAAAGACTTATGATCTTAAAATTACCTTAACAAAATGTGGTTTACATCATTTTACAAAGCAGTTAACTGTAAAGAAATTCTTCTCTAATCATTTCACAGGCCTCAAAAATAGTAATATTGTGGAAAAAAGTAATTAATTATTTCTTAGTCATTTTGTTTTGGGTTCTATCAGTTGATAATTTTAAATACATTAATGTTAGTAAGGCAACAAACTAATTTTCCTGAGTTTTTCAGATGCTTGTGCCATTTTTCGTGCTTCAAGATTACCCAATGAAATGTCATTGAGCATTATCACACAAGGTTTATTTAATCTGTTACTGGCAAACTAACAAGACTTTGAAAGTTGTTTAGTAAATTAACTATTCTGTCTTCTTAAGAAATTGTTTTTAATTTAAAACTTAAATATCTTTCAAGACAATTTACTAAGAAATATATAACATCTAAAACCTCTAATTTCAATTACATTTCTTCATTTTTTTTATTCTCACTGAAAGTATCAAAATCTTTATTTAATAGAAAAAGTACTTAAATAAAGTTTCCATACTTTCAGTGAGAATAAAAAAAAATGAAGAAATGTAATTGAAATTAGGGGTTTTACATGTTATATATTTCTTAGTAAATTGTCTTGAAATTTGGTATTTGAAGTAAGAATCCAGTGAAGCACATCCATTGAAAATGTGATAGCTTGGATTACCACAGTCTAAGCTACTGAAAATAGAAAAATTGCTAAACTGGCTCTCCTGTTAATAATACACAATATGCCTCACAGTTAATTTAACCTTGATGACACCTTGCTGTGTGTCTTGATATAATATTTCTGTCATTTTGACATGTTTCCAATTTGTTCATGGTTCTTAGGAATGAATAACATCTGGTCTTGAAAGAATTAAATAAAAATATTATTAGTACAGTTTGCTTGTGAGAATCCAGTAACGGTAGCATTGCTTTGGCCTTGTTTGTTTTTAATATTTCATCATATCTAGCTACTGTTTATTACTAGAATTAATTTGATAACGTGGAAAAATAGTATGTAGAGATAACTTAATTTGTATACAACTGTGTTGAATCATCCAAATCCTTAATTATAAGTCAGGTTTATTGGAGAAAAATTGAAGTTTTGGCATTGATTAAATAAGTTCTGATATCTAATTAACTCTGTTTAATGCATCTGTGAAAATAATTTTCAAATTATATATTCATTATTATTTATTTGAGCATAAAATGAAGAAATGCAAATACATCTTCAAGTTTCATATCTACTTTTAGAAAATCATAATATATGTTCAGAAAGCTTGAGTTTTTAGTGATGTTGAGAAGACCCACTTGTAGAAAAAATATATATGTAAAAATTGCTTGTTTGGGTTGAGAAAATTTTTTACGTAGAGAAGTGAACAGCGTTTCGACCTTCTTCAGTCATCTTCAGATGAAGGTCGAAACGCTGTTTGCTCCTCTACGCAAAACATTTTCTCAACCCAAACGAGCTTGAGTTTTTATTTATTGATTGATTGATATATACACACATTTTTTTTTCTTGTTTTCAGGTGTGGAGCTTGCAGCAGGAAATGGAATCTCCTTCAGTTGATGATTCAGTGGTTGTGAAGTTGCTTGATGAAGTTTTTAATCAAACAACTGTATCTAGTGCTACTGCTGCTCAACCAGCAATGTCCACTCAAGACCTTCAGGCAAAGATGGCAATCAATGCCATACAGCGGCAGTTAATGAGTTATGAAGCACCTGGCAGTGGAGCTACTCCAGCATCATCAGGTTCTCAAGTAACCAATAACTTAACACTGTATCCTCAACCAATTACTGCAGCTTCTCCTAATGCTATGACAACCTTTGTATCATCTCCTGGCTTGCAGTCATCTTCTCAACCCCCAACTTACAGTAGTGTCGTAGTGGTTAGTCAAAGACCTAGGCTACCCAGTTCAGGGGTAGTAACTAATGGTCAGCAAGTGGTGGGGGTAGGTAGTGTTCAGAGAGCAGGTTTGCCCCAGTATCCAAGGGCTGGGTACATTCCAGTCAGCCTTACGCCACAGGTAAAGTTTCTGGTCTTCATTTTAAAAAATGTATGAGGTTATATTTTATAATTGTAATTCTAAGAAATGTTTTGAGTTGTTTGTTTAATCAGAAGTGATATTACTTTGGAATATGTGTTGGCTTTGTTTATACATTGTATCTTTTATTTTCACTGAAGGTGAGGAGCCGATTATATGAAAGGCGTCAAAAATACCTTCTACAACAGCAGAAGAGGTTACTAGCCCAGCAACACCAGCAGCAACTAACATTACAAACTCAGCAGTCTATTAACGACCAGCTTACTCCTTCTTCTATCCCACCTTTTCCAAAAAATATGAATGACTTGTTAAACAACACAGTGGCACCTAATGTAACACTGCAGGTTAGTGACAGGTGTTAACCAGTTTTATACAAGAGAGACAAAATGCATAGAATAACATTTAAACTACTTATGTGGCAAGAACTGTAATCGAGTCAGTTTTGATATACAACAGGTTTAACTTGTTTAATGAGTAGCACCATATGTTTCTTCTCCTATAGGTCTAGTAATGTGTTATATTCCAAAGCATAATAACAAAGGTAGATTAAAGATAAACCAGAATATTCATTTAAGAAAATAAACTGATTCTTTCTAAGTAAGTGCCAGTCTTCGTTTTAACTTCTTAAAAAAGAAAAAAAAAAGGATAAATTGATAGGAAAAGTTATTTGATACTTATATAAAGAAACGAGTACTTTAACACAAACGTATGAGATGTTTGCTTTTCCCGTTACCTGACAGATGGCCTCATTAGATTCATTAAAAGTTTCATTTTGCTTACAAAAATTTAAGTGTCCTGCAAGTGTCATCTAATATAATTTTTCTAAATTTCTTAGAAGAAGAATCTATGATCAGTTGAATCGTTTGTTTCTTTATTATGATTTTATTTTGTTGTTTTTTTAAACAGCCACTTGAGATAATTTTTTAAATGCATTTGACATCATTTTCAGTAGTTGCAGTGTAACTCTTAAATAAATCAATCTTTAATCTCATCATAAGTTTTATCCACTGACAGCTGAATTCCTTTCTGTCTCTCTATGTATGTGTGTGTGTTTTACTGGTTTTCTTCAGCTTTATATTTATTTCAGAGATAATGCTATTCTTAATGGTAACATATTTTCCATCTCTGACTATAAGTTTTTCTATACATATGTGCTTGTTTTGGTGTATATTTGACTTATGTCAAATTATATGGTTATTGTATGCTCTGCATATGTGGTAGTGTTACCTTCCTCTGTTTTAGTAGCCTGTTTATATATCATTTCTAAAAACAACTGATTTGCTTTTTTTTTCTGTTAACAATTTTGTTTTATAGGTAGATTAAATTTGTAAATTGTTTTATAGTCGATAAGCAGCATAGTAGGAAGTAGAACAAACTAAAATATTATTAATAGCATTATAACAGTTTTTGTACACAAGTTTTTACAAGACTATTATTAAAGCTAATTAAACTAATTATTCATTAAAATAGTTGTCCTTACATTTCATATGATGAAACCAGTAAATAATTTTTTCAAAGTGTGTGAAAGGTAATATATAATTAAATGAAAACAGTTTTTTTAAGGAATACAAAAAATTGTGTGTACTATTTGTAAATCAGTTTGTGATGACAATAGATGATCTCTTTGTAGAGAAAATAATGATTCATAACATGGAATTCACTTTTATAAGAAGTAAAATCAAGGTAACACACACACACACACACAAATTTTCAGTTACCAGTATTTCCAAATGTTTTTCAAATATCTTCATAGACTTTCTAACATAAAGTTGTTGATATAAATTGAATTTTAGGAAAAACATGTCGAAATGATAAATATGTTTAACAATGGCTTAGTGGCAAGTCAACTTGTTTACAGTGCTAAAAACCAGGTTTAGATATTCATGGTGGGCTCAGCACAGGCAGCTCATTTTATAGCTTTATGTTTAATAACAAACAAACATTTAACAGCACAAGCTAGAAAAAACTGTGCAAGCACATATTCTGAGAAATCAATAAATAAAAGAAAACCTACTGTACTAGGTAGGCATTGTTTAAAAGGTATGAAGCAACGATCACTTTTGTTTTTCCTTTTCAGTGCTTCCTGTCTAGTTTGAGATGCTTGTAATCGAAGAGTCCTGGTTTTACAAATAAGTTAATGACTTAATGGTGTTATATGTTGTTAGACTATTGTTAATACAGACAAAAATAATAATAAATTATAATGGTACTATTTATGACTTGGATAATTGGAATAATTAAAAATAGTGACAATCAGATGTACTAATTTTGATTGCTTTTATAGTGGAATAATTAGAAACTCTGATTTTGACTAATTAATAATTCTACATGGCACTAATTTTTGATGCTCATAGATATTTGAGTTAATTGCCCAGCTATAAACAAATGTACTTTTCCAGACATTAATTTATACAGTTTTGTTGCCTATGATTATATTTTAAGAGCTGTCATAAATAACAAATACAGTTGTAACTTAAAAAAATGTGTGGGCAATTGTTTTTACTAACTTATTTTAATCAGAATTGAAGGTTGCAATCTAAGATGATGTTATTTATATAAAAAGATTAACAAAAAAAGAAGTTGTAATGAATATTGTCACTGTTTTTTTAATATTAAGTGACATTTTGATGCACTTTACAAATTTTTAATGTAGCGTTCAACCAGTATACCTGAGCAGCTG
The DNA here is from genome assembly GCF_004210375.1 of Tachypleus tridentatus. Classification (NCBI taxonomy): domain Eukaryota; kingdom Metazoa; phylum Arthropoda; class Merostomata; order Xiphosura; family Limulidae; genus Tachypleus; species Tachypleus tridentatus. The sequence continues at coordinate 25,405,771 of NC_134827.1, forward strand.
TCACCTCGTTACACTGCTGACCTGATGGGGCAAATCTCAGGTCATGTTGGCCAGTCAGTACAGTCTCAACTCTCACCTGGTCAGCGTGGTAATCAACAAGGTCCATATTCTCCCATATCTCAACCACCATACCCCAGTTCAACACCTCCTGCTAACTCGTACCAGCAACGACTTTCCCCACACCCAATGCCGACATACCCTCCTAGTGGATCAGTACCTTCTCCTTCTCAGGCATCAGGAAGTCCTAGATCCCCTCATCTCCAAGCAATGTCTCCCCAGCCAGGAGCCAGCCAACCACAGTGGGCTCAACATCCTTTACAAAGTCCTTCAATGTCACTACAACAACAGAATCCAATGTTAAATGCTCAGTTATCACAGGTGCTGTTAAGATACTTCATAAGTATATTTTATGAGATATACCACATTATCTCGTTTCTAAAATTTGTAAACCTATAAGCTAACAGTAGTAATCAAATATTTCTTGAATTCAGTCAGTTAGTATGAATCTTACAAAATAGTGTATTTTTAAATAGTTAACATTTCAAAAGGTATTTATTAATAAGTAAATATTAAGACCCTGCTACAATCTTCTCACCTAAACTTGTTGGCTATTAATATTTTATTATACTTTTAACAATCAGTTACTGAAAGTTTATAACACTTCTTGATTTAAAATTGTTTATTTATCTGTTTCTATAATTGTTAGTTAGTTCATACTTTATTAAAATAATAATATAAAACTATTTGAAAAAAGACAGTTCATCAAGAGGGCTTCTTATTGTAAATCTCTTCTTTTCTGAACTTATTTTCTATGTAAATATCTATTTTATACTAGAGTATTGTAGGCCTTCTGATTAAGGTTGCTTAGATCATCTTATAGTGACAGTGTTGCAGAGAGTCAAAGAAATGGTAACACTTAAACACATGGCAAGCTTTTAGTAAAATGTACAAGTCTGTTGTGCACACAAAATTAGATGTGTTGCAAATGTTTGTATTTACATAACCTTTAGAAATCTTTATATGCTACTTTATTTTGTATTCCAGTATATCTTGCAATTTCTCTCCTTTGCTATGAACTGTCACTAAATCAGCAAGGTAGGATCAGGTGAATAGTTAATAATTTTGACATCAGTATGTAACACTGTGTTGAATAGCACTCTATAAAAGGTTATGATATGCACTTTGACCCCAACCAACACACGTAGGGGTAAATCTATTTAGTGCTTGTTCACAAAAATATATTAACATTTCAAAAATAATAAAATTGTAGTTACAAAGGAATATGAGTGTAATATAGAGTTTGATGTAAATATTACAAAACAACAAATTACCTTCCCACTATTACAAGGTACATCATCCTGAACATAAAGTGATAGGATCCATCATTATAATATTATGTTTCAGTAAGTAACAGTAATGGTTGGTGAGTCCATACTGTATTATGTATTAAGAAGTATAAGTTTAGCCTTGAAACATGGCATTTAGTACATAAAGCTAACATGTGGGGTAGAATAGGGCTTGTGCCTCCCCTCCTCCAACACACACACTTTTTCAGTTGGTGTTCATACACTATTATTAATTGCTATATTAGATTGGGATAGCACTCTTCCACTTTCCAGTAAAGTTAATCAGCTATGTTTCAGTACACTCTTTTTTTCATCTCCCTCAGTGGGAGTGAAAGGTTGGAGCTCAGAATTAATGCTCATCGAATCAGAAATATTTACATATCGTTTGAAAGTGTATAACAATTTGCAGACATGCTTTTGATGTATGTCTGTATGTGTTTGTTAGTTTGAGTGTACTTTTAACAACAGACTATTTGTTGAAATTGTAAGGACTTTAACTCAAATATTATATATATAAATATCTACTGGCAAGATTTGCTTGGAATGTTTGTCATAGTTGTTAATGTATTTACAGTTATTCAGTTGGGATTGGGTGGAAAAATTGTAAATTGCTATGACTCTCTAGTTCAAATTATATAACAGGTGGGTACATGCCTTCTCAAATTCTTTCTGTATGCTGTTTCAGTAGTCACAAACCCATGTATGAATATTTGATAGAATGTGTTCAAAAAATTTTTATGTATTGGAAACCAATAAGTTAATCAGAGTAACTTATTAACTCGTCACCAATAAAAAAATTGGTTTGTATTTTGATTGTGATCACCCTCTTCCCCAAATTTAGTTGCATAATGTCACTGTATGTATGGGTAGACTTTTCTTACGAACTAGTTTGTAACTTTTTTTTTTTCTTTCTTTTGCATTATTTGTTTACATAAAGTAATGTTTTAGCTTGTATCGACAGAAATATTAAATACAAGTCTAAAGAAGTATAATTAGGTAGGCTATATTTGTAGTTTGTATTAAGTCTTGGGCACCTTACTTAAGAATCAGAAAGAGCATTGAATCGTTTGATAAGACCAACTAGGATGGAAAGACTATAGAAAGATAGGTTAAGATCTCTGAAGAAGGGATCTGACTGAGGATTTTAAGATTGTTAAAGGAAATGTTGGTGCATCAGTTGTTTTTTTTTTCATATCTAATGGTGAGATTTGTACGATTATTGGAATCGAATGCAAGTCTTGTCATGGTAAGAATCATCTTCATCTTTTAATGAATAGACCTAGAACTTTTTTTCTTTCTGTTTTTTGGAGGGGTGTAATTTGATTTAGTGGATTGAGCAGCTTAAGTGAACCAAAAGGTTCCTTAGTGCCCTTTAATGATATGATTTATTTATCTTCATTCCAACTCTTATGTTGTGCCTATAAAATGATTGTGTGTGTGTGTGGAATACTTAGTTAAAAGTTTCAATTAACCACTTACAGATATTAGTTCATGCTGTTCTTTGTAATAATGTTGTTTTGTGGGGCTATTTTTTCTGAATTATTATTCTAAAGATATGGCTATGGACCCTATAAATGTAACAGTTTTAAATGCATTTTGGATCTTTAGCACCTTCTGGTGTGTGTAGATGTTTTTGATGTCAAAATTATGTTACTACTTGTGTTTATTCTAAATGTTTGTATGTTCCAACAGAGCAATTATGGAGGACAAAACAAGTTTATGGGACAACAACAGCGACAAGTTCATATTAGATCAATGCCAAGCCCAAATTCTGGTGTTAACACCCGAAATCCTTCATTTTCTACTCAGAGAGATACCCAGTACATTCCTCAGCCTCCCACAAATGTTTATCAAAAAAGCCAACAACAACAACGACTTCAAAGAACCATTTCAATGCCAGGTAAATTTTCACATAATTATCTGTAAATAATACCAATAATAAAAATGTTACATGCTCCACAAAATCACTGTTTAAAATCAAAAGTTCACTGGATTTCTAACTTGGTTTAACAACCTAAAATTTCTTGGAACTGTTCTTTTGAGTACAAATTGAGGAAAACAGGTATAGAAGATTAAACTACCATTGATACAACCTTTGAATTGTCCAGAACTGTTGCTTTAGTGTTTGAATTGTTTATTTTTATCTCATATAATTTGATGGTATTTAAAACACAGTTTAAATAAACCTGAATGTACAATACTATGAACATTTAATTTCACGTCTTTGTGAATGACAAGGCAATGAATCTTCAACAAAATTAAACATTCGTTTAGGAAAACAAATTTTAAAAAAGTATAACATTGATTTTTTTTTTCACATTTTATACAGATACTAAAATTCTGTGACCAGAACAAACCACACAAACTGTGTGTATCTGTATACACACACAAACTGCTTGAGAATATAATGAACTTTTAATGAAATGCTTATTTCATGGATGATTGTATGTGTGTCTTTCTAAGATTAAGATTTATCAAAATATCAACTTTTATGTAAACTCATGAGAGGTGTGAATTTTACACACATCCCATTTACCAATGATATGAAAGAAGACATCTGATTATAATTTTTATGTTGAAGTTCACTTGTCAGATACATAAAATTTTCAAATATTTTTGGCATTTCTATAATTACTTAGTAATTTATGTATAATAGATTTATACTCATTTGGAAAGATTATTTAACCAGATTCAATTCCATTTCATACAATTTTATTAACACATGTGGTGGTTGACAAGATTAGCAAGTATTGGTTTATGCACTAACTTCTATATTCTTTATAATGCAACACAAGACCACTCACTACAGATCTTTATGTTACCACATACTGGTGCACTTGGCCCTGATTTCAGCCTAATGTATGCTAAGCCTACTTCCATTGTGCTAAACTAGTTTGCACATTTCTTTAAAAAAAACCTGAATGGAGTGACTTGTGTTGTCATTTAAGTTCCAATTTGTTTGACTAGTGTAGGATACTCATGGAAAGTTGCCTCATTTCATGAAATGCCTTTAAACATTGGATACCATAGGAAAAAAAATTCTCTCAGGAGAATGGCCAAGAATGCTTGTGGACCTGCCAACTCCCTTTCAGTAGATGTTGACACTTGTTTGTGGGATGAAGTTTTCACTTTTTTGCCCATCTCAGGCATGATGAGTTGATCATAGCAATGTGGCTAATTGATTGTTCAGTTTAGGTTGTAGGTCATGAATTAGAAGTGCTTCCTTTTTTCTTAGCATCCATTCACCTTTCACTGGATTTATTATTCTGAAGTATTCACTGTTTAGTTTTTCACTACAGTCTTTGATTAGGGGGTTGTAAAGTCCAGAGTTATTATGCACGTGCTCCTTGATTCTGGTAGCTAAGGTTAGAGTCGTTAACTCAATATGGCCTTGCCTGTAGCAAGGACACAAATATTTGTATACTGTCAGTGATTTTTTTTTGAAGGATGCATTTTGTCTTTAACCTGTTGACTGCCAAGTATTTCAGCTGCTATGGCAACTCCGAACCAAGTTCAAAATACAACGCTAATGCTTCTTCATTTTGTAACCTTTTTCATGAAGCCATTTTGGATCGAAAATGAAACAATATGTAAGTAGGTCAAATGCATTATTGTGCTGACATCTAGCGTTGAAGTTGAGTATTATTGAGAACGAATTAACTCGTCCGTGGCACTGTGTTACTGATCAGCTTGGACGAGTTATCTCGTCTACGGCACTGACCAGGTTAAACAGGAAAAAATTGTGTATCTATTTGTTCTGTTTGAAGCTTACTCTTAGGCTGACTTGAGAATAAGTTGATTATAGAATTGTATAGAATTGAAATAAAGTAAAGAACAATGTTTCAGTCTTCTTTGGTCATGTTTGTGTTAACAAAGATTGTTGGTTGTAGAATGTTTTTGGTTTTAGTTTAGTGTTGTGGAAACCAGTGAAAGGTAACACCAAGGTGAGAGGAAGTTTAGGAATGTTGAGGCAAAGAATTTTGTGGTTGTAAACCATATTGATATATTCAGAAATACTTTTGTTGATGGAATGTTACAGGGAAGGCATTTTTAATCACATATTTCTTAATAGTGATAATAAAAATAGCCATAAGAATTATTAAGTTTTTATATGCTCTATGAAGTAAAATACTTATTAAATTAGTTTTGTAACAGTCAGGTATAAATATGCTAAAGTGTCAGTATAGGCCAGAAACTGTTGGTTTGTGGTAGTGCTTAGTTTTGAGTCTGTTGTTCTGGTTGATAAATTCTTATATCTAATAAAATCAGCTTAGATTCTTTTTTGTTCAACTGTGAACTTGATATTCCTGTGCTTTGGATTTAAGTACTTTTAAAACTTTTATACAGTAAATGTGTCGTTGATATATCTCTTATGAACTAGAAGTTAAAATTCAGGCATACACGATTGTAACCAGTTGGTTTTTATCATGCTGATTTTAAACATGAAATAATGATACCAGGCTGCTGTAACTGTTTGTGGTGGTCATACTTTCTGATGAAATGAAGTGTTAGAAATTGTAAAGATGTAAAGCCACTCTGCCAAATGTTCATTTATAAGCTTAAGCTCACATTATCATTATTATGCATTTCAGTTGAAAAAAAAAAAAAATACAAATGCATAATTTGCATAAAGTAGTTTGGGAAAGGGGAAACAGTTGAAATGATATTATAAACATGATTTTCCATGTCATAGCTTAGGTATTAATTATCTCAATTATTATTTGTTTTCTGCAATGTGTTATGTTTGAAATATCATTTATAAAGTAATTTTTTCTTTTAAATAAACTTATTTTGGCTTAATCTTTGTATTCATAAATAATGTTGGTTGCTTTGCTTTAAGGTAATTACTGAGAACCATATTAATACTCAGAAATAAAAAAATATGCAAACAAATAATGGATAATGAATTAACAGTTTCATATCTTAAAAGCCATTAAAAGTATCACAATTTTTTGTAATATTTTATATTGAAATTAAATTTCACAAACATACTTATATAAATGGCTTGCTGTAAGCACATAAAAACATTGTGACATACTGTGAAAATGCATTGTGCTTTTTTGTGTGTATCTGTAAAATTCTCAAACTTGATCTGCATTTGTCATTATGAACATTTAGAATTGATTTTTATCATGTCAAATTTTTTAAGCAGTAGGTAATTGTTTTTATTCCTATCCACATATGTTTACTTGTTTTTTTAGACTTGAGACAGGAAAGTATTCCTTCTCATGCATGTCAGTAATAGAATTTTGGATAGTCACAGAAGTAATTGTAAAACCAATTGATAATTTAGTTAACTAAATGATTAAGTATCATTCAAATTAATTATCTGTCTTTACACCAAGATTGTCCTAGAAAAGACAAAAAAAAATGTTTAAAAAATAAATGAAAATTCTCGTTAACTTTTTGAAATGTGTCTTTTGTGGTGAATTGAAGAAATAACACAGGATGTAGCAGGTTTAAATGTAACCTGAGACTCAAGTGATTTATGAAATGAAATAATTTGAGCAATTGCTACTCAAAAAGAAAAAGAAAAATATTTTATTTTTCAGAATTGAAATAATCTCTTGCACTATATTTATTGTATTTGTGCAGTGCTAAGCTTTCTTAGTGGCTAGTCATCAGTTAAAGATATATAATTCCTGAAAATAATATAATATATTTTCAGGACGGGTTAACTCTACTTGTACGCCTCAAGGTGGGGGATTTGTTGGTGGAGAATCTCTTCTCTCACCTCAGCCACAAGCTTCTCCAAGTTATAGCAGTCATTCATTACCTGGAACCCCAATTCCTAGCTCAGTTAGTGCTACTAACACTTTAGTTACAACAAGTTCACCATCCAGCTATAGCTTAGCAGGTGATAGCTCTAATTATTTTGACCAACAAGGCCTCCAACTTTATAACACTGCAGCAGGAGAGTGGTAAGTTTTGCTATTGTATTTGTTACCATAATTTTACACTACAAGTGTTAGGCCTGAGATTTATATGCAATGTAAATATATACAAATTCTTATATGATTTGAATGTGATAATTGGTTTATTACAGTTTTTTTCTTTAATTTATTGTGATTACTTAGCCACACAACCTTTTTTTTTCTCCTTCCCTTGCAGTCGGAGTCGTGTTGCATCTGGAGGAATGACATCAGAGTTTGTACGTCAGGAACTAAGAGCTAAAGTTGGAGCAAGAACTCAACAGCAGCAGCAAGGAGTGGTAAGAGAAAACAGGATTTGTATCCTCTTCTAAATTCAAACATTTACAGTTCCTGTCTAAAGTGGGAAATGGTGTACAAGTGCTTTCTCTGTTTGTAACTGTAGATGTCATTTTGTTTTTATTTTAACTTGACTGTTTTCCCCATAGACACTGTCTACATCAGTCAAAACTTGCCTTAATTTAACTAATATGTATACTAATATTGTGTAACACTGAGTAAAATTTCCTTTTTTGTAACATATAGTAAGTAATTATTACATATTTTTCTGGTTTTGAAGTAATGGCATTAAAGAGCAGTTATATCATAGGATCCTTAATAATTAAAGGTTTGTTGCTGTTTGTTTTTCATTTTGGAGAAATCCTTTTAAATTGTTATTTTTATGTTTTATCCAACAAGTAGCATGCTTTGTACAGTAAATATTATGTTTAGGAAAGACAAATTTCATATATGTGTGAGGTATATGTGTGTTATCATATTTAGCATGAACATTTTTCATATATTTTTGGTTTACAGAATCAACAACAACTTCAGTATTCCATCACTGGAACAAACCAAGAACCAGGAGGCCAGACATTCAGCTCTTCTGACTTAGATGCTTTGGGATTGTCTTTGGAGCTTGGTAAGGTTTCTGATTTATGAAATTTCATAAACATGTTTTTGTTTCCCTGTTTCTTTTGCCTTCAGTATTTGAATATATGAACGTTTAAGTGTTTAATTAAACAAAAAAAAGTAAGTATTATACTTGAACATTATGAGAATTATATTAAATGGAACATCTTGGTTTCATATTTTTGTTATTTTCTATGCATTTCAGTTTGTCTTTTGACTTATTCAAATTAGTAGAGATATGCTTATTTGTTTCACACTGTAGATATGTTCTGTGTACATTGCATATATGGGCATTTATTTTATGGAAAATACTGAATCAATAATGGGAGGGGGGGAAACAAATATTTGTGCAGAAGTGTTCGAACCATACACTTTTTAAGGCTGTATTTGTATTTCACTACATTGCATACCTATGTCAATTAATTAATCAGTAACAAGAGTGAAGAAATTCCGTGTAATTTTGTTTCAATATTCTAATGAAATGATTGCAGAGCCATATTTTCCAGTAATAAATGCTGTTATATTTTCGGGTGAAAGAGTTAAAAATATGACCAACGGATAAGTTATCCTTAACATAAACTAAAAGAACTGCAAAAGTAAGTTACATCTACCAAGGACAGAAACTGATCATTTTATGTAACATAGTTGGCTAATCTGTTTTTTATTAATATATTACTCGGAAAACAAAGCACTATTGTTTCAGAAACTACAAACAATTTGGATAACTTGTTTCTAAAAGAAAAAGAATTTCTTTCTTTAATCCAGTGGAAATTTTGTTAATTTTCTGGTCATTTTACTTATAGTGAAACATGATATTACCATAAAAAGAAACAAATTCTTTGTTAAACTTCATATTGTTTTATCAGTTTTATATTTAAGAAAGAAGAGAATATTCTGAAAGTATAAAATTATATTAAAGATGTGGTATTTAACACTTTTGTTATGTTAAATTTATCTGATTCATTCTTCTTGAATCTCTCTGAAGGAAACATCTTTTTTTATGGTATAAAGAGTTGTTTTTATTAGTCCACTTTTTGTTGACTTTAACAATGTAAACCTGAGGACTGTATTTCAGAACAGTTTAGAATTTACTTAAATATGAAATGTATAGATAAGAGTCTGTGAATCAATTTCTCCTTTATCCCCATGGTCTTTTTTAACACCTTGTGCATTGTTCCAGGAGAAAGCAGCAATGGGCAACAAGGCATGCCTGGATTGTTCTCACAGTCACTACTTAGCATAAGTGGCAACCAAGACACCACGATGCAAATGATGACAGTAGAAAGAAATAGTCCTAGGGTAAGTTCTCAAGTTTTATTTATGGGTAGTTAAACTCAGGTCATTCAGTAATTGTATAATTTGAACTTTAAAAGATCAAAAGTTTCTATAAAAGTTTCTTATTAAACCTATGATGTTTTTATCATTATATTCATAGATATGGATAAAAGAATTGGTATCTTACATAATAGTAATGTGAGTTGTTGTTTTTTTTTAATGGCTTCATATCTCTTTAAAAGTCATAACTACTGGTAATCCAAGTTCAGCATGCGTGATATCAAAAGATCCGTTTTCTAGTAGTCAATGACCACTAGAACCTCATTGGTAGTTCCAGTTAGAATGAATGGTAAAGGAGTAGAGCCATGTTACTTTCATCTAAAGTAATAGACTTTAGTATTCAGACACACTTTCTTCATGAAATTGTTTACCCAAAACACTAGTTTGATGTTAAAACATTTTCTGTATTCATGTTCATTAAATGGACTTCTGTAATAAAAAAAAAACCTTTATTATAACTGAAATTCAAATAAGAATAATTGAATGACATAATGAAATAAATTTGACTTCTTCGTTATCACTGGGTTACAGATACACAGACGATGCTAACTTAACTCTGTCTGCATGAGTGAAAGGCCATGTCATCATCTTTGTTGACTAGCAGTCACAGTTTTATTAAACTACTATTTTATGAATGTATGTCAGTAGATTTGATATTAGATTGTAGATTATAACTTGGGTATTAGTTAATTTCTTAACTCTAATGTAAATATTTAAAAACAAAATCCTAAATATTGATTTCTGCGTGTCAGGTGGAATGTTGAATGGAAAGTTTGTGATATCAAAGTACAAAGTCTATAGTTTCTTTCAAATTAGATACTCAAATTACCAATATTAACAAGTTAGAATGTAAAATAAGATTCTTTTATCTTTTCCCTTTTCTAAGATATAAATATATTTATTGAATCAATCAAAGTGGCAAAGCCCATCTCTTGAATTTTCGAAAATATCTGCTTTTGTATAGTTACTTCACTCAGTGATGTGTATAACCAGTTAAAAGCTCATAATAACCTCCTAGTGATTTTCTCAGTCTCTTCGAAGTATTTGCATGGCAAACTTTCTTTTCTTGCTAGATTCCAAGCAGTAAGGTAAGACATTAGTGAGATCAAAATTTCATATTTTTTTTAGATCCAAATACAGCTTAGTTACTAAGCTTGATAAATTATAATGGAATTCTGTTGTAATGATATAGCAATTTATGTTTTTTTGTTATTTTGAAATGCATATATAAAGCCTATAAAAAGATTTGTTTTACATCCTCCACATGCAAAATTTGATAACGCATAGAAACCTACAGCAAACAGTAAACAAGGTGAAAAGTTTTCAACTAGAAAAAATAATTGAAATTTAAGAACTTATTTGTAAATAATAATAACGTATATACTTATGTTTCATGACTGAAATGTGACTGTATTTTACACAATATTGGTCCATTAGAATATAGCCAAAACAGGTCACTCTGTAACAGCCAGTTTTATATTCATGGGTATGATAACATGAGTGCATGTGCACCACATCATTGCAACCTCTGTAATGTTAGTCAGGCATGACTGAAAGGTCTATATAATAAAAATTAATTTTATATATATAAATGTATAATGTTATGAGGTGGGAGTTAACTAGACTAAACGTTTGTGTTTTTTGCTGTAAAATTTGTAGTAATTCTGGAATGAAACAAACATAATTTATGTTTATTTCTTAATTTTTATAATGGTTACGAGGTTGGTCAAATCAACCCAACCCATACAAAGATACAATAGTGAAACTAACAGATAAAATATAAAGATTTTTTTCTAGTTTCTGATAATTATGTGAAGTGTATAAAGATTTTGCATGTGAAATATGAAACTCTCCCTGATGTGTAAAAGTATTTTAATCTTAAAATCAAAATTAGTGTTGGATAGTCAACATTTGAAAAGAAAAAAGGCATTAGAAAACATTACTTAAGAAGTTTTAAACTAACTAAGAAAAACGACTGATATATTGTGTATAAAGGCTTTGTAATTTTTACTGATAATATGAAATTATAAAGTTCCACTTACTAATTTAAAGATTATAGCATGGAAGCTATAACAAGTACAAAATGGTTATGAGGTTGATTTTTGGGACCAAAGCCATGGTGAGAGAGCTAAAAGATATGAAGTATGTGTATCAAACATGTGACATATCCAATCCCTTTATGGTTTGGAAATAAACTCTGGATTAACATGATTTATCTTAGTGATGAATTAAAATAATTTATATAAAAATTTGCTATGTCTTTTTTTTATTATTTTTGTTGGTGTTTTGTTTGTAACTTAAACTACATACATTATTGACTTCAAAAACTATATCACTCACTATAAGTATGCTGATAAAAGGTGAAAAGATTATAGGAGAAGTGCATTTTCTTTATTCACAATAAATATGAATATAGTTAAAAATAGTTTGTTTGGAGTATCATCTGAAATAAGTGAAGAAAATATATGCTTTATATGAATTAAATTCAACAATTGCTAATGGCTAACTGTAAATGTTTCATAACAAAAATCTGGTTCTTTTATTCACATCTTATTTCTGATGAGTGCTTAACATGGTGCTTAGTTTTTATATATATATTTCAAATATGAGGAGCAACACCCACAACTGTATGTTTTTTGAAGTCACTAATTAAGAAAACATTTATCTGGTGATAAATTTCAAACATTTCAAATAATGAACAGGATTCATTAGTAGAAATAGCTTGAACATTATTTTACAGTGTGATGGTTTCTTTTTTGTGGCCATCTGTATACCAGCTTAAATATAACTCTTCTAGGCTATAAACAGAATGATCACAAAATAAAAGTGAAAGAGATATTTTTACATATATTTCTGTAATGCAACACTTTGTTAGGCAACAATTCCTATTCAAAAATAACTCAAACTAGAAACTGATGGGCTGTCATTTAGGTTTCTGTTGTATTTAAACTTTTTTTCTGTGAATATATAACCTATAATAAAATATAAATGAGTTTTGAATTTGTTTTAACATTTTTATCTCAGTTGTAACTGTAATAAGACTTTCCTATACTAATGTTTAACTGTAAAAAAAGTACTTACATATACGTGTGTGTGTATGTGTATATGAATGTGTTGTCAGGCTACTCGACAGTATTTTGTTTTTCTGAATGTTCATTATGTTTTTCTAATAATTAGGTATATGCTGTTATTAACTTTCAAACTAATATATTTTGTAATATAATTCTGTATATCAAGCATGTTGTGATTGCATTATTACAATTTGTTTGTAGTTTTTCAAATGTATGTATATATAGTTGTAGTTGAAACTTAAAAAAAAAAAGAGGTAAAAAATTAGAATATTAATTGAAACTCCAAATCGTTTAAACTCTAACTTCATACTAAGTCTTCAGTGTACATATCACACAAGTTTCTTCTTCAGTGTACATATCTCACAAGTTTCTTAACAGTGATATTTAATATTCTACAATCATATGTGTGTTTAATTTTTGTAATATTTTTGCAATGAGTATTGTAATAATAACTAATTATTAGAATATTGTGAGAATATTTCCAGGTATTAACACTAACAAAAATTTTATTCTATTTAGGTTGAAGAACCTAGACCACCAGAACAAAAGAAAAGTTTATTACAACAGTTGCTCTCAGCAGAACCTCCTTAGTCAATTGATGTCTTGGTTTCATATGTTCTAGAATTATAGGTGACATCTTTACAAACAGTACATTCTTTAATTCACTACTCAAATCCTTTAAACAAATGTTTAAAATTAAAACCTGGTGCAGACACAAACAAACAAACTTGAATTTGTATGTGCTTCACTCTTCTGTAAATAATCTGTGTGTAGAACTTGTTATTAGCTGTATAAGAATGCTTGTGAGATGACTAAATGATTATCTGGCTGAATTACAAAAATAATGTGCATGCTTCTCTCTCTCTCTGACGAGAAATTTGCATGTTTGTTTCGTACTCTTGTGAAAATAAGACCATAAGTGATTGGCTCTGAGGAGTGATAAAATTTATACATCAGTGTTTACTACACGGGGAGATAAACTCGTTTTATCTCTGATGCTCTGGAGTTACTACTTTACCCTTAAAAATTACATTTTATTGTTAAAACTTGATTAATCTCTGTTAAATCTAATTAGTAGACCAATTGCAACCTCTGTTTTCTGTGTTAAAATAATAGAATTAGTTTTCATTAAACATTTTGGTCTTTCAAGTACTATTACTTTTTTTTTTTAAAGATTTAGTAACTTTAGATGGGAACACTTCATATCCAAGTTTAGTAACCTTAAACTAAAGCAATGGTTTCTCGTTGTTTATTTTTTCAGGATTCTATATACAACTTGCATAATAATTTTAATATTCTCTTTTGTTTTTAAGATGCTAATTTTTATTTGATTTAATTGTTATATTCTGGTAACACTGATGATATATGGAAATGCTTTGTTTACAAGCTTTACTAAAACTACAATGCACAAGAAAGTGGCGAGTGCTGTCTCTTTTTAGTCAAGTATATGTATACTCGTGATTTGTATATGAGACGAATGTGTATAACCGATATTTTCTTGTGCTCTTGTATGCATGTGTGTGTATATATAAGTTACCCAACACTGACTGAGAGTGTGGCCCCTGAGAATGATTAAACAGACCAACTTTGTAACAAAATTTTATTCTTTTTTATTATTTGTCCTTTGCCTTGCAAATATATTTCTAAGTTCCATCTTTTAATTGTTGTCTCTATACATAATGAATACACTTTTACTGATGTTCTGTTTATCATCACATTCCATAAAAATATATTTCAGACATGAAGATCTGAACCAGTTATGTTTTTCCAAACCTAGACCATAGGTTAATCTTGACCCATTTAACTGCACACATTGTGCTAAAAATGTTGACATTCATGTGGTATTTGATAATATTGTTTATATTTGCTTTTAATCAATATACCTGTTATTGTAGCAGAATGGAAATTTTGTGTTATTGGACTTCATTATAATTCATGTCACATCAGAGGTTTAAGGAAATGAATATTTTGTGTTATAATCTTTTGTATTCATGTCCCATTCTTTAAAATTACTTTCTTAATATAAACTGCTTATAGTTGAAATAACAACTACATAATCTTGAATTGGGCAGTTTTTCCCATTTTGTTTTCTTTTCAAAAAAGGTACTTTGCTCTTGTATCGTAAGACTTAAACTTCATTAAACCATCTGGAATAGTTCTCACTGATTAAGTAATATTTTTTTATTATTATTACTGAAGCTTGAAATGCATTGTATTCCAATGGATTGTACATTTTTAACTTTTGAACAACACAGTGTCAAATAATCTCAATTTCTTTAATAATTTTTAATGGAAAATATATTTTCTAGAAGATTGTTAGGATCCATCATAGAAACTTTTATATATATAAATGTATCAGTACATTAACTTCAGTAAATTTGTTGGACCTTCATGATTTCAGGTTGTAGGAATTGACTGAACTTTGTCCCCCATATTCCACCTCCAGTATATATATATATATATATATATATAGATAGATAAGCTATATTTGTTATTTATGTTGATAATCAGTGTATTAACTAGAAAGATTTCTGTAAGTTATTTTTAGCTGAAAATACTCCATTTTTTGTCTTCCATGTCACACTGGACAACATATTTAAATTTTACTGGCTTGCTCAATGAAACTGTTCTGTTTAAAGACTCCTATATGACAATGCATTCAGTCATAAACTGAAAGAAAAAAAAAGACTTTACGACAGATAGTTAAGTGCAGTTGACTTCATTGTCAAAACAAAGTGTGTGTTGTCGACAAAATAATTATATGAAAGTTGCAAGATTTGTATTTGAAATATAGGAATTATAAATTATTAATATTGTGTATAGTTTTTTGGGGGTTATAATAACATTGTGGTACATAATGTGACCAAGGTAACTCAAAATATTTAATGACAAAATAGGTTTAACAAGGTAGTGAATAATTTTCTTTATCATCATAGAGAAGTGTAGACAGTTACTATGATAAAAAGTTCTGATTTTTTGTTCTAGGGGCTTCAACTCTCAAAAGACTAAAATCGACATATACTTTAATGATGTTTAAATAAGGAAGTGTATTACGTTTGTTTTAAGGATTAAATCACTGGAGTTTTAAGAAAGTGATGTGGATTGTTTGAGTATGTTAAAACGATAGAATGTAGTCTATTCTGTAACAACTTCACATCACTTACACATAGAATATGTGATGAATAGCTGCTGAAATATGATTAGAAAACACTGTCTTTGCTGCTACCTCAGGGTTTTATAAATTTTTGTTGACTTTTCTATAGTTAATAAGTTTAGTTAACTAATCTAAGTTCACCTAGTACAAAGTTATTATGCCAGTTGAATTCATCTGCCTGTTAAAGCTTTTTTTTTAATTTCTGCTTGGATTTTTTCCATTATTTGAAAAAAAAACAAAAAAACATGATTACTTTAATGTAAAGAAATATAAGTTTCCACTTCAATTTGGAAACGATTACTTTTACAAGATTACAATATCGTAAGTACGTGGAAACAACTATAAACTAAAAAAGTTGCTTTTGTGTAAACTAATTTTGTTATATAGATATTGTTTGTCTGTTTTTTAGCTGTCTGCTGTGTTTTTGTTATTAAGAACTAATATTTGAGTATTTAAAATCTTTTTTGTGTGTGTGTGTGTGTTGCTTGTACTGTCGAGCAAGAAAAATCGAGAAGTTACACCTTGACATGTTGTGTACATAAAATAGAAATATATATATATATATATATTTTAACCCATTTTTGGAAGTTATTAACTTTAGGTGTGTTTACATTTTTACATTGCAAGCCTGTCAAAAAGAAATTGTTAGCAACTGTTGTTTGGGCTGTTTTTGTTGGATTGGCTCTTTCGTGTTTGTACACGCAAAGAACAAGACATTAGTTGGATTCGGGATGAAATACTTTACATTAAGTTAATATGGAATTGTACAGCTCTAATTACAGTATATGTAAAGTTGAAGATAAGCTTGTAAATTTTATATATATGTATATCTATATAGATAGATAGATGTAATGGCACCACCATTGATGCAGGTGAGAAAGTTTGTTTATAATCTCATACTTTAAAAAGTAAGGTGCTGATTGAGGTTGGTCTGAGAGCCTTGTATCTCAATCCTGCCAGTTAGGATCATAAGGCGTTCCATATTAGATGAATGTCGTGATTTCCCTTTTGGCTTTAGTTGTGCAGGGCCTTTACCATGTCGTGATCATGTCTTGTCTTTGTTAACATAACGAAAGGTAATATTTTTATAACCAGCGTCATTCACATACCTTTCTCCCAGCGTGAATATTCCTGATACCATTGGTTACAACAAATTAAATAATTGTAGAATTAGATTTTGATATTATGTTATTTTTCCAAAAAAACGTGAATTAGGTGTGCACTGAGTTTGTCTGATGGCTTGCCCAAGCACTCAGAACGTGGTGAGCTCAACTCAGGAGAGTTTACTTTTATGGAGTGTGGGAATTTTGTGAAGAGTTTAATTTGTTTAGATAAACACGTTTTCTAATTTGTGTGAGCTTTCAAGTCCTATTTAAATTATTCATGTAGTCTTGTATATTACTGTTATATGAAAATCCATCGTTTCTTTGAATCTTTAACAGAGGTGCATACATATATTGTTGTGTTATAGAAAGTTAAAAAAAAAAAAGCCAGACTGGGTCAGAGGGTTGTGTTAATTCTTTTTTAACTGAATGTTGGGTTGATTGAAACACTAGTTCCTGTTTGTGTTCACTTAACCCTATAAACAAATATATGCTGTCTTGTAATATTGAAGATGGGTTTATAAAGCAGTTTTATTTGAGTTTTGAGTGTTTTTACTTTTCAAGATAACTGCGGTTTATGTTCACATGTATTTGATAATTCGTATCGGTTAAAGCTGCTTAGAATTTGGCATACCAAATAATTATATTATGAAAAAACTGGATATATACTATACTTTAATGTATAAAGATATCATTCACGGGGACGCGTTTGGTGTTTATGTAACTTAAATTTTTAGGATAGTTTCAAATGGTAGCCCAGGCTTTACTGTGACAAAGTAAATCTTATAAGTTTTGAATTAATACTATATTATATATGCGATCATTTAAGCGTGTACGGCTTTTTAAAAAAAAATATCCAGAGTACATATTACACTAAAGTTTGGCTTTTTATAAAACTAAATATATAAGAATCTACCTAAAAAATTGTGTTAAAATTATTATAATAAATAATCGTGTTTATACACTATAAATGAGTTTGGAAGAACAACCTGATTTCTATGGCACTACAACTAGACGATTTCAATTTAGATGTACAGCTATTTATCATACCACAAATACATTTGCAAGAATAAAGTATTAATTTGTTGAGTAGTGCATAGTGTACCAGAGGACAAAAACATTGGGCATGCTCTATCTTTTAGCAAGACGTGTGAAACCACTTTTTAATATTACCTTCATCAGAACAATCTACTTACTTAGAGCAAATTTAACGTTCATCGGTAATACCTATAAGTAATTAAACATACTTTTATTCTCATTTATAACATTAGAATATATTTTTCCATCAACATTTTCGCTGTTAATATTTTTACACGTTATCCAATGAGATCTCACGACGTTGAATCAGCTCAGGAGGTTTGACTTAGTTCTAAATACACAGGTAAAAAAAAAAAACTTTTAGAGAAGGAAGTAAAAGTAGGAATGGTTAATGACGATCCTTCAAAAACAATGCAAACAAGATAACAGCACTTGCATCATTCCTATATAATAGCACACGAAGTTTGAATGATGCAAATGCCATCCCTTCATATATTTTTCGTTGTTTTTAAAGGATTAATACTAGCCATTCCTACACTTCCTTCCTTTTCTGAAAAGCCTTTTTCCTTCTATCTTTGTTTGTTGTTGTATTTTAACGCAGTGTTTCAGTAAACATAGGAAGGCTGTATTTATAACCTAGTTCTAAATGACAGGATTCTCCAACTGTAATATGTATTGTTCATTTGGTTTTGTATAGTAATTCCTGTTTTATCCTTTACTTAACCTTTAAAAAAAACAACATTTTTATAAGAAAGTAAACTTGAAAGGGTAATGATAACATCGTTTGCACTAGATTTGTTTTAATTATTGATAGTTAGTGATACTTATAAAAGTGGATACGCTTTTCGAAACTATGTCACCTCAGTATAATTGATTGACACCATAATTTTGGTTTTTGAATTATCATGTAAGTAAAGAATAAAGAAGTACAAGAAATTCAAACTTTTTGCTATGATATTTACAGGCATTACCAGAACTTGTGACTGAATCACATATTTATTGTTATAAAAGGAAATATTATATAGTATTTTTAAAGTTCTCATGACTTATTGATAAGATATTTAAAATACCATTTGGATAAATAATTTAAACTATTCCTACATAGGCAGTGCTGCCATCTGCGGGATATTTTAAGCCAGGGGTTCCCTCTTGTTTAGAGATTATTATTTAGAGTCTGTCTAAGTTTTATGATGTGATGGATCAGATTTATTAGAGTAACATGCTGACAAGTGTGCCCTTTCGAAGCGAGGCATAATTATTAGGAATTACTAACTACAAATAAGTGACATGACTCAATAGCTTTATGTAACTAAATGAGAATGGAGTTTCCTAACGTCCATCTTGGTATTTGTCGAAATACAAAGTGCGTTGTACCGCAACGTGCTGTCCCTATATTTTTATTTTGATATACTTCAAACATTTAGGCTTATTTAAGTCTCTAAGCCCAAATTCTCTCAATTTTGGGTACTTATTTTTGAGGACTTTAAAAAATTGTACTTTTGACTGATCTTGAATCAAAGAGGTATTTCACTTGTAATTCACACAATCCACTTTATATTTTGCTTCTGCACTGTCAACGTTAGGTCTCAGATCATTTTTCTGAAGGTTGGATTTTATCATATTTGTTCTGAAAACAAGCGGATATCTTTATAAAGCTGTCTTATATTTTGATCCTTTCCTTATAAGTTTGTATTTAGGATATTTTAAAATGTTCTGTAGTATCTGCCAAGAAGGCAAGTGAACTTAAGAAATTAATGTCACTAAGACTTCTTCTCAAAACGGAATTACTTTTTAACTTCCGATAAAAAATATTTGTTTTAATCAGACTAGGAAATCTTATCAAACTTTAGCACTTTCAACCAACGACCATTCTCCGAGTCCAAAAATAAATTACCATTACCAATATCAAGCTCCTCTAAAAACGTTTCGAATTTCCCGTGTGTCAGGGCTTGACTCCTTCCCCAAAGCAGATTAGTAATTTTTGTGACACTGGCCAGTTGTAGCGAGGACCTGCACAAAACTGATGTTCGTAATGTTGTGTGACATTTGGCGTTAAGCGACATAATTTTTTTCGGTAAGACCAATATTTTGACTGGCCATTGATTTACCACCATCAGTAATGATACTTGTATGCTTTACTAAATCACCATAGGCCCAGCATGACCAGATGGGTTAAGGCGTTTGACTCATAATCTCAGGGTTGCGGGTTCGAATCCCGGTCGCACCAAACATGCTCGCCCTTTCAGCCATGGGGGAGTTATAATGTGACGGTCAATCCCACTATTCGTCGGTAAAAGAGTAGCCCAAGAGTTGGCGGTGGGTGGTGATGACTAGCTGCCTTTCTTATAGTCTTACACTGATAAATTAGGTACGGCTTGCGCAGATAGCCCTCGAGTAGCTTTGTGCGAAATTAAAAAAAAAAACATTCATTTCTTATATTTTTTACTTCATTATAAGTATTCTCTGTTTTTGTCATTCCTTGCAATGATGCCAAATGTAACAACTCTTTTGCAGAATTAAAATTACGTCAACTGTTCGATAGAAAATAAAAAGTTGGATTGGTAGTAGACATATCCGTGTTTTCGCTCAGTGCAACAAACAAATAGAAGCAGCTTTTGATTGAATTTTGCAGTTTTAATGCTCTGTTTCATTATTTTTTTCCTATGAATTTTGTTTATTTTTAGTAATCTCTAAGAAATAAGAAATGATGCTGTCACGGCTGGTTTCATTGGTTGTAATTATCGTAAAATTTTCTGCTTATTGAATTTACTTTTTTAAATCTCTCACCATTGCATTTCTCTGTTCCCCTTTATTACGTTCTTTGCACACAGCGCTGTCTGTAAACACATTGAGAACTGTAATTTGCTGTCTGTACTTCATTTATTTGGCGCGGTCGTTATTCATAAAGAGAATAAAAAGGAATATATTCAACGATGCAGAGAAAACTTCTCAAACATACTATGGCCAGGTGGTTAGGGCGCTCGACTCGTAACCTGAGAGGCGCGTGTTGGAATCCCTGTCGCACTAAACATGCTCGCCTTTTCAGTCGTAGGTAGTTATAATGTTACAATCAATCCCACTATTCGATGGTAAAAGAGTAGGCGTAGGTTGTGATGACTTAGCTGCCTTCGCTCTAGTCTTATACTGCTAAATTAGGGACGTCTAGTGCAAATCGCCTTCACAACAAACCAAACAAGCGCTGTAGGCGCATCGCTCTGAAGTCTTTCACAATTTTTTATTGTTACTTCTGGGTGTTCTGTTATCCATATAAGTTGAGAAAGTTATGTTTTTGTGTAAACTTCATGCTGATTGGTTGGAGAGTATACTTATTGATTAAATATTATGTACAATGCTGCTTTTTGTATGGGAGGTTTCCATAAGAAAATACATATTAGGAATATTCGAAACGAAGATTTTTTTTATCCTCGAAAGTTCAGGGGCGTAGATCCTGGGGGGGGAAGGATGGTATACATCCCCCTCTTCATTTTAGGTGGGGGGTATGGTGCATACAATCATTCCCCCCCCCGACAGTTTGGTCTGTATTGAATTGTTTTATTGCATCGCAGGCCTACAAATTTTGTGTTTGTTCTTGTGATTCTCGTGTTCTTACCAATCGAATTACATAATTAGGCCTAGATGTAGGCTTCGAAATGTACATCTTTAATATAGATGTGCTTCTAAGCTTTTCGATCTAAGTTATAGTTCGTAACTTTTTAAGTATTAGTCAGTAGGCCTAAGTATACATCCAAGTATCGTGGCAACAAGATTACTCTGTGACTGCATGTTTACAGCTTTCAGGTTCACGTAATCAGAGATTACCAATTTGCAAATTGAACAGTCCACATAAGTGGTTGCAAAAATCATCCCCTCCCCATCGGGTGTAAAAAATCTACGCCCCTGCTCGAACATTTAACTGAGAAATCATTCTTAGTCTCAGAGGAAGAAAGATAGATTTAGTGACGTTAAGTTTAAACAGAGAACTGGAAATATTAGACTGGTGTTTTGTTCCTTGTGTGAAATAATATAGCCATGTATAGTTATGGAATGCCAAAAACATCTGTTTGGAAGTTTTATTTATGGAAAAGCAATTAAAATTGAATAATAGTACTGTCCATTTAAGTATGTGACCCAAGTTAGCTATGATGAAACGTGTGGCTCGAAGGAAAGAATCTGAAGGAAGCTGTCATGCCAAAAATAAGGTTGCCATTTTTTTAACAGTGACACTTATTTTATCAACATTATTAGTAAAGTTGTTGAAAGTATTTCATCACTTCTCAATTCACTTAAGGTATATTTTACTAGAAGCCTACGTCAAGTTTCAGTTAATTAACATGTAAGGTCTACTCGGAAAATATTTTGTGTGAACATCCTGGAGCATTAGCTTCTTTTACTAGTGGTACCATCCTGAAGACGTTTCGGTAAGAGACTTTCTTCACGATATCATCATTCTGACCAAAATAGTCCCTGATGTCGTCTCTGTGGTATCTGACTGCTGGTGTAACTATCACAGTGAACAATTTTATACTAACAATTCTGCCCCCCGCTAGTACAGCGGTATGTCTCCGGATTTACAATGCTAAAATCAGGGGTTCGATTCCCCTCGGTAGGCTGAGCAGATAGCCCGATGTGGCTTTGCTATAAGAAAAACACATACAAAACACAATAACAATTCTATGATCGATTTTGTATTCCCTTACTCTGACGATAAAATCTTGACATATTATTGTCAGAACAATTTTGAAATATTATTACTAAATTGTAGAACGTCAAAATAATTTTCTGTAATTATAAATGGTGTTGCTGAACGAGATGCAGTTATTCGTAATTGACAAGTAAATTTTTAAAACACAATTATCGCATCTACTAAAGAAACATAAAAGTTTTAAGCTGTGTGATTGGTCAAATACGTGAACCCTAATTCGAAAAATACGATACTTTCTGATTGAATAGTTTAATTCTTGTTGTTAAAAGTAATGAAAGAAGTAACTTTGTTTTAACAACTTTGTTTCTTGACTATATATACAAAATAAAATAGAACCCGTATAAATTTAACTTCGAACGTTTCGAAAATTACATTGTGGTACATGATAACTTAAAATTCTCGTTTCACCTTTTCATGGCTTGTTTATTAATCTAACCGTAAACAAGCTTATTTTTAATTGGAATGATATGTTTGTTTTTGGATTACGCGCAAAGCTATACGAGGGCTATCTGCGCTAGCCTTTCCCAGTTTAGCAGTGTAAGACTAGAGGGAAGGCAGCTAGTCATCACCACCCACCGCTAACTTTTAGGTTACTCTTTTACCACCAAATAGTGGGATTGACCGTAAAATTATAACGCCCCCAAGGCTGAAAGAGGAGCATGTTTGGTGTGACGACGGAGATTCGAACCAGCGACTCTCGGATTACGAGCCGAGTGCCTTAACCACCTGGCCATGCCGGGGCCCAATTGAAATGAAGGATCATTTGACGACAGTATTCCTCTGAGGTTGTCTATTTGATATTTCAAACGCTAATATGTATGTATATCTTAAGGAAAAGCATGTATATCTAAACAATTAGGCAATTACTCTGTTTTCCAAAATAACATTCCATCTCTGTAAAAAAAAATGGCCTGGCATGGCCAAGCGCGTAAGGCGTGCGACTCGTAATCCGAGGGTCGCGGGTTCGCGCCCGCGTCGCGCTAAACATGCTCGCCCTCCCAGCCGTGGGGGTGTATAATGTGACGGTCAATCCCACTATTCGTTGGTAAAAGAGTAGCCCAAGAGTTGGCGGTGGGTGGTGATGACTAGCTGCCTTCCCTCTAGTCTTACACTGCTAAATTAGGGACGGCTAGCACAGATAGCCCTCGAGTAGCCTTGTGCGAAATTCCAAAAACAAACAAACAAACAAACTGTAAAAAAATAACCTACACACATAAATTTAACATCCTCAAGAGTATTATGTTAAATGTTTCTAGACTAAGCAAAAATGTTTCACGAAAAATGTGACGTGGTTTTCAGAAGATTGTCATCTGTAATTAGAGGGAAGATATTTTTTTTATTATTTAAAATATTCTATTTTTGTAAAGTTCAAGTCTTAAAATCGTCTACGCTATTAACGTTTTTTCTTGTAACTTGAAAATTATAGACATGCAGTAGTAATGCTGTGGAGGTTTATAACACTAAAATTCGGGGATTTTGCAGTGAGTTTAGCACAGAAAGCTCATTGTGTAACTTCGTGCTTCGGAGAAACAGACTCAAAACATAAATAAACCAAACTAACACAACTTGTTCTTCCCTTGGCAACGTCTGCTCAAAGGAAAAAAAAAAAAAATCAGGTAGGCGGTATCACTGCCGAAAAAGGGGTGACTCGGATTGTTCACTAAAATGGTATTTTAAATATAGGCCTCAGAACTTTGCAATACCCTGCAGTGTTTCCTTTTATAACAATATCTATGTAGTGACTGATTCACCAGTTATAGAAATTCTTTAAAAATGTAACAAAAAGATTGAATTTCTTGTTATTCTTACGTCATCATATAGGCCAGTATGGCCACGTGCTTAAGACACTCGACTAGTAATCTGAGGGTCGCGGGTTCGAATCCCCGTCACACCAAACATGCTCGCTCTTTCAGACGTAGGGGCGTTATAATGTGATAGTCAGTCCCACTGTTCGTGGGTAAAAGCGTAGCCCAAGAGTTGGCGGTGGGTGGTGATGACTAGCTGCCTTCTCTCTAGTCTTACACAGCTAAATTAGGGACGGCTGGCGCAGGTAGCCCTCGTGTAGTGTGAAATTCAAAACAAACAAATTGTCATCTAACTGATAAACTAAACAGTTATGTTAACTGTTAATTTCACTGAGTTCTCCACTGGTACAGCGGTAAGTCTACGGATTTACAACGGTAAAACCACGCATTCGATTCCCCTCGGTGGACTCAGCAGATAGACCGACGTGGCTTTACTATAAGCAAATGCAAACCATTTCACTGAAGAAACAGAATTTCAGATGGAGTGTCCGTTTGTATAAGTATTATTAATAACTAGTAGTAACTTTTTAAAAATCGTAATTCTGGTGTGAACGATGTTATTACTACCCCTTGAAATTAGTTTTCTTACAGAAATTTATTGATGTAAACAGGAATTATCAGCCAATAGTAGATAACCAATAAATATTAAAGTTGGAACCTCATTGCATTCAGAACTTGATTATAAATACAACCTTCCTATGTTTATTGAAACACTGCATTAAAATACGACAACAAGCAAAGGTAAAAAGAAAATTGCTTTTCAGAAAAGGAAGTAAAGGTAGGGATAACAAACACCAATCCTTTGAGAACAATGTAAACAAAATAGTAGAGATAGCATTTGTATCATCCTTAAATAATAGTACAGACAGTAAAAAATATGCATAATTCAACCACAATTGAGTTAAATATATACTATTTTTGTCTGTTAATGTAAGGAGGATACAAATGTCATTCCTACTAATTTATTTGCATTGTTTTTGAAGGATTGATATCAGACATCCCTACGGTTATTTCTTTTTTGAAAAGCTTTTTTTCTTTATTTGTATCTAAAGAAATGTCAAAAACTATGTTAACCGTTCTTCGTGGCCTGGCATGGCCAAGCGCGTAAGGCGTGCGACTCGTAATCCGAGGGTCGCGGGTTCGCGCCCGCGTCGCGCTAAACATGCTCGCTCTCCCAGCCGTGGGGGCGTTATAATGTGACGGTCAATCCCACTTTTCGTTGGTAAAAGAGTAGCCCAAGAGTTG
Source organism: Tachypleus tridentatus (assembly GCF_004210375.1). Lineage (NCBI taxonomy): Eukaryota > Metazoa > Arthropoda > Merostomata > Xiphosura > Limulidae > Tachypleus > Tachypleus tridentatus. The sequence goes on from NC_134827.1 coordinate 25,431,391, forward strand.
GCGGTGGGTGGTGATGACTAGCTGCCTTCCCTCTAGTCTTACACTGCTAAATTAGGGACGGCTAGCACAGATAGCCCTCGAGTAGCTTTGTGCGAAATTCCAAAAAAACAAACAAACAAACCGTTCTTCGTAGATTAATTTTCCGTATCTTACCTTTGAAAACTGCTTCTATTCGTCACGGCAAGTTTTATCACTTTCGCATTTTACGGCTGAATCTAAGATACTTTAAACTGAACATTAGATTTTATTCTGAAAGGATAATGGTCCAGCAGCATGTTATGTTGCCTTACAAAGGAGAACTAATTTTTAATGGTACAAATGAAGCATTCTGTGGTTTGCAAACATCACATCTTACAAATATCACAATCGTACAGTATATATATATATATATCCAATATAGTTCAGAAATGTTAAATTTTTGTGGAATTCCACTTTCAAAACGGCTAATCTTGCTCGATATCTGGTTGCATTTCACCACCTTAACGTTAAGTTTGAGAGCTTATAATGATAAAATTCCGATATCCACGGCAGACAGAACATGTAGATTTGTGCTTAATAATAAACAAAATCGTGGGGGCCTGGCATGGCCAAGCGCGTAAGGCGTGCGACTCGTAATCCGAGGGTCGCGGGTTCGCGCCCGCGTCGCGTTAAACATGCTCGCCCTCCCAGCCGTGGGGGTGTATAATGTGACGGTCAATCCCACTATTCGTTGGTAAAAGAGTAGCCCAAGAGTTGGCGGTGGGTGGTGATGACTAGCTGCCTTCCCTCTAGTCTTACACTGCTAAATTAGGGACGGCTAGCACAGATAGCCCTCGTGTAGCTTTGTGCGAAATTCCAAAACAAACAAACAAAATCGTGGTTATGTTATTATTATCTATATTTTGTATGATACACGAGGGCCAGTAATTTTTCTTTCTATGTCGTTGGATATTTATACTGTATCTAATATGAACTTGATATACCCTGAGGGGCACAGTCGTATATCTGCAGCCTCACACTGCTAGAAACCGGGCTTCAATACCCGTCATGGACAGAACAGCTTTGTACGTAATTCCAAATAATTAATCAAATCAATTTGGTACGATTGGTTGTTTGTTTTTGAATTTCGCTCAAAGCTACTCGCAAACTATCTGCGCTAACCGTCTCTTATTTAACAGTGTTAGACCAGAGGGAAGGCAGCTAGTCATCACCACTCACCGCCAACACTTGAGCCACTCTTTAACCAACGAATAGTGGGATAACGCCCCCAGGGCTGAAAGGGCGAGCATGTTTGGTGTGATAGGGATTCGAACCCGCGACCTTCAGATCAGGAGTCGAACGCCTTAACCTACCTGGCCATGCCGGACTATACGGTTGGATTAAAAATACGAGTTTATTAAAACTAAGCTAATTGTAAGGGTGGGTTGTTCTGTTTTCTGAGATTTTTTAAAAGCGTGATAATTTACAGGAAACAAAGAAATTATAAAATAAATGTTTAGTAAAACCGTGAAATACGGGAATGGATTTTTTGTTTGTAATGACAAAAGAAAAGGAAAAATGACGGCAGTAATAGTAGTTCAGTGTAAAAAATTACCTTTTACAACCATCTGTTTTACTTGTATGTGTAGCAGCAGTATGGTTACAGAATTATTATTACAAAGTGTTATCGACAGGATAAGCCGTGCAGATTGAGATCGGGTGTTCGTGCGAATTTACTTCGTCTGTAGCAGCTGTAGTTCGCATGACGTAAACGTAATCTGTTACTATCGCTCGTAAGTACAGCCTTCGTTCGTTTTGAGTGCGAACTCTCAGTCGCTCTTCTGTTGGAGTGACAATAGCAACTATTGTTGAGGTGATGGTAGCGAAAGTTTATTTAGGGTTCACCGTCATTAGTTTGCCTACTTGGTTTGGGTGTTATTAATATCTCTGGTAGTTTTCAACTACTACATTTATCAATATTCTTTTTCAAAATAATTTCAAAGAATAACAATTTACGAACATTTTGTCCTTAAAGTTTAATCAATAATTAACGTTCTAAAAATACAGTCAGGGAAAATAATATTCATAAAGTATTAACTTTTAATCAAAACTACAACGTTTCATAGTCATTTGAGAAAGTTCCGAGACAGGCAAACTAATAATTACGTACATATGGGTCAATCAAATATTTTGAAAGAACAGAGAAAATTGAAATTCATCAAAAAAAATTTATCCTGCAATTGCTTTGACAGTCATAAAATCATAAATTACCCTTTAAGGGTACATTTCGAATATATACGTAAGTAAAATAAATTTACTCATGTTATTGAGCGTGTGCAATATAACCTTAGGTTTATTGACATTATAGTGTGTAAATATGTTTCAATCACCAATATAAAATTAAAACGAAATTTGATTTAATTAACATGCCACTAATGAATACTAATATTTTAAAAAATCTGCTCTTTAAACCCACGTGAATGTATAAAGATAAATATCTACTGAGCCTAATATATACATAAATATTTAAGAGACAAATACGAGTTACCGAAAACTATTGTTACTGTCTATACACAGTGAAACACCTTATCTGTGCATTTTCACTAAAATGTACGTGCGTGTAGTACATTAATTCAGTTTATTATTTGTTAAACGAAATTTATTAAGAAATTTGTGGGTTTTTTTTTCAACAGCTTGTTGAAAGATGATATCCTAAATTTCATTCACAAAATAGTTGCTGAAAAAGGTTTTTTACACTAAATGTAAAACAAAATAACTCCCTTAATAGTTCAATTTTACTGACTACATGAAAATGACAGTATCAGTATCAGTTATTCTGAGGTGTGCGATAGTTCCACTTCTTTTATCTTTAAAGGCAAGTGATTAAATACAGTGGCAGAGTAGCATTTTACGTTTTACCTGGAAATATGTTGCTTTAAAAGACGGTTAGTAGTTTAGTTGGGAATATATACAAGTAAGGTTTCAATCCAGTTTAGGTTGTATTATTATGTATATGTTATATAATTGAACACCAAACAAATTGTTTTTAGGTTCACAGTCTCCGATACACAAACAAGTATTACAAGTACACGTTTCAGTAAGTGAACATCGTAATGCATATCTCAACAACCCCTCTACAGTGTGATGTGCAAAATAAACGACAGGTGTCTTCTTAAGTGCACGATCAAACAAAGATGCAAACAGTATCATGTTAACAATATAAACTTTATACATTTAAATATAAAAGTAGTTGGAAATGTTAAAAACATAAATGATATTTATAAACAACGCGATTGTGTTTGCAACAATTAAACCCAACAATATTATACCAAATCAAGACCAATTTCAACCCCATATGTGCTTGTATAAATTTGTAATAAAGATTTTTTTAGGTCGCCATTATTGATGGCTATTCTTTAGGAGTTTAGGTTATTCTATTTTACTCGGTGTGGGTAAAATAAAAACAAAACAAGGAAAAACCTAAACGAACGTCCTGAATCATTTCGTCTAGACCACACTGTATACGGATGCCATTATTTGATTTTTCTGAATAAATCTTTGGTTAAATTGCAATTTCGAAGAAGTAAAAATATATTTTGAAAAAATAACGTACAGTCAGTGGGTATAAATAGTTTATTACGTCCCACCCCCCAGAATCAAGAAAAAAAGTATTGTATTTCGGAGGAGATAGTAGATCTAGAGAAAAACGCTACCATTTATACGTGATATTTCGTTTTAAAATTTAAGAGATCCGGGGCCATACTCCAAACGACTGGGCATTGTCCTATAACCGTTTCCATACCGAGAGTCGTATATACCAGAAGAACAGGATGGTAATGGAGTACTTCGAGCGCCGCTGTATCCGTAATGTGTTTCTGAAGATGCTGGGTAGGTCGAAACGGTGGGGGAATACGTGCTTGAATTTAGCCGATAATTATCTTGATACCGGGGTCTGAAACCCCCTGTGGCCTGTAGTTCACCATCCTCTTTTGCCATTTTGTCTCTCTCCTGGTCATCATAGTCATCATCTTTGTTGGACACTAATAAATCAATCATATGTGTAGTCAATCATATGTAGTTAATTGTGTACTCTTACAGCGATACTTAGATAATCAATAAATAATAATAATAGGTGGTTAAATAAAACCACAATAATGTCCACCAAAATAAACTGTGTAAAGTGATAAAGTTATATGAAGCTGTAAATCAGTTATTCCCATTTACAGTGATAATTGTAATTTAGTAATATCAAAACCACGCCTTATCATTCCCGAACATCATTGGATCAGATACCTCATCACAAACTTCCTTCAATGCCAAAAATAATCATTAACAATTATAAAAAAAAATGCTTTACACGAATCTAAATACAATAAATTTGTCTCAAACCTTAATAGTGTAAATTTAACCTTTTTTTTTGCATATCAGTTAGAGTGTAATATAACTTCATTTCAAGAGCTCATTACTTTGGTATTACAACTTTGAAAGTACAGCACTCATAATTTCATCAAAAACATCATAAAGTGTGTTCTCAGCAGTCGTTTTATATGTAAGGCTTTATGTCCGTAGAAATTAAAACCACAGATTGATGGAAAAGTTGCGTATCACCACAGTTGTTTTTTTCTGATTCTTGAGAATAAAATGCACAACTGAAGAGGGAGGTCGTTAAAAAGTAAAGTTCCTACAGATTTCTGAAAGTTAATTAATGTATTATAAACTTATATAATTTGGGTTAAATTACTAAATATAGCAATTTTGGTAAATAAGAGTAAGGCAGTAAAAGATTTACCGTAAAATTTATTCAGTGTAAATTCAATAACTACGTTAAAATAGGTTTAGAACATGTAACAGTATTTTAGACTTAGTTATATTTCAACTTACTGGTAAATCGTAAAACAGTGTACGTGCAGTGTTTCATTAAATAAATACAATCTATAAAACTTGTCTGTTGTCTCTTGGTGTTTTAAATTCACTTTATATTGTTATAACTTATAGGTATAGATAAGTTATAAATCCGGCTAAATAAATTCAGTTTATATTGTTATAATTTATAGTTATAGATAAGTTATAAATCATGCTAAATACATTTTATTAACATTACATATATTGTTAGTTCTAATAAAATATTAAGTTCTGTTTCAAAGTTTTGCATAATTAAAAATAAACTGTATGAGAACAGCGATCAAAAATAATGGTTCTTAAACATTAGGCTTAAGAGTATTAATGTTAATAATAGGCTACTGGTATTTGGTATTGAGTATTTATTTTGTAGCTATAAGAATAAATACAATGGTTAATACTAGTGTAGGAGTTATGCATTCACAGTTTGTTAGGTGTAATGAGTGCAGTTAGTGAATTTTTGGAACTGGCATCTACTTTTAAGGAAGATGTGCAATTTTTATGTAGAATTTGTTGGTTGAAAGGGAAGTTGAAGGCTATCCTAATCAAAGTAAGACAACAGATAAAGATAAGCATAGACTGTTGGAAATGACAGAATATTTCAGAAGGAACCTAAGCATTTACATGCAAGTGACACATCTGCTGACAGTGACATTCAGGAATTTAAAAAAGAGTTCTGTTAGAGTAAAATGTTGTTAAAATTTCATCCTTTCACTTCTGCAGATGAAGAACTATTATAGTGAAAGAATATAAAATGGTCATAGAAGGATGTGAATGATATAGAGGTATAAATGATTCCTTGACAAGGTGTGTGGACAGAATAGTTTGTGAATTAAATTTGAAGAAAGTAATCAGACTGTGATATTCAGGGGCACACACAGGTGAAGATTATAACTGACAGAGCAAGAGCTATAATGATGGGTGCTTGAGAGATGCAATTTTTGTGGTGCATCTGGAGGCTGAAGATATAGTGAAAGGAAGGTCAGAGGGTTGATAAAGACATTTAAAGAAAAGGGGCATAATTTTGTTAGAGATACTGCCCCAAATTAACTGTGGGGATGAAGTCATAATTAGGTCATTAGAGCTAAATGCTAAGCTTAGGTTGGTATGTAAGGATGAGCAGATAGGCTAATTGGACTTGCTGGATTAGTTCAGTGGAAGAAAGAAGCTTTTTGGAATGGATGGTTTAAAGTTAAATAGGGGCTGACTTGTTTGCTGAGGCTATAAACATAGCTGTAAGGGAAGTTTTAAACTAGGAATAGACTGTGATGAGGGACAGGAAAACTAAATGCAAAAAGAATAAGAAGAGAAACATTTTAACATAGGAAATTATTATAGAAATAACTGTAAGAATGCACTTGTTACTATTGTAATACTAGAAGTATAAGAAATAAATATACATAGATGACTTCAGAGCACTAGTAGGAATGGAGAATTTTGATGTAATCGGAATAACTGAAACTTGGTTAAACATAGTTTATTTTGATAATAATGAGGAGATTGGATCCATTGGGTTTCTCTTAGTGGATATAAAAGGAAAAGGCATTTAGTGAGAATTTTGTAACAGATCACCAGATGATACTGATGAAATTAGTGAGAAACTTTACAATGAAATTTTGACCTCAGCTGTTACTGAATTCATAATTATGGGCAATTTTAACTTCGTGCATATAAACTGGGAAATGATAGAGGCAAACAACGAAGGAGAGAGGTTTTTGGGAACTGTTCAGGATGGCTTTCATCACCAATTAGTCAATGAATCTACTAGAAACAATGATAATTTTGATTTATTGTTAACTTCATAAATTATCGAGGAGATTGAAATTGAGGAATATCTGGGTGAAAGTGATAGTTTAACTATTAGGTTTGATGTTTTGCTGCATATGGACATAATAAATAATGATATTTTGATTACACATTTTTTTTATAAAAACACGTTTTAAAGGGATACAACAATAACTATATGTTGCGAGTTGAGCAGCTGAATTATTTGAAGACGCTGATCAGATGTGAAAAACTTTTAAGTATTCAAGGTAAATATATTTCTTATAAAAAGAAAATGGTAGCTACAAATAAAAAACCAGTTTGTCTCACAAAGCAGTTAAGATATAAAATTTAAAATTGCATCATAAATTTAATAAATTTCAATAGACTGGTATTACAAAAGACTTGGAAGATAATAAAATATCGATAACGTTGTGAAACAGAATTAGGATATCATCAAAAAATGTGTGGGAAAAGGTTGATTGAAAATTGACAGTAAGGGCTTCTTTAAATTCATTAAGGGTAAACAAAATGTTAGAATAGGAGTAGAACCTTTGAGAGATGGCAAAGAAAGGCTAGTAAAAAAACCAGATGATATTCCCCAGTAATTTTGAAGGAAGTTAAAGATTGGATATGTGAGCTGCTTGCTACTGTTTTTTGTCAGTTCTTGAATAGTGAGCAGGTACCAGAGGATTAGAAGGTAGATAATGTAACTCTTCTTTTGAAGGGAGGTGATAAAAATTGTCACAATAACTATACGCCCATTTGTATTGCATCAGTTGTGAGAAAAGTTTTGGAAAATCTGTTAAAAGATGCTTTACAAAATCATTTAACAAAGTTTAGAATTTTATTGGATAATCAACATGGTTTTCCCAAGGGAAGATCTTGCCTTAGAAATCTTTTGACATTCTTTGAAAAGGTTAGTGCTTGCTTAGATGAGGGTAAGAGTGCTGACTTGGTGTGTCTGGATTTTCGGAAAGCATTTGGCAAGGTGCCACTTAAAAGGCTTGTAAAAAAAAAAAAAAAAAAAGTATATATAGATGCAAGAGATAAGTTAGCAAACTGGATAGAAGAGGAACCGGATGGAAGAAAGCAGAGGATTATTACAAATGTAGTTCATTCAAACTGGTTAAAGTCGCATGTTGAGTGCCTCAGGGCTCAATCTTAGGACCTTTGCTCCTTTAAATTTATATCAATGACCTAGATGAAGAAATAGTCAAAAAATTACTTAAATTTCTAGTGATATTAAGGTTTGGGTGTTGCTAACTGTGAACAGGCTAGTGATGATTAGGATTTAGATCATTTATTGAATTGTGCAAATAAATGGAAGATGTGTTTTAATTATACTAAATATAAGCTAAAGCATGTGGGTTATCATAACTTGAATTATAATTTGGATAAGAATAACTTTAACAGTGTCATGAAAGGAAGGTATCATGTTGTTATAGTCAGTCAGTCTCTAATGCTATCCAAGAAGTGTGCTGTTGCTGGTGGCAGGGCATATAGGAATTTAAGTTGTATCCACAGAAATAGTGAGTGTAATTCTAAAGAGATTATAATGCCATTGTATAGGTCACTGGTTAGACCACATTTGGAACATCATGTTCAGTCTTGGGCTCCTTGCCTTAGGAAAGACATTGAGTTGTTGGGAATGGTTACTAGAATGGTGCCTGGAATGAAGAGGTTATCATATAAACTGAAATCTCTTAAATTGTCTTCTCTTGAAAAAAAAAAAGTGTTAGGAGGATCTAGTTGAGGTGTTTTAAGATTGAAAAAGGAACGTGTAGTGTTGATGCATCATCTGTTTCATGTTTCAACAATGAAAATAGTAGGACTAGGAGATGCAATTATAAATTTTGGCATGGTAGGAGTCATCTTCAGCTAAGACAGTTTTATTTTTCTAACAGGGTAGTTTGCTTTTGGAATGGGTTGCTTTCAGATATTGTAGAGGCAATACATTTAAGCGAGTTTGAAAAAAAAAGCTTGTAGTGTATATGAATGGATTTAAGTTTTTGTTGTTTTTTAAGTTAATTTAGTTTAGAGTGTGGAACAGCTGATATGGACCAATAGGTCTTATGTTGTCTCCAAATGTTATGATATAGCTGCTATAAACTCATACCTTTAATATTGTAACACAATACCACAACAGATCAGTTCATTGAATTCTCATGAGGTCAGAGACATCCCAAATGTTATTTTGTTAAGAAAGGAAAAGAATTGGTGAAGCAAAATCTTGGATCAACAGTAAGTTTTTGGACTTATAACGCTAACATTCGAGGTTGAATTCACCATTGTGGGCAGAAATTAGATAGCCTGTTGTGTAGTATTCCACAAAACAAATGAACGAATGGATTTGACATTTATAAATACGGTAATATCAAAAACACTTAGAACCATCGCGCATTACAGATGTATACGTATACATACGCTACATAGCCAAAAGTATGTGTACATCCCTTCTAATTAGTGAGTTTGACTACTTTAGCCACAACCCATTGCTAACAGGTGCATAAAATCAAGCATACAGCTATGCAATCTCCATAGACAAACACTGGCAGTAGAATTGGTCGTATTAAAGAGCTCAGTGACTTTCAACATGGCAATGTCATAGGATGCTACCTTTCCAACAAGTCAGTTCGTCAAATTTCTGCCCTACTAGAGATGCCCCGGTCAACTGTAATTGCTGTTACTGTAAAGTGGAAACGTCTAGGAGCAACAACAGCTCAGCTATGAAGCGGTAGGCCACACAAGCTCACAGAACGGGACCGCCGAGTGCTGAAGCGCATAGCGCGTAAAATCGTCTGTCCACAGTTGCAACACTCGATACCGAGCTTCATACTGCCTCCAGAAGCAATGTTAGTACAAGAACTGTTCGTCGGGAGCTTCATAAAATGGGTTTCCATGGCCAAACATCCGCACACAAGCCTAAGATCACCATGCGCAACACCAAGTGTCAGCTGAAGTGATGTAAAGCACACCGTCATTGGACTCTGGAGCAGTAAAAATTCGTTCTCTGGAGTGATAAATCACGCTTCACTATCAGGCAGTCTGATGGACGAATATGGGTTTGGCGGATGTCAGGAGAACGCTACCTGCCTGAATGCATAGTGCCAACTGTAAAGTTTTGTGGAAGAGGAATAATAGTCTGTGGCTGTTTTTCATGGTTGGGCTAGGCTCTTTAGTTCCAGTGAAGGAAAATCTTAATACTACAGCATACAATGACATTCCAGAGAATTGTGTGCTTCCAACTTTGTGGCAACAGTTTAGGAAAGACTTTTTTGTTTCAGTGTGGCAGTGCCCCCATGCACAAAGCGAGGTCCATAAAGACATGATTTGCCGAGGTTGGTGTGGAAGAACTTGACCGACCTGCACAGAGCCCTGACCTTTACCCCATCGAACACTTTTGGGATAATTGGAACGCCGACTGCGAAGCAGGCATTCTTGGCCGACATCAGTGCCCGACCTCACTAATGCTCTTGTGGCTGAATAGGAGCGAATCCTCGCAGTCATGTTCCAAAAATGTAGTGAAAAGCTTCCCCAGAAGACTGGAACCTATTACAGCACAAAGGAGGAACCAACTCCACGTTAATTCCCATGGTTTTGGAATGAAATGTTCAACAAGCACATATGGGTGTGATGGTCGGGTGTCCACATACTTTTTGCCTGTAATATATATACATACTCTTCAAAACAAGAAACGCAAAAGGGATATTTTTGTTATTTTAAAGAGAAATATATGTAATAACGTTACAAGCTCAGAGTATGTAATGTTACACGTGTTAAGGCACTGATTGTCAGACCAAAATGACAATAAAAGTTGTGCACTTTGAAAACGGAGGAAAACATCGGATTTTTCGCCAAAACGCATGCGTGTCCAACAAATTTGTTTGAGAGATCTGGATGTTCTGCAAGTGCAACATGTACAAAATCCCTATAAAAGTGACGGGTTCTCGGTTTCCATAGCTCAGTGTTAAGCCACCGACACGCAATACAGTTACGCCAAGACTGACTGAAGCACAACGCAACAACGCCATTGGTCGCTGGAAGCAGGCAAATCTCGATCAGATGTCGCCAGAGCTGTGAATGTCCACCCAAGCACCATCACAAGGCTATGGAATCGTCACCAACAACATGGATCAACTCGTGACCGTCCACAATCTGGCAGACCTCGTGTGACCACGCCCGCACAAGATCGCAACATCCGGTTACGTCACCTTCGGGATAGGACCACCACTGCGACGTCTACTGCCTCAACCATACCAGGGCTGCGTAGGACTTCCGATCAGACCGTACGCAACCGTCTACGAGATTCTTAGGCCCCATGTGAAACCCATCATGGTTAACGTCAACGACGTTTTTCAACATGACAACGCCCATCCTCAGACAGCCCGACTCACCATTGTCTTCTTGAGACACCACAACATCAACGTTCTTCCCTGGCCCTCCAGATCACCAAATTTAAACCCCATCGAACATCTTTGGGACGAGTTGGACCGACGTCTGCGACGGCGACAACCTCAACCGCAGACTCTACCTCAGCTTGCAGCAACTTTGCAGGCTGAGTGGACAGCCATTCCACAGGATGTGATTCGTCATCTCATCGCTTCCATGGGCAGGAGATGCCAAGCAGTTATTGATGCTTACGGGGGGCATACTCGTTATTGACGTTGAGTGACGTTAAACTTCACCTAGTGAGCGTGGACTTCGCCTTTGCAGACTTTGGATGTCCTGCAGTGAATGTGCAAAGTTTCACACATGTCATACAGAACTACCCGGAATAAACTTGTTAACAATTTGTCTCATATTTTGCCTTTTGCGTTTCTTTTTTTGAAGAGTATATATATATATATATATTATTAGCCATTTTATTAAAAACTTGTGTGCCCCCTTATATAATGTGTTAGGGGATCCATATGTTGTATATAAACCTCGATGAATGAACACAAAAATTATTTTGTGCTGTTGTCGAAAGTTTCGCTAAATTAATTTCACTTTAGATACTCGTTGTTCTTTGTCATCCTCCAAGAGTAACACCTTTCGTTTTCTCGTAGGAAAGAGAGTTTCAGTGACACACATTATAATTTAAGTTAAACAGGTATAGGCCCGGCATGGCCAGGTGAGTTAAGGCATTCGACTCGTCATCTGAGGGTTGCGGGTTCGAATCCTCGTCGCACCAAACATGCTCGCCCTTTCAGTCGTGGGGGCGTTATAATGTATGGTCAATACCACTATTCGTTGGTAAAAGAGTAGCCCAAGAGTTGGTGGTGGGCTGTGATGACTAGCTACCTTCCGTCTAGTCTTACACTGCTAAATTACGGAGGGGTAGTGCAGATAGCCCTCGAATAGCTTTGCGCGAAATTAAAAAAACAAACTAATCAGGTATATTCTCCATTGGCAGTCAAGTGACCTTTGGAGCTAATGACTCATTAATTTCATAGAGGAATAACAAGTCGTGTGTGGTGCTCTGAATAAGTCTTACGTTACTGACTGAAATAGCTAACGTGAAAATTATTCAGTTTACAAGAAAATTAAAGAACGATATAATTTGGAACTCCAGATCAATGTGTTAGTAGTAACTCTATAGCGAAAGTGATTGTGCTTTATGACCAGTTATGTGCATCTTTTAACTGTATTTGCCTTTGATAAAGATTTTTATTGTTCTTGTATGTTTGTATTCAGTTGTCCTTATTTATCACGATTCCAGTTGTCAGAGAACATAGAATAATTTCACATCTCCTGTTTTTAAATTACGTGGTAAAATGTGTTTCGATGAGTTATGTTTTACCATTTTTTGCACATATGGAAGAAAGCGCGACGGATTACTCTACCCTCCTGTAGGGTTTCAATTGTCCATACCCGATGTGGTGCAATGATGGTGTTTGAGTCATGTTCTCCAGGCACATCCCGTGTTTAAAGTGGGGAATAATGTCACAGCTTACTTTAATGTCGTTTATGATGAACTTTATCAAGTGATGATTCGTGTTTACCCTGATGGAGACGATTACTTCCAAGGCGACATTAGGGTACTTGTCTGAGAATTTGTGGTTCGGGAAATTCTAATCTTCGTTCCGAAACATACTCGCCTATGATGTTGCTGGGCGTTATAATGTAACGGTCAATCCCACGTTTCGTTGGAAAGAGTTGTCTGAGAGTTAGCGGTGAGTGGCATTAACTAGCTGAACTTCCTCTAGTCCATCACTTTTAATTTAGAGATGGCTACTGCAAATAGCGTTCGAGAGGATTTGTGCGAAATTCAAAAAGCAAACAAAAAATCACGACGACAATGCTTCAGTTTTCCGTGTCCAATTTACACGTGCGTAAAAGAAGGTAACAGAGATTTCAAGTATTTCCTACGACCACCGTAATTTTCGGGTTTTCATTTCAATTACGTATCTGTGTGGTGGACTTTAAAAAAAACAACAACAACTAATTCGCCATCATAATCGTCTGCACACTTGAATCGGTAAATTTTGTGCTATATTTATGACCTGAAAAGAAAATATCCGCCTTCCAGTACCTTGTAAATTCTAGGCTTCGTGGTATCATGATTTTATTCGGGGAAAACATTGCTCAACTCGTTGTTGATTCCCGTCAGAAGCGTCTGAACCCACACCCCTACTTTTACATATTTGATTTATATAACAACTGTAAATTATATTATTACATTAAATTTATTGAGGAGCATCCCCCCGCCCTCCCCAGACTCTCTTTTCTGAGTTTCCTTTTGTAGCATGGGAAGTGCTTTTGGCAGTTCCTTGTACATTGATTCTGTTATTGTAATATCTGCATGTCTAGCCATGCACTCTCATTGTACATCTCCTTATTACACCGTTGGGTCCAATATAACTTTGTTGGAGATACCTATAGTTGCTTTGCGCCATAGAACGCCAAACCCCGTAGTTCTTTAATATAGTAACAGGCAACACCGAAACTTCAACACACTAAACTAGTACCGTGTAGTTGTTACACACTACTGTTTCCCCAATAGAAAATTTAGTTCATAAAGCCTTAGTATATTAACTGGTCTTGAAGACCAATACGGACAAGTGTGAGAAAAACTTTACCGTTAGTCATTCCTTGTGGCTTTTTTTTTTTTTTTTTACGTATTGCATGCTCTGTCTGTTTTATACTAGGCGGTGTTCTTACAATGTATTTTTAATGAATGTAGATAGACTAGGCCTTGGAATCATAGATTTCTTTCCATTCCATCAATCATGTATGACCGTTTATTTCCCAAACTCTTCAGATAGAAAAGTAAAACTAGTAAAAATAAAAAGAGTGATCCATTAAGTAATTTGACAGAAGAGTCTAAGTATAGAATCTTTTGTTGTCTACTTTCGATTTTCATTTTTTACAGTCTTCGCGCTGGTGATTTTTTTTTGTAATTTCGCGCAAAACTACACGAGGGTTATCTACGGTAGCCGTCCCTAATTTAGCAGTGTACGACTAGAGGGAAGGCAGCTAGTCGTCAACCCCCACTGCCAACAATTGAGTTACTCTTTCACCAACGGATAGTGGATTGACCGTCACGTTATAACGTCCCCACGGCTGAAAGGGCGAGCATGTTCGGTGCGACGGGGGATCGAACCCGCGACCTCAGATTACAAGTCGAACGCCTTAACCCACCTGGCCATGCCGGCACTGGTGGTGAAGAAAGCTGACGTGCAAATATGATAAAAAAAATTTCGTTGTTTTTGTTATTGGTTATTCTTCAATTGCCATTACATTAACATTTAAGTTAACAAGTGTGTTAGTTCTACGATTTACCAATTTCAGCATTACCGATTATGTGAACTATGTATGACTAGTGTGCCAACACTAAATTAAATATACCTATGCATTTGTGTTGTATTTATGATAGATTTGTAAGCCTTTGTATAGATTTTCAGAGACTACTCCTGCCATTTCTACTTTTTATTCTTTCTCAGTTTATAAGTAACATTTTTTAAAGCTACAACAAAAACTTTAAATGTTCTGTTTTATTAAAAATCACATTTTATAATCCATTATATTTGTTCTGCTTTCAAACCATTTAACACGATCTCGTGAAATTTCATTATGTGTATGTGTTCATTTTAGGTGATTAAAGCACAAACTCGATATCACATTTATTTAACTATTGCAAACTTATACTCTAATTTAAAATCCATGTTTATGTAATTTTTATGACATAACGTAAAGTTTAATGTTCAGTTCATGTTGATTCGTCCAAGTTATGATTAAACTTCATAGAGGATGGAGGGCAAAGATGCCTTCTCCAGGAACATTTCATGATAATATAAAAGGTTATCTATCACAAATCAGTTAGGGAAAGTTAGTAAACCAACATTTATTTCCATGTAAATCTGTTACACCTCAAATTCGTGGCGAAATTATGCTTTTCTCACTTAAGCAGTGGCAGGCCTAATCAGAAACATGGTAAACCTTATACTAGCGAGTTAAAACATCGTTTAAAATTAATATTTATTTTATTATTTTCACGTTTCACAGAAATGCGTAAACTAGTGTTTTAAATCCATTTAATTAACGGGTACTTGATTTAAGCCTTCATAACTTGAAAATATGTCCTGAAGGGGAAGGGTGAGGACATGCGAAAGTCCGCCTATAAACTTCCCTCACGTGAAGCGGTTTCCACGGTCTGTTTACCCTAATACAAGTTATACTTGCTGTGGCTTATCACTACACTTATACTATTGCATATACTAACCGCTCTCTCAGTTCTTTTACTTCATTCTTCTGTAATCAATTTATCAATATCTTGTGCTTTAGTATCATCTGCCATAATGTGAAATCGGTAATATGAAAATAAGGAACGACAAGAAGGGTAGTACGGATTTTGGTACACAGATAAACGAAACAGCACTACACAGAAATCTAGAATGTTCCACGTGAATTCTGGTAGTCACGAGTTGGGCCTTACGGTCTAATAGAGGAAGTGGATTTCAAAAACTAATACAAATGTCGTTTTCAAGCAAAGTATAAGCAATCCACCTACCCTCGTCCTCGTGAAAAATACTACATGTATGTCATAAGCTCTGCTCCATGTAGCTCTAAAACAGATGCAAATTTTAATTTATTTTTAATCACACTTTATTTTAACATCTTCACATATTAAGGTATTAATAATAATCCTTACCCTAACGGACTTTCCCTCACTACACAAGTTCCATTTGGTCACGATTCATTGCTTTTGAAGGGGGAATTTTTCTTTTGTTCCTCATCACTATAGCGAGCCTCCCCCCATCATTGGCACACAGCGGCATGTTTGTGGCCTTGCAACGCTAGAAACCGGGTTTTGATACCAGTGGTAGGCAGAACACAGACAATTCTCTGTGCAATTTTGTGCTTAACTACAAACAAACATGCTAGCAAACATTGTAACTTTATTCACTTTCAGAGTATGTCACACTCCTAAACTAACAGATCCACTATGTATTTACTTCTATTCATATTAGTTGAAACAGGAAAGAAAGCTGTACAGTACAGTTCCCAAAGTACGTGCTGGAAGATTGTTGTTATTGAAACTTGACTCTAATATTCATATTTTGTGAACAACAAGTTCTCAGAATTATTTTGTAACTATGTTAATTTTAATCACTATTCCAAACATTATTCAATGGTTTTAACTATTACTCTAAACTTTATTCAGGTACATCGTAAGCTATTTAAAATATTAAGGGTTACTTCGCTTCACCTCAATACAAGATTTGTCCTCATTCTATAATTTAAATTTGACAGTTAGGTGACTTAGTAATTCTACATTTTACCAAATATGTCATTTGGTAATTGTTGCTTGGTTATTCCCGATTAAAAGGAATGGTCACCGTATTGATACTAAAACCTAAAACCTACCTACATACTTTTATCAGGCCCGCCAAGGCCAGGTGGTTATGGCGCTCGACTCGTCATCTGAGGGTCGCGGGTTCAAATCCCCGTCGCACCAAACATGCTCGCCCTTTCAGCCGTGGGGGCGTTATAATGTTATGGTCAATCCCACTATTCGTTGGTACAACAGTAGCCCAAGAGTTGGCGGTGGGTGGTGATGACTAGCTGCCTTCCCTCTAGTCTTATACTGATAAATTAGGGACGGCTAGCGCAGATAGCCCTCGTGTAGCTTTACGCGAAATTCAAACAAACACTTTTATGAGTAAATCAGATTATGTGATGCATCAGATCAATCTTGACACCCTAATTCGGGCCAACAGACGATTGTAAAAACCAAGTGTTATGAAGAGAGAGAGAGAGAAATAAGAACGGGACCCAACCATATACAAATATTATTTGTAAATACGTGTTTATTAACGTGAGAATGCCAAACAGCTATAGTTAGAATTTGCAAAAGATAACAAACTTTTTAAAATGAAGATTTTGTTTTGAAATACCCACCAATGGATAGGGAGATAATGTTCTTATAGTATTTTTGAATGTTAAAAATAACTTATAACCTTGTTTTTAACCTTCGTTCAACTACCTTCTCTCAAACATTAGACAAATTTAAACACATCAAGTAGACGTTTTGATATTGATATCTGACATATAACGTTTAACCAAGAGGTTTTTACAATTATTTACAGATCTTTGCAGTTGTGAATTAGACGTATTTACAAAAAAACATTCATAAATCGATGTATCAACCACGAGCTCATCCCGAAGTTTGATGTGCCAGACGAGAAAGCCAAGTCTTTATGAACGGTTAGTAAGATTAACAGTAACATTATAACATCCCACCACGGCTTAAAAGACGAGCGTGTGTGTTTTTCTTATAGCAAAGCCACATCGGGCTATCTGCTCAGCCCACCGAGGGGATCGAACCCCTGATTTTAGCGTTGTAAATCCGGAGACATACCGTTGTACTAGCGGGGGGGGGGAGACGAGCGTCTTCGGTGGTGGGATTCAAACCTGCGACCTAGAGATTACGAGTTGAGTGCCCGTACTTACTAAGCTCTGTGAGGCCCAATTAATTCCCACAATGCAGGTTTTTCCTTACTAACCTCACACTAAACATAGTTTTAGAGTATTCTACACGAAATATAATGTTCTAGGTTATTTACCAAGTTCCCAACTTTCTCAAAGTTTCCTTAATACAATCCAACATTTGTGACGATTTGTGACACCTGAAAAGCCATGCTGTAAACTTTCCATTAATAGTAAAGTTGCGCGAAATGCGACATATTAATAATTGATATTCTTCGATTCTATATACTTGGTTGGTCTATTGTAAAACCAATGTAAACAACTTCCAGGTATACACAATTCTATAACAAGCTGACAGGTAAATTATCTCACCCCTATCCAATTCATCCAAAGCTTCTTTCAACGATTTGGTTTTCTTCGAGTCAAATATGTATTCGTAGATTAATCCAGCTGTGACGCCTCCAGCCAAGGGACCGAACCAGTATACCTGGAAAAGAAACGTTTTAAAACGATCATTTAACATATTTTGTAATGAATCGCCGGTTCTCTCCACTTGGTGAAAGAAAGCCGAATGTATCGTATCGTATTTGTCAAAATAGTATTATTTAAGTCCAGTTATTCAACACAAAACAAACGGATGTGTTTTGTCTTGCTTTTATGACGAGAAAGACCACATCTCCACGCAGGTTTGTTTTTTAATTGAACAATATAGCTTCTAATTCGTTATGAAACATCATATATTAAATCTACAGTTTGTTTTAAACCACATAATTAAACTTCAATAGCTAAAGAGTTTAACGTGCGATAAACTGTTTGCCCGAAAATACAACAACGTCTTAAATTACAAATATGGATGTTTGTTTGTATTACTGAAGGAAAGTTTGATTTGAATTTCGCGCAAAGCTATACGAGGGCTATCTGCACTAGCCGTCCCTAACTTAACAGTGAAAAACTAGAGAGAAGGCAGCTATTCATCACCACCCACCGCCAACTCTTGGGCTACTCTTTTACCAAAAGGCAAACATGTTTGGTGTGACGGGCTTTCGAACCCGCGACCCTTGACAGTTCAGGATGAAATCTTTTCCTAACTTCTGAATTCTTCTCAACATTAACAACAACCAAAAGCTTTGTGTTCACAATGTTTGTTTGTTTGTTTTGTTTTTTTGAATTTCGCGCAAAGCTACGCGAGGGCTATCTGCACTAGCCGTCCCTAATTTAGGGGTGTAAGACTAGAGGGAAGGCAGCTAGTCATCACCACCCATCGGGCTACTCTTTTACCAACGAATAGTGGGATTGACCGTCACATTATAACGCCCCCCACGGCTGAAAGGGCGAGCATGTTTGGTGCGACTGGGATTCGAACCCGCGACCCTCGGATTACGAGTCGAACGCCTTAACACACTTGGCCATGCCGGGCCTTATCTGTTGCTATGGGAACAAAAAAGCAATCGTTGTGTTAGAAGCAATGGTGTTACATTTTTTATCTTCCTTATATTTTATTTATTTAGATAAAAGAAACGGGGAGTTCTGCCCTAAAGCATGAAGTTTATACTCAGGTTTTAAAAGGAATTAAGTGGTTATGAGTAAAATAAGGCCTGTTTGACAAGCTAACTATTTTATCAACGTGTTAGATCTGACGTGAAATTTATTCAAGCCTGTTTTAACAATCTTAAACATAAAGACAGTATGAAGAAGGCTGTGTTGTGGTAACATATAGATATTACAAGAGGTTGTTTTTTAATTAATACAATCACGTACTAACTTGTTCAACAGCGGTACAGAATTTAAGGCCCTGTGCACTCCCAGAGATTTGCATTTCTTTCCTTATCACCTAGACACAGCATATGATTGCTAGAAACAGCCTGTAAATATCAGAACAATCCCATAAATTATTATTATTAATTGAAGACTTAACTCTTTCGCAGCAGGGCAAATAGTTTGTTTCTCTAATAACTTTATATATAATTAATTTAAACAAATCGTGGTGTCGCTGGCTTAGTACATAGGCTGAGAATATCATTGTGGTAATTTTAAGACATAAACCAGTGAATTACATTTGAGTATGTTATTAATTATTAATTTAGGCCAGTTGTGATTGCCATATACACCTGCTTCTGAACTCTCTTCGGGATATATTTTTCCCGGTGAGTGGAATTCCCCCCCCCCCCTTTGAGCTGGGAGCCTTATGCAAGGGTGGGTGTTGGTTCATCGGGGCCTCTTGGACAGATTGACGACGCCAGAAATGTGACTTAGTTTGGGAACTTGTAGTAATGCAGATAATCCTTAACATGTTTCAGAACTCGTATCTACTCGAAGTGAAACCGCTGTCAGTTAATTTCTGAGAAAACATCTCACAAAAACAACTGAAAAATACGTATCAGCTTCTATTATTGTACGGCTCTTAAAAAGAGGTAAAATATGTTTCACTTAAGAAAGAGAAACTTAATCGAAAACAGCTTCAAGTATGTGTACTCCAAGAACAATCACCTCTGTAACTGCCACATCAAGAGCACCAAAGATTCTGACAAAGATCCTTTTATAAAAATATCACATAACATTCACACGCACCGATTTTAATCGACGAGGTCACTTTTGTTTTCCACTTAAAGCAACATTACCAACTCGTCTAATTAGCGAAGTACAATAAACTAAGAAAATATAAAGTTACAGTGAAATTTATAACACTCTAACCAAATGGTTCGTCAGTTTCTGATAAAACTTTCATTCAAAACAAAACATAAATATATCAAAACTTGGCCAACAGGTTAGTAGTTATAAAGGTAAATTGCACTGACCAAATCTTCAAAGAGATTCTCTTCCAGTTGTCAAATCTTCACTTCGCTGGCCATATATTCACAAAGAGGACATCAAATTGATAATATCCTCACTTATATTCTACTGACAATATATTCACATGGAAAGAGTACACTTTGGTGACCACATTTCACAAAAATAATTTAATAAATAAAGTTACTTCACAATTAAATCCACAACACCAGTTAAGATGCAAGTGCATTGCATGAATGGCGAATAGATTTGTAGGTTACTAAACTTGGGGTTTTCATTCTCGTTTTTCCTTGAATTAGTTTAAAATATTTACCACCTAAAGATGAAACTTCATTACATCTGTACAAGTTTACTAAATGGAGACCTTTACAGTGTTTTAAATTGGAATATGGTTTTCAACTTCAAACTCATAAATCAACTTACGTTTAGTAAGTGAGAGCCCTTACTGCGTCTCTTAGACTTAGAACCCATAATTCAACATATCTTCCTTAAACATGCAATATGAATACCCTACCTTCTCAATATTGCGCAATTTCCTGTTCGGTTTTAAGGCTTAGAACTAACTAACTAATCCAGTTTCTTTCTTCGTAGCCAATGGCTGACGGAATTGATTCTGAGTGTTGTTTTTGACCAAATAAATTATCAATAATCTTTAAAAACAGATCGATAAAGAAGTGAAAATGATTTGAACTCATTGTCACAATTTTCTTTTACTATTTTGTTTATAAGTTTCTGGCATACTAAGGATTATTGAGGTATGTTTATAAGTTTCTGACATCTTATACTAAGGATTTTTGAGGTATGTTTTCTTGAATTTTCACAAACCCTAATCCCTCGCCTTTTCACATCTGAGTCTTTAGTCTTTATATCATTCAGAAATATGATACAAAATATTATAAACTTCATCGTCTAAAGGATTCACGTTATTGTAATAAGCCAAACAAATGTTTTAGTCTTAATTGAAATGTTACACTATATTCACCATACAATTAAGTCTTCCCAAAAGAAATCTCTCTGTACTTAACATAAAACTAACGACAGTACGAAATAAACATTCGAAATACTTTTCTTATCTATTATTCTCCGAGTACAATAATTAAACTCACCCAGTGTCGGTGCCACTTGTTCATCACAAATGCAGGACCGAGAGAACGGGCTGGATTTAACGACGCTCCACTTGCTGGCAACTAACAAAACGAGAGGTAGACAAGTTACACATACATTTTCAATCTTCACTGTTTTGTTGTTTGTTTGGTTTTTGAATTTCGCACAAAATTACACGAGGGCTATCTGCGATAGCCATCCCGAATTTAGCAGTATAAGACTAGAGGAAAGGCAGCTAGTCATCACCACCCACTCCCAACCTTTGGGCTACTCTTTTACCAACGAATAGTGGGATTGGCCATTACATTATCATACCCATATGGCTGAAAGAGCGATCACGTTTGGTGTGACATGGATTTGAAACCCGCGACCCTCAGATTACGAGTCGAACACCATAACCACCTGGCCATTTCAGGCCTCGCTGTTAGTAATAAACAGTTTTAAAAAATCATGATATAAATGGAAGGATAGTCACAAACACGGCCCTTTCGATGTAGCTTCCAGATACGTATAGAAGTATTGAATGTTTTCTTTAATGATAAACTTACATGTCTTATCGTACAAATTATTTAAATTTATCATTCCTCCAACAAGAAAGCCTAGTACATTTTACTCAACATTTGTTACTTTTGTCCTCTTGACACAGAATATTTTACACGTTTAGAGCAGTAAACATTTA
Organism: Tachypleus tridentatus; assembly: GCF_004210375.1. Lineage (NCBI taxonomy): Eukaryota > Metazoa > Arthropoda > Merostomata > Xiphosura > Limulidae > Tachypleus > Tachypleus tridentatus. The sequence goes on from NC_134827.1 coordinate 25,453,496, forward strand.
ACATAATTATGAACTCTCCGTTTTTTGTACAAGTTCCTGAACGAGAGCTTCATAAACAATCCTGTTACTGAAAATTATTGTTAAAAATTATTAACATTTAACATAATTATGAACTCTCCGTTTTTTGTACAAGTTCCTGAACGAGAGCTTCATAAACAATCCTGTTACTGAAAATTATTATTTGCTCTTTAGCTATCCAAGTTAATATCAAATTTAAGTACATCCTACAAACGCTTGCAGTTAAATAAAAAACTCTTGTCTTCATATACTTTTTAAAATATTAGTAAGATTATTTGAGCCATAAAGCATTAAAGACAATATAAATCATAACTTTCTGCTATGTAAAACCATCACAACCTGTTTTTAATGTGATTTACCATACTGAGAAAAGCAACGTTAACAAAAAATACTGAGCTATAAAAAGAGGACTCACGATGGAAGTTGTTTATTCAGGGAAAAGCATAACATTAAGGGGGCATCTGGTAAATAGTGCTTCGTCCATTACTGAAATATCGAGTGGCTACTCGAATATATTAAATTCATGACCATTAAACCATAATGCTATACGTTTTTTCTTTACGGGCCAGTGACGGCAACGAGCTTGTTACATAAAAAAACTGAGATGGTACAGTGGGCATTACTTGTGTACAACGAACGATAAGTCTGAAAAAACAAAACAACTCGCGTTTACTTAGGTCCTAGCATTAAGTACTTACGTCATGAATAACCCTCACTACGTCAATACATAGGATCTGTTTATTTAAAAAACTATGATTGTTACGATAAGTGTTACGATGATAGAAAGATGTATCATGTATCCAACTGCATATAACAACAACTAGAACTTAGAGCTGATCCAGGCCAAATAAAATGTTAAAATGAACACGTGAGACAATACTGTATTTCTAACGACACGGGTTGATCATGTGGGTTCATTACACTGTGTACAAAAACGGTAATTTAACTATTAGCCTAGACGTTCGATGAGATACTTGAGTGTGTGTAAGTAAAAACAAAAGACACGATGTTGAAGTTAAGATGAAACTTATGTTAAAGATAAATAGCGAATCAATTAGCGCTTAGAATTAGACTTACAACGTTAGTACTTAGTGAGTTAAGTCAGAAAAACAGGTAAGTATTACAGTGGAAGTGAATGAAAGAAACGACATTTAAATAGAACACAAGACAGATGAAAAATACACGAAATCAGTAGAATAACGTAAAAAATCAGAGCGCAGAATTTCAAATGAGTCTCGGATCTCTACTAAACTAGAATAAGCATATTGGAAGAGCTTCAAAGTGAAGTTACGAATTAAAACTGAATCTGCACCTGACCAATCAGAGCACTGGAACACAAGAATTTGGAAGTAGCTTTGATCCACGTGGCAGTCGTGAAACAGTTCTGTGCAAATAAGTTAAAATACGATACAACACATTTCATGAACCAGCCAATTAAGTTTTGTAATCAGATTCTGTTAAACAAAATAACACCTTGGGCTCAGATGTTCCATGTTATATATTTACACGTTTTAGATATGAAACATGTATTACGGGGAAATGAAAGATGTATGTTTGCATGTTACAACCCTAATAATTCTCTACAAAGAAACGATAGAGATCCAAAGTATATGTAACGATTACTCGCTAATTTTGCACTTTCCGTGTAAATATGTCTCTATCACATGAAAATTAAGTTTCAAAACTTGAATAAAAATAATGTTTTTATCCGGTAGTGACGTTTGTTCTTGTTTTTTTTTATATTTTATGAATTTTGCGCAAAGCTACTTGAGGGCTGTCTGCGCTAGCCGCCCCTAATTTAGCAGTGTAAGACTAGAGGGAAAGCAGCTGGTCAACACCACCCACTGCCAACTCTTGGGCTATTCTTTTACCAACGAATAGCGGGATTGACTGTTACATTATAACGCCCTCACAGCTGAAAGGCGAGCATCTTTGGTGTGACGGGGATTGGAACCCGCAACCCTCAGATGACGAGTCGATCGGTAGTGACAGTGATACTAAAAACTACTATTTAGTTTACGAAAAATCGCTTATTAGTTGTTATCAAGCTTCAATAATTTTTATTTTCAATACGATCGTTTGTCTGTTATGTAACTTTTGAGAACAAATACCTGAGAATTCCAGAGCTGTTTGATGGATCGACTTTGCTTTTGCCTTCACTTATGAGTACTACCGTTTCTGTTTTTGTTTTTTTTCTTATGATATTCTTAAGCCTCGTGCTGGGTGAAGGAAGATTGCTCAGTCTTCGAGCGCCCCCTGATGACTATTTATTTCTTCTGAAATAACTAGTTATCATCAAAATAACTGGTTATTTAATTTATCTATTTAATTGATCCTCTCCTTCCCCTTCCTTTCCGTTTAATTTAAACATGATTTTTACTCTAAAGATGGATGGTATGGTATTAAAAGTTTAATTAAAATAAAGTACAAAACAATGTTTCCACCTTCTTAGATTATCTTCAGATCACAAATTTTATTCAAGTGGGTTTCTCGTCATCATGAATTACTAAACAGGATTTGTCGATTTCTTTCATCTTTTCCGTTTAAAAAGAATTTTCGATTTCTCCTTTTCGTTCAAGCGGAATTTTTCAATTTCTTTCCTCCTTTCCGGTTTAGGATTTGTCGATTTCTTTATTTCCTTCCATTTGATTTGAGCAGGATCTGTTTCTTGTAAGCAATGTTTGTTAACCTCTTAGTTTAGAAAGTTTCACTATTTAAATACTGAATTCCATAAGGAAATCTGCAAGTTACAGTCAGCTCATAGAACCACAACGACAACTGATATTATCAAGCAAGTACATTTTACTGAGGGTAAAACAGTCAACTTATTATACAACAACTGTTATTATCAAAGAACAAGTACATTTTACTGAGGGTAAAACAGTCAACTTATTATACAACAACTGTTATTATCAAAGAACAAGTACATTTTACTGAGGGTAAAACAAGTACATTTTACTGAGGGTAAAACAGTCAACTTATTATACAACAACTGTTATTATCAAAGAACAAGTACATTTTACTGAGGGTAAAACAGTCAACTTATTATACAACAACTGTTATTATCAAAGAACAAGTACATTTTACTGAGGGTAAAACAGTCAACTTATTATACAACAACTGTTATTATCAAAGAACAAGTACATTTTACTGAGGGTAAATTGGGCTCACTGATGTTGTAAAAAACAACAACATAATTCTAAGTTATGAATAATTATTCTTGATGATCCTGCAGGTTACTAATTACGAAAACAATATTAGATTGCCATAACTTTATCAAAATGGTCTAGACATGCTAAGCAGTTTATTAAAATCTGTCGGCAAAGATAGCTAATGTCACATATGCTCAGAGTCATATTTAGGTAGGGGCTAGAGAGAGCTCAACCCCAGGGCCCATGGTCTTAACAGTGGCCTATTGATAATTTTATGTAAATTACATGGAATGGAGGGTCTACAAAAGTATTAGCCCTTGGGCCCACATAATCTTAAATCCGCTACTGCATAAGCCAGTCATAATCGATCGATAAGTGTTTCGTAAAAGTTTCACTGAAGTTAGAAACAATGCTCATAATCCTGCAAGATTTTATATTGAAATAAATTACTAAGAGCGGGTATACTAAAGATTCTTAAGCTAACTGTAAATCCTTTACAAACCAACAAATTAATTTTAACTTTATATAGATGGATTGTGGGTACATCGTGACACATCTGCTTTAATATCATTAATTTTTCATACATGCATTACAATTACACCACCATGTCTCTTAATAGAGTCTCCCCCTCAGTGGGTCAGCGGTAGGCTTATAGACTTACAGAGCTATAATATGGGGTTCGATTCCCGGTGGTGGACAGATCGCAAATAGCCACTTGTTTAACTTTGGGCTGATACAAACAAACTTGATTCAACTGAAAGGAGAAAGTGTAAAATATATATTACTTTGTTTGAACAAACGTGGCCATCAGGAGTATTTATATTATAGGATTCGTGAAAAACGGTCAAAATATCCAACCCACAAGTAACAATATTTCTAAAAACTGAAAACAAGAAAATAGGAATTATAATATAACTTTATATCTTAATGTGGTGGTCGAAACTCAAATATTTAACGAAATAAAGTTAAAGAATAATCAAGGTAGAACAGATACAATTGTATCGTTTTTAATGATAAGCAGAGAACGACGTTTCGACCTTCCTAGGTCATCTTCAGGTGTTGCTTGTTTGTTTTTTTGTTAACCTGAAGATGACCTAGGAAGGTCGACACGTTGTTCTCTGCTTATCAATAAAGGTGTTAATACCCATACCAGCCGTTCTGAGATGCTTTTTTTTTTTTTCAAGTTGGTTTCTGGTCATCAAGAATTGTATTGTAGTAAACAAAAATTATCCAGGATTAATTTTGTATAATATTATTATTGTATAATAATTTTAGGATTATTATAAAACATATTAACTCAGTTTAAATGAAATTAAATCCAAGGTTCTAATGGTCTCAAAGTTTTCTCCATAAACAACGTTTGCAGTTTGTTTTACATCTACGAACAAATAAATATTGTAAGTTGATCCTCCCTTTATACACACTACGTTTCATTGACCATGTCTGAGAAACAATCCAGCAATTTGGACATTGAATTCCTTTAGAATATTCAACATTATCACAAGTGTCAACCTGTCAAGATTTCCCGAGATTGACTTGATAGGCTGTGGGTAATTAACCAACAGTATTTAGAAAACAGAAATACGGTTAAGTTCAACTTTGACAATTGTAAGACGTTTTCCATAGTTCATAGTGTTTACATACACATTTTAGTTGAGACTGGCCCAATAGGCTCGGAGAAGTTAGGGTGTAAACAAACACAAACTTCGTGTGTGTGACCGAAAGACAGATGACATGAAAAGCCACTTCGTATGGCTTGTTACGAGATTTTAACGTGTCCTTGTACTTACATATACTATGTAAACGTCACAAAATATCTTTATCATATCCCCCGTAAAACAATAAAATAATATTTAAGTTTGTTTATTTTCTAAATTTATTAATTAGAATAAACTAGCTGATTGATGGTTGAAAATAGGCTTGGTCTGATCTTTAGTTTCTTCCTTGTGTTTAAATTTGAAATTACAAAAAAAAAAAAAAACGTGTTAAGTTTTGTTATTAAGGTGTATACTACTAACTTTTAACTTCCAGAACAACTTTTGTTTCAACTTTAACTCGTTGGAAAGACAGTGCAATAAGAGAAGAACGAAAAAGTTGCACGAGACAAAAAAGGGGTTGTTCTATACTGATCAACATCGTGTTTGTTTTACCTTCCTTCTTCAATTGAAATGAGCCACTTACAATCAGTAAAACATTCCAGCTTAAGAGATTTCCTATTCTGTTTCAACCAAATAATAAAATAAAGGGTAGCTAGATGCTGTGTTGACAATCTGCTACAACAGAACGAGCTTTTCATGGTCTCTAGGAGATAAAGCACAAACATGAATTTGTTTCAAACAAAGACTGATAGTGACCTTAGAACTGAAAGGCAGCGTGGTACAAATACAACCTTATAACCAAGGGTAAAGCAAGATAAACTGTAAAAAGTTCATTCCTTCTTTCTTCAGTTATTAAACCTCTAATGATTTAAATAGATGCTACTGGATACTCTTTGTCTTTTGTAGAAGGTAATAAATGACCCATTTAACTGACTAGGTATTTCTGTATTTAAATTCAAAGTCAAAAGTATTTTTAAAGAGGAACTGTACCCTATTCTAGAATATTTTTATCCCCCTTCTCGACGGAAAAAATCCTAAAACAAAATAGACCGTCTTCACTATATCATAAAGCTACCCGTTATATAAAACACTAGGCCAGACATGGCCAGGTGGTTAGAGTACTCAACTCGTAAGCTGAGGGTTGGGGGTTCAAATCCATGTCATACCCAACAGACTCGTCCTTTCAGCCATGCGGACGTTATTATGTGATAGTCAATCCCACTATTCGTTGATAAACGAGTAGCCCAAGAGCTGGCCGTAGGTGGTGATGACCAGCTGCCTTCCCTCTAGTCTTACACTGCTAAATTAGGAACAGCCAGCGCAGATAGCCCTCGTGTAGTTTTGCGCGTAATTCAAAAACCAAATAAACGATAAAACAATTAAGATTGAAAATTTATTGTAAGGTACAACACGTGTTGAAATAATCCATAAAATATACATGATGCATAGTTTTTAACCTCAGAAAATTGATCCTATGAACCTACAGGTTTCATTTTATATATATGTTCTGAAGAATCAATCTTTGGTTTAGCTTTCAGGAACACGTCTTATCCGTGTTATTTTCATATTTTCATCTTGTTTCGTTTACGAAATATGTTGTACCGTTTATTGGGTCTTTTTCGGCATAGGCTGAGAAATTACATACAAGAAAATAAATGGATGTATGTCGTAGAATTCAAATATAAATAAATGTCATACGAATTAATACTATCTTATAAGGATCATGTCTCTGGAAGTGTAGATCAGCTTTATGGACCTTGTGTGTTGGAAGAATGCATAGATAAGCAGCAATATTTTATTAACGATTTATATTTTTATTGTTGCTTAATATCTTTTCTAATAATTATAAAACTCAGAAAATAATCGTGAGAAAACTGTACCTCAGAATTTACAGTTTCAACGTGCCCCTGAGAACCTTCCAATTACACACTATTTCTGAGAACCTTTCAAGTATACACTACCCCTGAGAACCTGTCAATTACACACTACCCCTGAAAACCTTTCAATAACAAACTACATTATCACTCAGAAATTACAATAAAAAATTTTCGAATAAAAATTGCTTTTTAGAAATATTCAATTACAAACTACCCCAAAGAACCACTTTTTAGGCTTCATGCTTTGCCGAACAAGTAACATTAAGACTCGTCACTTTAAAAGTAAAATTCATAGCAGTACTCCTGTAATCAATCTAAGTTTCTGGTTTTGGTTCGTATTTGTTTTGAATTTAGCAGTGAAAGACTTGAGGGAAGGAATCTAGTCATCACTATTCACCGCGAACTCTTTGGCTACTCTTTTACCAACGAATAGTGGGATTAACCGTGACATTATAACGCCCCCACAGCTGAAAGAGCGAGCATGTTTAGTGTGACGTCCCTAATTTAGCAGTGTAAGACTAGAGGGAAGGCAACTAGTCATCACCACCCACCTTCGGCTACTCTTTTACCAACTAATTGTGAGATTGACCGTCACATTATAACGTCCCCCACGGCTGAAAGGGCGAGTATATTTGTTGTGACGGGGATTCGAACCTGCGACCCTCAGATTACGAGTCGAGCGCCATAACCACCTGGGTATGCGTTCACAGTGATGAACTGTTGTCTCAAAGTTTAAGTTCAAATTAAAAAATACAAACTATCCTTTCGTTTCTTCCATGGGCATCTGCAGAATGTATTACAGAGAGAGGCAAAATTAAAAAACAAAACAAAAACTGATACCAAAATTATAACTAGAAAATGTGTTTTTCCATTTTCTAATTATACGTTATCCTTAAATGTTTGTTATATAATCAGGAGGGGGGACCCTTACAAACCTCATGGTTTCTTTTGAGAGAAATCTTAAAGATGCACATAAAAGAGCAACTGGTAATCCCCTTAATCTCCGAACTTTCTACTTAAGTATATCAGTCAATGTCTTCATTACCAGGGAGAGTCCAGAACCAAACTTTGAGCGAATGCGTGCTTAGAAGTTCTGATTTACTATTGGCCATATGACATCTTACAACAAGCCATTAAGAAGTTCTGATTTACTATTGGCCATATGACATCTTACAACAAGCCATTAAGAAGTTCTGATTTACTATTGGCCATATGACATCCTACAACAAGCCATTATTCTTTTCCTTCAGTTAATCGAAAATAGAATTTTTTTTTACATTATAAGAATCCATCTTAACGTTTTACTCAGAAGTATTTAACATAGTTTGTTAAGTATTACGATATAAATGGCTTAAAATTGAGTTAAACTGTAATGTAAATTCAAAAATTAATTAAATACAGATGTATCAAATTTATTATATTTGCCACCAAGACTGATACATCCAGTTTACTTTCTTAAAACAAATATATTTTAATATAAAATGTATAATAATTAATATATTACAAATAATTATTTAAATACAAAAGTTTTACAAACTTACAAACAATATTGAATATTCTGTCTGATCCGAAACTTTATTGATATCCTATCCAAGGTCACGATGAGTGAATTAATTTCGAGTTAACGTAAGTACAATTCACTTAACGGGGAGCTAGCTAGCTTTTCGGTGATCACACGTGAATTTTTCATAGCTGAAGCTGTATAATGTCTTCGTTAAAATTACAACGTCCGATGTTAATCCAGTAAAGTTAAATGGTTCGTAATGTTCGAAATCTATAAACGTTCTTGGTCAAATATCTGAAATTCCTGAGTAATAAGTGTTAATCACAATTATAGTTTTCGTGGTTTATAGTATAACAACTGTAGTAAACCAATAATATATATATATACTGTCTTTTGGCGCGTTGCGTTCGTAACATTTTGTAAATGTCAGGCAAGTTTATAGAAATTTTAGTTTGCATAACCATACTGACCATACGCTATTGCTTTCGTACACACGTATATTGTTGATTCTTAGACTAGAGGATAGGCGGGAATTTCGCAACACACATTTAACCTTATAAGTTACCTGCATTTCCAAATATAAATTTAACATACACAAACGTAGATATTAAAATAAGTACATAATAATAAATCTGTAATAAGTTATACTACGAAATAAAATGCTTAGTATCACAAGAGAGTATAACTTATGATCTCTCTACAATTTAAACAGTGTGTATTATTACACAGTTCTTTATTAGTATATATTATAAATTAAAGAATGTAATAAGAACTTTAAGTTGGATCTCTTGAGACATTTCGAAGCATTTTATGAAAACAAACAAACAAAACCTTTTTAGACCAATTTGAAAGCACGAGAAAACATTGGCTAATACTCGTCACTGTAACAGAATTACTGTTATACGTTTATTTTAATACCTACGCCTTTTTCAGTCCAGTTTTCTTTATTACATATGATGTATATTCTTGACTGTGTATTGCGCAAGTCCTGCCTGTTTTCGAAATTTGTAGAAAATTCTTGAGAGTAAGAGTCAACAATACTTGTTTTACGAAAACGCACCAGTGTTTTCGAACATTGTTGAAACTCCGAGAAACTCGCTTAATTTGTATAAAAGCCGAGAGACAGTAATAGAATAAGATTATTACTGGTTAACTACAGTCAGTGTGCTATAAGCCTCAGAAGCTATAATTGTGATTAATGCCCATTAATCTTAAAAATACAGAATTTTACCAAGAACGTTTGCAAATTGACTTCGGACGTTAGTATTTCTACGAGAACATTAGACATTGTCGCCGGTGAAACTTACGGGTGCTTCTAGCTTAGCCAGTCGTCAAAAGAACTGTACCCGAGTATCAACAAAGAATTAATTTTCTCTCCGTGAACGTCGATAAAAGATTCAATTCTAGACTAATATAACATTCAGTATTGTTTGCAAGTTTGTAAAACTACTGTGTGTAAATCATTACTCGTAATAACCATAATATTAGTTATAAATTGTATTGTCTTTTTGTTTGCATATTAAAATAAATTTGTGTTAAGAAAGAAAATTGTGTGTATCAATCTTGTTGGTAAATATTACACATTTGATGTATACTAACACTTAATTAACGTCTAAGTTCTACACTCTGGTTATTTGAAACATTACTTCGTTAACATACGTAAAATAATGAATCGGAAATTCATCCGAAATAAATTATAATACGTAACATAATAAATTGAGGGATCGTCCAGGGTCAATCGTAATAAGTAACAATACATAGACTTGGGTTTCATTTGCTCCAATTTTCAAAAAGGTGTTAAACAGAAACCGGAAGAGAGAGAAAAAAATGAATGCTATTATAACTTTTATAAAATATATTTTAAAAAGAAAGAAATATAATAAATCATACTTGACTGGTACCTTTTCAGGAGGTTGTATTTTCTGTCTAGAACTTTCTGCGAATAACTTGTGAAAACAATAACTAATCTTTAACACTTCCACTTACCCCTATTAAAGAGACAGCCAGATACGCAATTCCGATTGCTACAGCATCACTTCCCAGAGACCTGCGACTCGAATCAACCGTGGCAAACACGGTGAAAACAACTACAAACGTTAAAATGAATTCAATTCCAAATGCTTGCCAGGCTCCAAGATCAGGGTGAACCACGGTACTTCCTAACGTTTCCTGGTGGCCGGGAATCGTTACGCTACAAAAAAACAAAGGATTTTTTTTTAATATTAAACTTCTCTGTCTCTCTTCCGGTTTTACAAAGTAGCAGAAACAAAATAAAATGATATTCGGTCAAATAGAAAAAGCTTCACGGACAACGACTTACGACAAACTAAAACATGATTCCAAACGGTGGTGGTTTCACATCAAGTGTGCAAAGCAATATTTGAAAGGTAGACAACAAAGGGTAACTGCTTTAGTAGAATATATAGAATTTCCTCAGTAACATATCGAGTGTTAGAGACGCATCCATTTGCAGAAGTTTAGTTGATAACTCAAGGATATTATAATCCTTGATCGTAATGTCAATTACAATATCTTCAAATTCATCATAGTTACCGAAATTAATATACTGTGTAACAATAACAAAATTATCATATAATAAGAATAAAATATAATGTTTAGCATGTAACTTTTATCATATAAAAACTTTTTTTTACTGGGGAAATTCTGTACAAGTACCGAATGATTTAACACTTAGTCTCTACCATGGACGACCAAGTGAATGGAGAGCCTTACTGGTATGTACTACTCCAAATATCTGTCACTATATTCCAGTTTATTATAGTTTGTTTTCAATACTTCTTTTTTAGTTTAGTTTAATGTAGTGCACGCCACTAAATATGGTTCACTATTTATAAATGGTATTTGGTTAACACTGTTATGCTAATGTATAACTACGTCAGACGTGGTTATCATTTAGCGATTTCTTATTTTTGAACCCATTTTTTTTAGGTTTCATGCTTCAACAAACAAGACTCGTGACTTTAAAAGGAAGATTCAAAGCACTAACTCCTATAATTAGCCCAGGCTTAAACCTTGGTCAGTATTAACTTGTGAGTCGTTCTCAATATTAACAAGTTTCCCATTCACAGAGAAACTGGTGTCTCAAAATCGAAGTTCAAACGTGAACAACTAGTCTACCGCCCATAACTGAAGATACCAAAATTGTAACTGAGAGAGAGGGGAGTTCTGGTTTCTTACAGTAAGGTTGATTGGAAAGAGTACAATTACAAAGAACACGTCAAATTAAGTACTTCATAAAATTCATGACCGATCCAACTCTTTAAAAGAAAGACCGAAAGTGTGTTACACATTAGTTACAACTCCTCTTCCAAATAAAATAAAACAACTTCATACGAACATTTTGTTAGTAAGCTACAAACACGGGTGTTAAAACCAATTATTACGTAAAGAACTATACGAATTTTGTTTTACAGTTACATCCTCAGATATTCTTTAAACGGGAAAAACGAAGAAGCAGAATGATTTGTGAAACGTTTGAAGCCGAGGACTTCATTTCCTTGCTTTTCGTTAGTGTTATTTATTTCTTATTATGAGATATGGCGGGATGATCTTGGGCCCTCCGGAAAGGCCCGGCATGACCAAGCGTAATCTGAAGGTCGCGGGTTCGCATCCCCGTCGCGCCAAACATGCTCGCCCTTTCAGCCGGGTGGGCGTTATAATGTTACGGTCAGTCCCACTACTCGTTGGTACAAAGAGTAGCCCAAGGGTTGGCGGTGGGTGGTGATGACTAGCTGCATTCCCTCTAGTCTTACACTGCTAACTTAGGGATGTCTAGCACAGATAGCCCTCGAGTAGCTTTGTGCAAAATTCACAAACAAACAAACAAACCCTCCGGAAAAAAAAGTTGGGTGATATCCTTCCCCACTACAAGGACTGCAAGTGTTACAATCATCCAACCAAGCAGGCAGGGTTAAAGATAGATTGGCAAATTTATTTTACCTTTTACTAAATATGGTGAAGTTAGAGACGAATTCAGTTTCCAGTGTCCGCCAGGCTCCGAGATCAGGGGTTTAGTTTTCAATATAATCTCGCAGGAAAAGTATGAGATTATTATAATACATTATGAGAATAATATACAATAACATTTAATATTACGATATTTTCACCAGAGGCTTTCCTAGACAATGGCACGGGGGTCCCATGCCCCAATTATACTTGACAATGCCCCGAGTAGCCAGGGGACAAAAGATAGATCTGAAATGCTATTTATATACACCTCTGATTTTGAATCGTACTGGGCAAATGAAAAGAAAAACAAAAAACAAACGACATCTGTAACTAATGTGATTTTATCACAAATTCTAAGCCTAAAAATTTCTAACGACTTCCTAACTTTTGGCGTTTAAACCGCCAGGGTGAGAAAGACACACAAACCGCAAGAGTTAGAAAAGCGTTACGTTTCTGGCGAGAATATATTTAAATGGCAACAGGAAGACATGACAGAAGATTAGGGATGTGTATTAATCATGCACAGTATTTTTTCCTCGTTGTTGTTTGTTATTCATCACAAAGCTACAAAAAGGGTGTGCTTTACCCACCCTCTGAGAGCGTGCATTTTCCTAGTGGCAGCTTGAATTGACATATGTTCAACACATACCATTCGAACTGTTACAGAAAAAAATCAATGCATGATTATACCATAGGAAAAAATATAGTTTATGTTCCGAGCTGGTACAGCGATAAGTCTACGGATTTACAACGATTTCCCTTGATGGACTCAAAAAATAACCCGATGTGGCTTTACTATAAGAAAACAAATATGCGTGCTCTATGGATTTTGCACCAGCGAAACGGTGACTTCCAAACAAAAGTATGTATTGATCCAAAAGAGGGAGGAAGCCAATGCCCGTTTGGAGAAAAATTAAAACGAAAAAAAAGATATGACCTGAATGTTCCTAAACGTTTTTTCACACTTATATTCCTATTTTATAAACTCAAATAATATATATGTTTTTTTCTTATAGCAAAGCCACATCGGTCTATCTGCTGAGCCCACCGAGGGGTATCAAACCCCTGATTGTAGCGTTGTAAATCCGTAGACATACCGCTGTACTAGCGGGGGGTTCGAATAGTGGGATTGACCGTAACATTATAACGCCCCCACGGCTGAAAGGGCGAGCATGTTCAGTGCGACCGGGATTCAAACCCGTGACCCTCGGATTACGAGTCAAACGCTTTAACACGCTTGGCCATGCCGGGCCAAGCATATATGTAATAAAGAATGAAATTAATTTTCATATTACTGTAATTCGAGCGCCACTGAAACAATAAAATTCATCTCGCTAATTACTTTTAATTAATTTGATGTCAGAGATTCCTGTATTGCTTTTAATATGCTAATAAAAGTTATGAAATAAAACTGAAGAAAAACAGTTTTGTATTTAATATACTCGTAATGAAGTAATTAATGTGTAATATTTTGTAACTTAGTGGTGAATATTGTACTTTGTTTGTTTTTTAATTTCGCGCAAAGCTACTCGAGGGATATCTGCGCTAGCCATCCCTAATTTTGCAGTGTAAGACTTGTCATCACCACCCACCACTAGCTCTTGGATACTCTTTTACAACGAATAGTTGGATTGACCGTCACATCATAACGCCCCCACAACTGAAAGAGCGAGCATGTTTGGTGCGACGGGAATTCGAACCCGCGATCCTCAAATTATGACTCGAACGCCTTTACCACCTGGCCATGCCGAGTCATTGTACTTGGTTAGTTAACGCTCCTACGAAAAGTGGGGCCTAATAGGCCCCAGAGCAACTTGAAAGGTTATCAATATTAGGCTAATAATTTTGTATTTAAATGAAATTACCATTTAAATCCATTAATGAATGGATTAACGAGATTCCCACTGTCCCTATCTACTATCTAGCGAAACCACAGCTAGGGGAACAGGCTTGGAGAAATCAGGACTAGAAACGTCTTTTCGTAGGAGTGTTAAAAATAAATAAAGTTTTTGCTGAAAATAAACGTTAAAGCGCCACATAGCGGCAAAAGTATGTTAACCAAATTCTCGAGTTAGTAGTGTAAACATACGTCTTCCTTGATTGATTGAAAAGTATTAAAACAAACGATAACATGGTAAATTTCCTGCTAGTTTTAAATCGACACTTTTTAAGGTTATATTGTGAATACCTAAATACGAATTTTGCATATTTTTTAACTTGTGAAATTATTTTACAGCATTTAAATTCCACGCGGTAATTAATATTTATCCTCTCAAAGACTAAAATCTGTCGTAACGGCTTTGTTCATTTAACGGAAATTTTCAACTAATTTGATTAAAAAAACAATAAACGAACAGCGCGTGAAATGTAATACATCTCGTCAAGCACCATAACCAATAGAAAGGGTTTTTATTTTTTGAGTACTTTCCTTGGCTCAAAATGCAACTAAACAACTACAAGTAGTCCTTATGTTGTATATTCGATGTTATAATGGATTTATTAAATTTGATCCAACTCAATTGTTGAGGTTCTCCTTGCTTCAGATTTAAAGAAACAATAAATGACCTCTTGTAAATACTGATTAGTTTCTTCAGAGATCTTTGTTTTCCGTTCTTTAAGTATATTGTAGCGTGGTTCTTTTGCAATATACTCTTTCATCGGCACACTTGAAATTTTATCTCAAATGAAAGTTACGAGCGAGAGAAACTTAGAAATATATACAGTTTACTGTTTCACGTGAAATATTATCTTTTCTGAATTCACTTAAAAAGATAGTTAATCGTATCCTTCTGGATTTTTACTGAACTAAATAAAATTTAAAAATATATATATTATTTCAAGTGAAAATAAATACTTTTGTACCACAATTATAGAAGTTCCCTAAATGAAGATGAAAATATATATATAAGTACAAGCGCCTATGCGAGGGGGGGAGTGTTCAGCTGAATCACCTATTTTTGTGATGCAAAAACCTTATGCTTATATAGTTACAGCGCAGTTGCTTATTGTATTTAATGTTTTGTCCATAGTCCAGATATTCTTCTGATAAAACATTAGCATTTTTTGGGTTTGAAATAGTTGCATGTAATGGTCTCTGTTTACACTTTGTAATTAGAATCCAGAAACCATTGTGTAATAGTAGCATGGTTTTCATGTTTCTTCGTACAACATGTGTAGATTTTTGATTTCACAAATTATAACCCATTTTTCAAACGTTTTGCGTCCAGGCCTGAATTACCAGAAGGTATTCTACAGATGTGTATACGCTCCAATTGAAAGCATCAGTCCTAGTTGGGCTTATCGTGACAAGTAGTTACCGTGCCTGGATGGTGAATCCGAGGGTTTTTTATTCGAGTCCCGTTACCACAAAACTCCTTCCACTCTTTTTGGCCGTAGGTTCACTATAAAAGTAAATATCGAACCATATTCTTTGGTCAGAAATGAGTTTTCTACAAGTTGACTGTGGGTACTGCCGATTGGATGTCTTCCCTCTAGTCTGATATAGGGACGGTGGTGCTTTTTAGCTTTGTGCGAAAATTATCAACAAACAAACAGTCCTCGTTTCAAAAACGTTGTCCACAATGTTAGCATCTTTACGAACCAGACCTGTGTCACAGCTCGCTAAAGATAACATCACTATTAACAGGTGTTCATCTTGAAATAACGAGCGTGTGTTTTTTTATACGAAAGCCACATCGGGCTATCTGCTGTGTTCACCAAGAGGAGTCGAATCCCTGACTTTGCGATGTAAATCCGTAGGCTTACAGCTGTCCCAGCGGGGGAGTGAAACAACGAATTTCTAGTATTAAAATCTTCTGTACTAAATGGTTTCGTTTTTCTGAATTTCGAGCAAAGCTACACGAGGGCTATCCGCGCAAGCCGTCCCAAATTTTGTAGTGTAAAACTAGAGGGATGGCAGCTAGTCATCACCACTCACCGCCAACTCTTGGGCTATTCGTTTACCAATGAATAGTGGATTTCACCATAACATTATAATGCCCCCCCGGCTGAAAGAGCGAGCACGTTTGTGTGATGGGGATTCAAACCCTCGACCCTGAGATTACGAGTCGAATGCCTTAAACACCTGGCCATACCGGGCCTGAAAGAAAGTTACAGACCAAAGTCTTTATCTGATAGAATAACAGCCCTCACCTATTAGCCTCTTTTTACAATTTCAATTCTCTGAATTACAGCTTCTCTGAATTCAACTTATTTTAACGTCCCCAGTGTATTTCTGCAGACTTACAACGTTAGAAACCAGGTTTCGATACACTTGGTGGCCAGAGCACAGATATACCACTGTGTAGCATTGTTCTTAACTTCAAACAAACTTATTTGAACGTTTCAAGTGGCGCCTCTTGTGAAATCACAAGTTATCAAACGCGTTTATTATTATACTTTTTTCTCTTTTTTTTTTGCTCTTAAACTTTTGGTGAAACTGCAATCCAGAAGCTCACTTCAAAATATATTTTGCATTCAACGGAAAAAAACATGGGCCTTCTTTAAGACGAAGATCATAAAAGTAAATCACTATAGTCACCTGGTGTCAGACTGGTCTAAGGAATACTCATCACGTCACCCATAACGTAAATAATAGCAGTGAAAACTGTCAAAATCCTGGTGGGAGTTTCAACAGTTTCAATGAATCTTTTAATTTTTTTAGTGAGTCGCTTATCATTTAATGGTGTATACGAATGAGAATAAACGAGAGATTGATTCTTTCTGAAAGGTTTAAGAAACTATTATATGCAATACATAATCTCATGAGAGAGAAGAACATTAATTAAATTATTCATTTAAACGATAAATAATGTTGAAATTCCCATAATGTTGTCAAAAAAGATTAAACCATGAAACAATCAAGTATAGATATTTTGCAGTAAAATCCGCGAAGCTGTTACAGCAGGTGATGTAAGAATTCAGTGAACGTCATCCGTGACGCTGGCAAGTTGCCAAACTTCCTCACTCTGTTGTACTTTGTATACATGTAATTTATGTAGCTTGTTTCGTTTGAAAATATCTATTTGATCGGTTTTTTTCTCTTCATCATTAAGATGGACTAAGTAGAAAAACATGTTAATCTAATGGCAATGTAATTAACTTTATAAAACTATTTTTTGAGATTTATTGTCTTTGTAAGTTTGATTGACAAGAATTAATATTCATTGCTAGAATTTCCGAGGAAATTTTAAGCACATTTTTCTAAACAATTTCCACGTCAAATTATTTGTGCGGTCTCTTATTGTGTTGATTACAGAAACTCTAATGAAACATGAGTCACATACGCAATGAACAAAATTAAAATACTACTATAATGCAATTAATATTACTGTATAATGCCGTGGGCTATATATGCATTTTTCACAGAAAACGAGTAACTTTCACCCAACTTTCTAGTCAGTACTTTACAACAGGTGTTGGGTCAAGCCAGAAACATAAATTTAATGAAGCATGATGCAATTCGTGGAGTCCACCAGCAGTGATGTTATGTAAACAAGTTGGTAATTTGAAGTCAAAGCCTTTTAAGCAGGCAACGAAATGTAAATTTTACTTACTTCAGCTGAGAAACGTTATAATGTAACGATAACTCCCACTATTCCTCAGTAAAAAAGTAGCCCAAAAGTTGGCGGTGGATGTTGTGGACTGGATGCCTTTTCTCTAGTCTACCAGTTGTAAATTGGGGACGACTAGTACAGATAACCCTCCCTCGAGTAATTTTGCACGAACTACAATAAATAAACATATAATTATTCACTTCAATCCGTTTTAAATTCGTTTTGATGTTTTATGTGTGGCTCCAAGTTAATAAGTGTCCAAAGAGTTACAATTACCAATTAACTTTATTATCCTTCAACACTAAACTTTAAGCAAAGTTTGTTTCTGTTTCTATCAAAGTGAATAAACCATCACAATCAGCCGTATGTTCAATTTACAAGTCCGCACTGAACGTTGCTATTACATAAAAAATAACGTTATATAATAAAATATTAGAAATAACAAAAAGTTTCATCGGCTTTACAACGTCAGAACCGGCGTAGCCAAGCGCGTTGAGGTGTGCGACTCGTAATCTGAGGATCGCGGGTTCGCATCACCGTCGCGCCAAACATGGTCGACATTTCAGCCGTATGGGCGTTATAATGTTACGGTCAATCCCACTATTCGTTGGTAAAAAGAGTAGCCCAAGAGTTGGCGGTGGATGGTGATGACTAGCTGCCTTCCCTCTAGTCTTACACTGCTAAATTAGGGACGGCTAGCACAGATAGCCCTTGAGTAGCTTTGTGCGAAATTCAAAAAAAAAAAAAGTCAGATGTTTTCGTTATTTTTTTCGCAACGTTTCATCAAGTTTACTTGTGAACAAAATAATCAAAAGTTTTATATTGTCCAACAACTAATTTTTATGAGAGAACTTTCTGATGGTTAGCTAAGTTTTCGTTTGTGAGAATACGTCCAAATTCGCAAGAAAAAACAACACTCCAACCATATCACAGAAAGCGGAATGTTTTCGAAACGTCGTTTATGTCTATCCGACTTACGTTTCTACATTAGTTATCCAAGATTTTCTCTTCAAGTTTTAATTTGAACCATGCACTTGCTGTCCACTCTCTCTCTCTCTATTGTTTTTTGTTTTTTTTTTTTTTCAGGGAAAAATCGTCTCTCGCAGCTTATCCCAGAAAATTAACACCAGCATCGACAGGTGGTTGCCGCTGACCTGTTTCGTTACAGGTGTGAGATGTTTACTCTCCCGAAAAACATGCACATTCGTTTGTAAGTGTGCAAGTCACAATATTAGTTTAAACTTATAACATGATAGTATAATTTTCTCGAACAACATATCTAAAATTGTTATTTTACAAACCGACGAAGAACTGTTTTTAATTTATCGCTTCAAGAATTGTGGTTATTATCTACATGCGAAACATACACGTCATACGACATTATTATTAGGCCTATTACATTATTAAACATCTAATAGGCCTACTAATATCAACGTCTTACGACAAGTATAGATATATGTTTAAAATGCAGATAGTGACCTAATTCTTGGAGAAATAAATTAAAAACTTCCAAAGTTAACTATAAATATCAAAAGTACCAGACATAATGCCTAGGATGTTGTATGTATATTCAGTCATAGCCCTAGAAGTTATGTATAATGTGTTGAGTATCTTAGGCAAAGAGTTATATTTGTTAGGCGTTTGAATTACGAAATCCAGAAACACTATTGTCATTTCTTCTTTTTTTATTTTTGTTTCTTGTGGCAACAGGATATTTTATTCATTATGAAATAAGACTGTTTTAAGAAATGTTTTGGTATGTCTAAACATTTATAAAAACAACTACTTTTGGTTGTACTTTCTTATGGTTGGAGCACACTTGCAAGCGAACCTTAAATATCTCCGATTCGCTCTCCAGATAATAAAATATTTTAAGAGATTAAACTTTTGAAATATTTATTTATTATAACATCTCAGTTTTCTGTTGTTGTTGTTTTTATTAGGATAGCCTTCGATGTGCTTACTGTACGAATACCAAATCTTTAAAAAAACAAACACTTAAATACACCCTAATGAAATATTGGAACGATAAGCCTTGTAAGAAAACAAAAAACAAAAAGCAACCTTTGTTATTATTCACGTGACTATATACATGTATATCTTTTAGTACTACCGTGTATTAATTCCGATGAGGTAATATATTTATACATATATATTCTTCTGTTATATGCCTATCATTTGTCTAAGCAGCCTTAGAGCTTAAATATAGTTCAATGGTATCTTACCATGGGAGTCAATACCTCGACTGACGTTTTGTTAAATGTACCCTGATAAAACATACACTATCATTTAGACTTTACAATTCAGGAGTGTTGAAAAGGAGAGCAAAGTAAACCATGAACTAATTGAAAGCTTCAATCTCCTAAATATGTCTATGGAAACTTTCCCGGACAAAAGAGTATATACAACTCGTGAAAGAAAACTTTGAAAGGGTTGTTTAATTTTCTCTTCTAGTGTGTCGGGAATCGTTTAAATCCACGTAATTTCACATTTAAAGAAACTGTTTACAATTCAGTGTTAGATATATTCACAAGGGAACACGAATATTTGCATAGTGAGATTCTAAGCTAATGTAACAAATATACGACTAAATGAAATAACTGAAAGAAAGTTCTCTGTTTTATATATTCTGGTTCTATAGTAATGTAATTATGTTTCACACTAGAAACATCACACAACCGAAACAGATAACCGAAAATTCTCTTTTTTTAATGTTTTATATGTTCTGGTTCTATAGTCATGTAATTATGTTTCACACTAGAAACATCACACAACCGAAACAGATAACCGAAAATTCTCTTTTTTTAATGTTTTATATGTTCTGGTTCTATACTAATGTAATTATGTTTCACACTAGAAACATCACACAACCGAAACAGATAACCGAAAATTCTCTTTTTTGATGTTTTATATGTTCTGGTTCTATACTAATGTAATAACGATTCACATTAGAAAATGAAATCACGTAATCTAAACAGATTTTTTTATATGTTACAGCTCTTACTAAAAGCTACGAAATCCTAAACTGATAGGTGAAAAGAATTTCTTTGTTACGATCATCTGTACGCTTTACTTGTATAGTGATACATATACAACCTGAAAACCACTTTCAAAACCCGTGACGTCGATATAAAAAACAAACAAACCGAACTGTTAAAGCTAACAACAGAAACCTGTGATATGTAAAGTCCACTAAGTCAGAAATCATGCGAAGCAGAGTATAAGATTTTTTTAAAAGCAAAGAGTGCCACTAGGTGGCTAAGATTCTCATTTTCAAACATCAGCAAACTCTGTAGCTCCAGAGCCGGATTAATAAATTATCTTAAAATCTATTGACGGTGTGTATAGGCATCTAACTCGTTCTTAACGAGCTTATACTAAGTGACGTAAATGTAACCAAATTTTAAGTCAGACTTTAAAGTTACAGCATGAACAGGAAACAGATTTGTATCTTAAGACAGCTCGTATGGGTATTAAAACTTTTATTAAAATAAAATAGAGAACAACATTTCGACCCTCTTAGGTTAATCTTTGTTTACCTGGTCGCCTAAGAAGGTCAAAAGGTTGTTCTCTACTTTATTTTAACAAACGTTTTAATATCCATACCAGCTGTCTTGAGATACATTTTCACTTCAAGTGAGTTTCTCGTCATCACGAGGAAACAGATTTCTCTACTTATTTATTTTTTTATTTGCCCCCCGCTAGTAAAGCGGTAAGTCTACGGATTTACAATGCTAAAATAAGAGGTTCGATCCCTCCGTGGGGTCAGCAGATAGCCCGATATGGCTTTACTATAAGGAAACACACACACACACACACATTTTTTTTATTTATTTTACTTGCATATTACTGCAATGAAATTTTGGATCGCACTCTATCTTTTCTTAAGTGGATTGAGACATGTAATAGGGCCGTATCAAAAATTAAATGGCGGTATTAATTTAGGGGTGTTAACGACATTTTATGGGGACCAACCCCCTCCCCTGCTGGCCATGAAAGCTTCTTCGACCTGAGTATGAAAATAATTTATCCATTTAATTTTTTAAATGTTTCTGCAGTTTGATGTGAAGTTACGCCACCGGCCAAACAGCCCGGCATGGTCAGGTGGTTAAAACACTTTGCTCGTAATCCGAAGGTTGCGGGTTCAAATCCGCGTTGCATCAAACATACTCGTCCTTTCAGCCGTGGGAGCGTTATAAAGTAACAATAAATCTCACTATTCGTTGCTAAAAGAGTAGCCCAAGAATTGGCGGTGGATGGTGATGACTAGCTGTCTTCGCTCTAGTGTTACACTGCAAAATTAGGGATGGCAAGTAGATAGTCCTCGTGTAGTTTCGCGCGAAATTCAAAACAAACCGACCAAATAGTAAAAAAATATTTTTTTTTTTCACATTTTACCCAAATCATCATGTTACAGGGAAACACAGTCAACTGATATTTGATGTATAAAATGAAATAAAATCGGATATGTTCGTCTGAATCTCGTTCCCTGCAAGTTTTTATTTATTTATTGTTAAAACCATAGAGGTCTGGTCGTCAAATGATTTCTCACGGGTGTTGAATGTTATCCTGGTTTACGAGAAGATATAAATAGTGCATCCACGGAAACACATGTACACATGCCATGCCGCTCAAAGTCCCATATTAAAGGACAGAAATGAAAAATTGGTTTTGCTTGCGTTGACTTCCACTCTCAGTTAATACTCAGAAATTAGATATTGAATGTAATAAACCATCAATAATAATAATAAAAAACAAACTCGATATGTGTTTTAGACACGTTATAAATGCAATAGAACATACGATGTCTTAGACTGAATGACATTCTCGAGACAACGTTCCATATAAGGTATGTCAATTTGAAATCAACCACGCAACCCTGATTAGTCGCATAACAGAATACCGTATCATGGATGAAGCAATATGTCAGATTTTCATCTTACTCTCTATGGTCACTCTTAAACAACGGAATAAATTAGTCTCGGATTCTCTATTACATTAGTCAAGAAGATATTTAATAGACCATTAAGTAAAACGATAACAGCCTAAAATGATCATATAATCACCACGATGCAACCAAAAGTATGCTAAAGTCACTCACTACTTGGATCAGGCGAAACGGAATGGTAAGCGTGAGGGTTTACGGTTCGCGTTCCAGTGCCACATACGATGCGCTACGCACTTTGTGGGCCGTAGGTACCTTATAAGAATAACGACCAAATCCCATTAAAGCGGATTTAGTATGATATATTAAAATATTTTTTTTAATATTCATCTCAAGCGACAGTCACGACTGATAGAAAGTTGCAGTGAAATGGAGTGTATGAAAATTACATTTTTACATCGTATGACGTTACGTCGGTAATGTGATGTCACCTTAAATTTACCACTTTTAGATACTGTTCTTTCTGACACAAAATATTCGTTCAGCAGTATCGTAAAGATGTGTTCAGGTCTGGGATTTTAAAATTTACGAGACCAGGATATCCTTGTATTTAATGGCTTTGATAAACAAAGGAATATGAATTAACTTTGGACACCAGGCCCATCCAGAAATAATCCTACAACAAGTCGTACACCAGGCGTAGTAAAAAAATGCGCTGTTTTGCAACAGTTGAGAATCTACGAACAGAAAGGTCAATAGCAAAATCCGTCCACGTGCCCCGTGCAAAATGATCAAGAAAAATTATGCCTGTAAAAGCAACACAAGTGAGTCAGGTGCACCCAAGTTGCTCCACGACAAATCATTTTTAACCATTTTGTACCTTAAGCAGGTTGAGAATGTATTAATACTATTCTATACGAAGACGTCTGGCGCAACGCCTATTGGTTTCTGTGTGATTGGATTGTTAAAACAGAGGCCGGAAAACAGTTCGTTTGTACTAAGCAGAACTGGACTTCTTTTTAAAGTCGCTTTAAATTATTTTTTAGAGTTGCAGGTTGTGTTTTTTGTTATCTTATTAAAAAGTTGCTTATGTGGGCTCTTATTTTTTTAATAGGTGTGTGTGTGTGTGTTTTCTTATAGCAAAGCCACATCGGGCTATCTGCTGAGCCCACCGAGGGGAATCGAGCCCCTGATTTTAGCCTTGTAAATACGTGGACATACCGCTGTACTAGTGGGGGGCTTTAATAGGTGACTTCAATACATAGTTAAATTATTGCAAGTGTGCTTTCGGTGATTCACTAGGTCAATGAATAGCCTACATATCACTTACGTTTTATAATAGTCTTATCCTTTCTTCTGTTCAACTAGAAAACATATCTACAACTGTGAATTTCTTACCCACAAATTTGACATTCTTTATTCTAAATAAGCACTGCAAATCGCCATTTTGAAGGGAACGTATAAATAAGAAGTTTTGAAAGTCAGTGTCACTTGTTTTGAATGTCAGTAATACTTATGTTTCTCGTGATACTTGGCAACAGTGCTGATAAACTGTTGTCCTCGTACACTCGACGGATTACGGAACGCCAGCAAGGAGGAATGATTTGCTCTGAATAAGATAATCTGAGGGCAAAGTCTTATGCAATATAAACTAAACTTTAGGATTATTGTTCACATGCACCATCGTTAGATAAGAAATAATAGACTGTGGCGACAAGAACTATAATGACGTGGTGAGTCTTCAGATTCATTCTAATATAACCTCTGTATTCGGTCACATAATAGTGATCGGAGTTTGGATTACAATATATTTTCTGAACTATGTAAGTAAAGAAATGAACAACTGTCCTAAATAAAGTCAGACGTCTTTGTATAGCACAACTTCATAAGAAATGCATAAGAAATTATATAATTATATAATAGGCAAGGAATTCGTGGTTCGCATCCGTTGCCACAATATTCCCGCTCTGCACTTTAGAGCTATATAAGTGTGTGTATGTGTGTGTTTTTAGAGTAAAGCCACATCGGGCCATCTGCTGAGCCCACCGAGGGGAATCGAACCTCTGATTTTAGCGTTATAAATTCGTAGACTTACAGCTACACTAACGGATGGCACTTTAGAGTCACGAGTGCGCTATAAGAGTAACAGTTAAATCGCACCATTCAGCTAGATAAGTATAGTTCATGGTTTGGTGGTAGTTGCTGTTGACTTACCTCTAATCTATCAGTTTAAAAGTTGGTGAGATTATACGCAGATGGGTCTTTGCGTAACTTTGTGAGAAAATTCTAAAACAAACAAGCGTGCATTACCTTGGAGACAAAGACGGATGTTTCAAGAATGGTAGCTCTTCTGTTATTCAAGAAATTATTATATCGTGTTGATATATTTACTTATTTTTTTATGTTTTCATTTGTTTCTGCTTTCAAATAAACTCAGCGAACTATATATCTATCGAGATCATATTATAACTAAAGTGTTGTTTGTTGGTGCGTTTTTTCATGCCAAAAAAAAAAAAAAAACGAAATAATTTGATTAAAATACGAATGTTTTTGTATGCTAGTTTCACACACATGCATTATGAACACTGTTTTTTTCCCCCGTTCTTTAGATATCAACATTAAATAGCGAAAATCCAATCACGAAAGAATGTTCGATAGTTCACAAACACTGTATCAGCGATCGGGGCCCGGCATGGCCAAGTGTGTTAAGGCGTTCGACTCGTAATCCGAGGGTCGCGGGTTCGAATCCCTGTCGCACCAAGCATGCTCGCCCTTTCAACCGTGGGGGCGTTATAATGTTACGGTCAATCCCACTATTAGTTGATAAAAGAATAACCCAAGAGTTGGCGGTGGGTGGTGATGACTAGCTGCTTTCCCTCTCGTCTTACACTGTTAAATTAGGGACGGCTAGCGCAGATAGCCCTCGAGTAGCTTTGCGCGAAATTCAAAAACAAACAAAAAAAAACAAACATCAGCGATCGACATAAACCTTCCTGTTCATAACCTCAAAGATATGACGTTTGCAAGTACCTTCTAAGAAAAAAACACAGTAAAGAAAAAATATTTGGAAATCGAATTTCCAATACGAACGGTACCTGGTGTAAAATGGTTAAATCAGAGACCTCGGGCTCTTGATTGGTTTGTTTTCTATTTCACAAAAAGCTACACGAGGGCTATCTGCGTTAGTCGTCCCTAATTTAGCAGTATAAGACTAGAGGGAAGGTAGTTAGTCATCACCATCCACTGCCAACTCTTAGGCTACTCTTTTACCAACGAATAGTGGGATTGACAGTCACATTATAACGCACCCACGGCTAAGAAATGGCGAGCATGTTTGGTGCGGCGGGGATTTGAACATGCGGATTACGAGTCGAGTACCTTAACCAACTGGTCATACCGGGCCTGGGGTTCTGGTATAAGCATTGTTAATTTTAAACAACTGGCCAGGGAGAAGGCATACCAGTAGCCCTCGTCACCATAGGAGCTTCTTCTGGTTTTTAAACCGAGTAGCGGTATTTACTGTCACTTTTATAACGCATCTTCAGCAGCATCACGTTTTTACTCTGGACCACTTATCCACACCCAGCCTGAAAAGGTAAAACCATTGAGATAACGAATTCTTTATTATTATTATTTGTTGTTATGGTTTGGTTTATTCTTCATTTAGTTTATCTATGAATGTTTAGTTACATTAAAACACTAACTCACCTTCTAGCTTAACACGTTTGTTTGAATAATTATGTATGTATTATGAAACTAATCCCAGCTTCCCTAACGATGACATGCAGTTATTATTAACGTACCATTGGATTATGCAAATGTATGGTTCCATGAAGTGTACTCTCGTGACCTAACAAAGTGAATAAATACTTGCCAAATGTTTCATAAATGGGATCACAAGATAACAAACAATATAGTTTTTACTGTTTGTCATTCTATATTGTTGTTAATACTGAAAGGTATTTTGAAGTACTGTGTTTTTGTATATATTTTTGAAATTAGGTTTTCTGTTCTTCTGGTTCTAATTACTGATTTCATTATTCTAAATAATGTTTTATTCTTCTGGCCAGGTACTTGTTTATTATCTGTGTTTTTGGTAATCGCTAAGTTTTGTTTTAAGTGCTATTACAGTTTAGTAAATTGTTGTTGTTTTGTTAAACCTTGGTTGTAGCGGCTTACTAATTTAAATAGTTAAAAAGCATCCATAGTTTTGAACATGACAGCAGCCCTCTCTCCCAGCCCGAATAGGCAACACTGAATATAACTTCATGATAAATATAAAATCAATGGAATTGTTTATTTTCAGTGAAATACAAACGATTCAGTAAGTAATATAAAAATAGTTTACTTTCACGAAATATCCAGGAAAGAAACACCAACCGGGAAAAAAAGATCACATGGTGGGGAAAAAAGTCAGAACGTGGGGACTCGTTCAAGTAAGAAATTTCGTGCAGTTTTCTACCTGTCAACATGCGAAAACAATTTCTATATTTGTATAGAAGCGACGCCAAAAGTGTATTATTTCCCCAAGATAAGGCTTACAGTCGCAATCTTGTTCAACCTTTGCACAACTGAAATTGCTAAAAATGCAACCAGTAGTCATTCTAATCCACACAAAGACATAAAGATCAATTCGATAGATGCAGTTCATATTGATTTCTTTGTGATCCAACTATTGGAACGAGCGTCAGGAAACCATCATACACTAGGTTGATTATGGAAAGTCTGCAGGGAGGAGAGGTGTGCTTCGGGTGTGACAGCTATAGAACGGAGCCTTAACCGATGAAAGATATGGTGTAGGGTTATTCTGAAACCGTTTTAATATAACATATTCATCCATCTGATATGCATGCAAAAGAAACAAAAAACAAATCCCGAAATTGACCCGTTGGGTTTAGTATTTGCACAATGACCAAATTTAATACAAATCCTTATGGTTAAGTTTTTCAAAAAAATGACATAATTTTTAAAGAATAGCAATTTCATACTCTTCACGTTTTGAGCTTAAACATGAAGTAAGTCTAAGATAACTCGTGAAATTATTGAAATGTTAAAACTTTACTCTTTTTTTGTTTTGGAATTTCGCGCAAAGCTACACGAGGGCTATCAGCGCCAGCCGTCTTTAATAATTTAGCAGTGTAAGATTAGAGGGAATGCAGCTAGTCATCACCACCTACCGCCAACTCTTGGGCTACTCTTTTACCAGCGAATAGTGGGATTGACCGTAACATTATAACGCCCCCACGGCTGAAAAGGCGAGCATGTTTGGTGCGACGGGGATGCGAACCTCAGATTACGAGTCGCACGCCTTAACCCACCTGGCCATGCCGGTCCACATTGTTTGTTTTCAATTAAGCACAAAGCTATACAATGGACTATGTGTAATCTGCCCACCACGGGTATCGAAACTCGGTTCCTTACATTGTAAGTCCGTAAACTTTCTACTGTTTCACAGTAAGCGGCTAATTCTTTTAATTTGTTCGTTGTTTACTAGTTATTTTAGTTTAGTCTGAGTCAACGTTTACTTGTAATATAGCACGAAAAGCTAGGAATAAAAATCCATTGAAATAAAATAAATTTCACTTCTGAGGCTGACAATTACCATTCATCAATGTTTTTTTCTAATGAAAGTTGAGTACAATATACTTTTAAATGTATCCATCTTGGTATCGTAACTGAATACGGCTTTTAAACGATTTAGAGAAAAGATACAGTAACAGTCTTACTTCTCCCAGACTTTGTACAATACAAATGCCCCTTGGAGGTGAAAAGGATTTACTGTTATAAGTTTGTTTCAGTATAGTTTTCTTTTCTTTTTTTGCTTGTGAATATATTCTTCACTGTGACTGCGAAAGCCTCCCCTGTTATTAAAATTAGTAGCAGATTCTTGAGAGTAGGAATCAACAAAATTTGTTTTACAAAAACGCTTTCGAACATTGTTGAAACTTCAAGAAACTCGCGTGATTCGTATAAAAGCGGCTAGCCAAGAAAGAGACAGTAGAAGATTATTATTAGTCAGCTATGGTCAGTGTGTTACAGGCCTTGGAAGTTATAATTGTGATTAACGCCTACTAATCGAAAAAAATACAGAATTTGTCCAAGAACGTTTGTAGATTTCGAACATTACAAACCGTTTAACTTAAGTGAATTAACCTAGTGGTTTTATCCCTAAGTTATTCACTACAACAGTAACAATAAAACAAAACAATTTTTAAAACCTTCGTTAATTTGGGAGAAATGAAACTACCGAATAATCTGTTCATTGTTCTGTTAGGTAATCTTATTTTATGTTGTGTTTCACATTTACAGGTTTTAACCGCGAAAAAATTAAGAGGAGTTCTAATTAAGTAAAAAATTTACTGAAATCTTACGTTTTCTATCCTCTCGGAAATAGGCCCAGCATGGCCAGGTGTTTAAGGCGCTCGACTCGTAATCTGAATGTCTCGGGTTCGAATACCTTTCAAGCCTGATGACGTTATGATGTGACGGTCAATCCAACTATTCGTCAGTAAAAGAGTAGTCCAAGAGTTAGCGGTGGGTGGTGATTACTAGTTACCTTCCCTCTAGTCTTACACTGCTAAATTATTAAAGACGACTAGCGCAGATAGCCCTTGTGTAGCTTTGCGCGAAATAAAAAAAAAAAACTTTAAGAAATTACACGCTCTGTCTTTAGGGGTAAATTGGAAAATAATAATGGTAAATTGGAAGTTATATGATAAAATAAAAGAGAGCATGTGTAATTTCGTTAATGTTTTGAATAGTTCATATACAGAACCTTACTACTTTTGTTCGAAATTTATTCAAGCAACCTAGATATACGAAAATAGTTTAGTTTGTTTTGATTTTCGCGCAAAGCTACTCGAGGGATATCTGCACTAGCCGTCCCTAATTTAGCAGTGTTAGACTAGAAGGAAAGCAGCTTGTCATCACCACTCGTCGCCAATTCTTGGGCTACTCTTTTACCAACGAATAGTGGGATTGACCATTACATTATAACGCACCCACAACTGAAAGGGAGAACATGTTTGGTGTGACTGGGACTCAAACCCGTGACCCTCAGATTACGAGTCGAGCACCTTAACCACTGGGCCATACTGGACCGAGAACAGTGTAAGAATTGTAGCATAGCAGTGTTGCATATAATAAAATATTGCAGCTGAGCAGTGTTGTATATAATTAAAAGTTAAACAGAACTATGTTGTTTAGAATTCATTCAAGTATATTTTCTCGGCTGTATATAGTACAATATTAAATACCCAGTATCATCAGGTGAGATGAGAGGGTGTGAACATATTAAACAAAACCTTTACTATGTACAACCTATAAAAACAACAACAAAAACTTTTGTTGTGAAAGTGTTGGAATATTCACTTACTTTGTTACTCCCTGTCCATTAAGGTTCGTTCTTACTTTTGTTTCTGTATTAGAGATACTTACCATCATAATAAAATCATCTAATTTTAAAGCACATATTAATTTCAGCAGTCGAATAAAGCAGATGTTTCAAAAATTCTGTGGACAGTAACACGAAGAGCTACCTGCACAAAGCCCTCCTAAATTTTAAGCTGATAAATAATAGACGGAAGACAGCTTATAAACAGCACCAGCCACTAATTCTTGGGCTACTCTTGTGTGGCCGAATAACGAGAGTTGACTGTCACGAGCTGTTGATCTTGAGAGTGGCAGACCGGAAAACAACAACAACAACAAAAAAAACATTTACACTGAGTCTACATCGAGTAAAGATAAAATAACACAGTCCACGATGGTTTTATTGTCTTGTATTTTTATACATTCTATATTAATTCATGTACGCTAAATATGAAAATGATATCCATTTTTCTCCATCAGGCACATATATTTCACAAAATGTTATATATACTTTCACATAAGTGAATAATTTTCATTGAAACCGGGTAACGTTTTGTTATGCTTAAAATGTTGACAACCATTGGATATAGATTTCTTTAGACAAACCGCTACGTGAGAGTCTTATTGATCGTTCTAAAACCCATGGGATACACACCGCTAATATATAATCGGTTAACAGACCGCATGACGTGTCATTCATGGATAGTATTTCTTTGTGCGTGCACTTTGAAATTGTGTTTTCCTTTTCAGTATTATTTTTTTCGTCGCTATGGTAACAAGATAGTCTTAGTAGTTTTACCACAAGTACAAAATTAGAGAAGACGGTAGGTATCCTTAATCGCTTCACTATAAGAACAAAATTATATAAGGCGGTATGTAGCCTTAATAGCTTTACCACAAATACAAAATTATAGGCGGCGTTAGTAGCTTTACCATAAGTACACAATACAAATTACGATGTATGACTGTTACATGAGGCGTGGTTTATTTGTTTGTTTTATTTTTTATTGGTTAAAAATAAAAAACAAAAAACAACTACCAAATACGCTAAATCATCTTTTTTTTTTTACATTTGTATATGTTGTTCGAATGGTTTATTGTTTTAGTATTAATTTCAAATCAAATCAAACTAAGTCAGCAAAGATACGAACTACAAATTGGCTGGACAATAAATATAGCTAATTTAATAAATATACCCATTTATTTAAAATGGTCACTCTTCACAGGCATTTTCTGCTGCAATCGCTTTCTTCCTAGACATGATCTAGTTCTTGAATTTTTATTTTTATTTTGAGCAATTTGACTAAACGAAGAAACGCTGACGAACAGAGCTCATGGACCTTTTCTCCACGAAATTAAATCGAATTTTATAGTTTTTGTTTCATGAGAAATACAGTAATAAATATTACTTTTTTAGAAAGTTACATTGGGCTATCTGCTGTATTCACCGAGGGAAATCGAGCCCATAATTATAGCATTGTGAATCCGAAGACTTACCGCTGTCCCAATGGAGACGTTTTTTTGGAATGAAGTGAGTAGCCCGCCAAATAGATAGATATAGACCAATCAGAAACGAAAATATAATTAAAACAAAATTATTACATTTTGCTTCTTTCTGTCCATTAAATAAAGTGATCATATATTTGTTTCAGCGCCAAGCTACATAATATGTTATCAGCGTTGTGTTCGCCGTGGTAATCGAAAATTCTGCGCTATAAGTCTTTCGTTAGCTGCTGAGCCGTAGGAAAAATTACATAAATAGGAGGCCAGTATGGCTAGGCGGTTAAGGCACTCGACTCGTAATCTGAGGGCCGAGGGTTTTAATCTCCGTCACACCAAACATGCTCGCTCCTTAAGCCGTGGGGGCGTTATAATGTTACAGTGGATCCCACTATTCGTTAGTAAAAGAGTAGCCCAAGAATTGGCGACGAGTGGTGATGACTAGCTACCTTCCATCTAGTCTTACACTACTAAATTGGGGACGGCTAGTGCAGATAGCTCTCGAATAGCAATGCACGAAAAGCAAAACAAACCAAACAAAACATAAATAGGCCTATGTTAGTTTTTACAAATAGTTTAATCACATAAACTTCTGTATCTTTTACGACCACATTCGTTAGAATGAGGCACAAATACATTGCTGTTGCTACCTTGGAGATGCGAAAAACTAAGATTGTGAAACTCAATCATGAGAAATAAATTAGGCTAATTTTCGTTACCTTTTGACAGCAGCTTTCTTGTTAAGACTAAATAGCCGGTTTTTTTTTTTTTTTCCAGTGCCTGCTGACTACATATAATTTAACTTCTCTAACAGTAATATTTGTTTCTGTCGAAATGTTCTTAAATGCAGTTTTCTTTTCTTCGTCCTTTCAATATCATGAAGGTTGTTTTCTTAATTTCAACTTTAAATCACAACAGTTTTACCTCCATCTAACGAGCCAGTTTTCTTTTCGTCTTAATTAATAAAGTTTTTGTTTTCAACATAGAATCAGCACGTTTATTTCATTTCACCTGAAACAAATCAACCACTTGTTTTTTTCACCTGTTAGACCTACTAGTCTCTTCACTGTGGAGATCGAATTTTAACCCTGAACTTTCACAAATCCCTCCCTCCGTATCACGTTGACACTTCCATGAAACTGTATTTTCGTGTGTGTGTGTGTGCTTTAATGTAACACTTCAGATTTTCGTTCAAAGCGAAGAGTTTCAGCCACGAGATCTAGTTAGGATTTCAGCCTTTCTGCCAAAATTCTAATTAAAAAAGACATTAATTTTGAAGCAATAAAAAGACAATAGACTTTTTGTTCTTATGTTTGTCAGATGACAATGAAGTAAACCGACTCTAGACAATTCCACCTCTTATCAGCAATTCAAAGAAGACCGAACATGTGGTGAATATAGATTTATGTTATGGTGTTTAAATAGTATTTCATCCATTACAGATAACTTACATTCATACGGATATTCCAAGATTAATTAACATTAATGCTACTAGTATAATATTTAACTTTTTTAACTAACAGTATTTTTGAACTACGTAATTTATTTCCCCTTATTACGAACATCTGGTTTTCCACACGTCAACTTACTGGTGATCCTCGCTTCTTTTTCGCCAGATTTTTGATGACAAAAAAAGAAACTGAAAACGGTCTCACCACTAAATAATCTGAAGGATGCATTCATGACATTAAGGTTACTTGTTCTAGAGATACCTTTATAAACATAGGTAATGTGTGACGATTAAAGTACTGCTCAAGCACAACATATATATGAAAACCAACTGTATTCGCTATCGTGAAACAGAAATGGAATCGATATATTTGATTTATTGAGTGGTTTTCTTTCCCGGCACGATTCATATCCTTAAAAATATATATCCATTACCCTTTTGGATTGATAAAAAAATGAATAACAAAGAACTTTTATTTGTTTGAACTTAAGAACAAATCTAAACAATGGGATATGTGTGCTCTGTTTACCACAAGTATCGAAATTTAGTTTCTAGCCTTGTAAGGCCGCAAACTTACCGCTGTGCCACTGGGAGCCAAGCAAAGAATGTTTAGTTTGTTTGTTGGTTTTAATTTCGCACAAAGCTACTCGAGGGCTATCTGTGCTAGCTGTTCCTAATTTAGCAGTTAAATACTAGAAGGAAGGCAGCTAGTCATCACCACCCACCGCCAATTCTTAGGCTACTCTTTTACCAACGAATAGTGGGATTGACAGTAACATTATAACGCCCCCACGGCTGAAAGGGCGAGCATATTTGGAACGGCTAGCGCAGATAGCCCTCGTGTAGCTTTGCGCGAAATTCAACAAACAAACAAACAAACTTTACAGTAGAATTCTCTCGTTGAGTAGATTTAGAAAATTAGGAGGATGCTTTTATCTGTTTTACTGACTCTTTTTTGTTGTTGTTGTTTTCAAGTCGTCATCAACTTTTGAATGTTGATTTAATAATGATTTTCTTACCCTGGTTAACAACCCACGGGCGTTTAACGACCTTGGATGCACCCTTGACAAATAAAACTACAAAGTCGATACCTCCACCATCACTTGTTTTTTTGTGTATGTTTTTTTTTTTTTTTTTTTTTTACAATATCAACGATCAGTAAAGTAGGTGAAACCTTACCCTTGAAGGTCTAGAGCCCGAACGTATCCGGTAACCCCCCGAGTCTTCACGATCTAAAGAAACCGTCGTAAACTCACTCTATCCCATTCCCCAGAGCGTGTATTAGAATCACGAGATCATGTGATAAACAGTCACGAAGGTCACTCATTTCTTGCTTTCTGAATATTTGATTTTCGGATGTGTTTACGGATACATAACCAAAACACATCTTCTTGCGTGCATATTTGTACTATTTGTACTAAGGTAAAGCATGTGTGTTTAGTATAACAAAATGTATCAACGTATCAAGATGTATAAACATTAAACAATATAAAGTTTATCAGTATACTAAATACAGTTCAGAAAATAACTGTGTATTTTTGTGATAAATACGGCTCAACTTGTAAACATGTACGGGTATTCTAAATACGGTTCAGTAAGAAAAAGTGTACCAGTGTGTTAAATCTGTCAATCATATGAAAGTGTACAAGTGTGTTGAATACGTGTTCGCCACGTAAATGTGTACAAATGTGTTCAACATATACCAAAACACATTAATGTGCCATAAGTATATTCACTGTTTCACAGTTAACCAGTTCATTTAATATACGAGTGCTTTAAATTTGAGATTATGTGTTGAGTCAATTGTTGGTTTATACAAAATATTATCAGTACGTCATTAAATGTCCCCCTGTGTCACAGCGGTATTGCTGCGGACTTAGAACTCTAGAAACTCGCTTTTCGATAGCCGTGATGGGCAGAGCACAGCTAGCCATTTGTGTAGCTATGTGCTTAACTTCAAATAAACAAGGTATTAAGAAATGCGTGAAAAAATCCAAGAAATACATCAAATTACTCGAAAAACTGTTAACTGTAGAGTTGAGTAGACTATGAATAAACGTACCAGGTTTACATGTTTTCTTTTTGCACATGAATGATTTTGAATTACAGATAATTGTAAAGAATTAAATGATCACTAAACACCCGCGATTTTGTTTTATGTTAAATCGTTTTCGTTCCAAATTCCTCCATTTCTGTATTATTTGTCTTATCTTATTCATTTGATAGACCACATTTATTTTAGTACCTACGTTTGCTTCAGTGTAGTTTGTTTATTCTCGCTTCGATACGGGCTTGCTCTTTCTCTTTTACGGCTTCGATGCAGGTTTACTCGGCCTCGAGACGTTTACTGTCTTTTTCAGCTTCGATACGAGCTTGCTCTTTCTCTTTTACGGCTTCGATGCCGGTTTACTCGGCCTCGAGACGTTTACTGTCTTTTTCAGCTTCGATACGAGCTTGCGTTTTTGTTTTGTTTGTTGTTGTTTTTTTGGCTTCGATGCAGGCTTGTTCGAGCTCGATTTGTTTGAATTTTAATTGGATTTCTTACTTATCTTTATTACTCAACTCTGATTGGCTACTGGAAACACTAGAGTATTCCCCTAATGCTCCCTCTGACAAATCATAATCAACTAATATTTCAACAATACACTTTTTAGTTAATTTTTCTCATTAATCTTTTTAACTTCTAATTCTAAAATTTTGGCAATTTCAAGCAATTCACTTTGTTCGAAGGAGGGTAATTCAAGAAAACTTTGATAATCAGACGTGATTAAACCTTGTTGGCATTGATAAATACAAAGTTAATTAATATTTGAATTTATTTCAAATTTTGTTTCTGATTCAGATCCCGGACGAGCTCCCAGTTTATTATGTTACGTAGAGCACTGTTATTTCGGACGAGTTTCCGATTTATTATATTAAGTACATTACTATTTCAAATAACCGGAAACTTGCATTTAGAAGTTAATTAAATGTTAATATGAAATAAATTTATGGTATTTGCCAACAAGATTGATGCACACAATTTTCTTTTTTAACAAAAATATAAATTAATATACGAACAAATATAAAACAACACTATTTATAATAACGGTTATTACTAATAGTTATTACAAATGATGTTTTAGAAGCTTGCAAACAATACTGAGTGTTATATCTATGGGGCTGGAACTGAATCTTTTATCGACTTTCACAGCTCGTTGGTACTTACGAAGATAAGGGGGCCAGGCATGGCCAAGTGGTTAAGGCGTGCGACTCGTAATCTGAGGGTCGCGGGTTCGCATCCCTGTCGCGCCAAACATGCTCGCCCTTTCAGCCGCGGGGGCGTTATAATGTGACGGTCAATCCCACTATTCGTTGGTAAAAGAGTAGCCCAAGAATTGGCAGTGAGTAGTGATAACTAGCTGCCTTCCTTCTAGTCTTACTCTACTAAATGAGGGACGGCTAGCGCAGATAGCCCTCGAGTAGTTTTGCGCGAAATTCAAAAAAATAAATAAAAAATTCACAGGAAGAATATTATTTTTTTTATTGATACACCTATACACTTCTTTTGACGGCTGGCTGAGCTTGAAACACTCGTAATTTTCCCGGCAACAATAACTAATGTCCTCGTAGAAATAGTAACGTCCGAAGTAATTTACTGAAGTTGAACGACTAGTAACGTTCGAAATCTATAAACGTTCCTGATCAAATTCTGTAGTTTTCCGATTAATAGGTATTAATCGCAATTATAGATTTCTATGCCTATAGCACCCTGACTATAGCTGTCCAATAATATTAACCTTTGTCTCTCGATGCGTCGGTTTTTATATACCAATCACGCGAGTTTCTAGAATTTTCAACAATGATCAAGCACACTAGCGATTTCGTATTGTTCATTCTTACACTTAAGAACCATCTACACATTTCGAGAATAGGCGGGACTTGCGCAATATATATTACAGGCAAAAAGTAAACTACAATAAAACAAATATAGGCAAGGCCGGATAAAGTGTTTTATTGGCCCTAGACTTTTCAACTTATAGATGCCCCCTCAAGACGGAATTTCTATGTGCAATTTATACATTTGTAGTCATATCTTGAGGCCCCCTAATTAGTGTAAGACTTTAATCCCGGGTTGAATATAAGCATTAAAATAAATGTGGTAAATCCGTTACAGTTTACACACATGAAATGGCGTCACTTGGGTGGATGACAGAAGCGCTCTCTCTCCAAAACTCGAGACGGGTAGGGAAGAAATGTCTGTAAGACATTTCTAGTGAGGCCGAATTAACACCTATACACAATTTACGATTCCAGGTAATTGAAGGTTCACGTTATAAATATTTAATTGTGCTGACTTAGTAATTAACAGATACCTAACATTTAATTTTAACTTAACTTTGGTAGAACGTGCGTTAAGACGAATAATACTGTCCTTTGAAGGTTAGCGCTTACCAGAAGTTCTGCTTTCGATATTTATTAAAGATTTTGCGCTGTTTTCGTTAAGTGTTTAATTAAATAAATAATATAATAAAATTTAATTAAATAATATAATAGGATTTAATTAAATAATATAATAGGATTTAATTAAATAATATAATAAAATTTAATTAAATAATATAATAGGATTTAATTAAATAATATAATAGGATTTAATTAAATAATATAATAAAATTTAATTAAATAATATAGTAAATTTTTTATTATTGTTCTGAAAACCCGATTTCCATCCAATGCATAAGAAATCCAAAGTCATTAACTTTTTTCATCCCACCTTGTGATATTCAAAATATTATTTATATCATAAGAGATAATTGTGTAGTTCGAAAGTTGTACACAAAGCGGCGTGACTAACGTCTGTTTTCTGCCACTTTCCACTGCATGGAAAAGAAATTTGTTGATTTTCCTTTAAAAAAAAACAGGAACAATAGTAAACGTTTATACAGAATGACAGCCAATGAAAACAAATCGAAAGAAATAGTTTCAATACATGGTTGAGTGTGTTCAATGAAAATAATTTTGAAAATGGAAAACAGTAAGTCACATGACATCTTCAACCAATATAAAGTCACAATGTAATGAAATGAATAAGATATTTTGAAATATGGATTTGGGATATTGGTCAACTTGTTAATGAGATCACTTCTGGAATGAAATATAACAACCCTATCTAATGCAAAATATTCATCCGCTCAGATCATACAGGTATATTGTTCTCAGTATATTTGAAAACAAAAACTTATGGAACAACGTGGGGCACCAGCTTCATCTAGAAAGAAACCTGCAACAAGTCGTAACCAAAACTTGATAATCAAGGTCGGGGTACTAGCTCGTTTGAAATTTTACTGAGCATAGCTTTAGGTCTTTAATTTTTTTTTTTTTTACTAAGACAATAAATAATCCTCCAAAATGTTTAGATGCAAAATTTTATATTATTAATGTCTGGTGATGTTCCTTGTATAAGGTTTTATAACAAATAATGATTGTCAGGAATATTTTAAACTCATTTCATAGTCTGAAACTATTTGTTGCTTCTACCATCAAAAACAGAAGTGTCTTATAATATACTGGTGTAGGAATGAGTTGCTAGACGTGCAAATTTTACAATAACAGATTGAAAATACAAGGACCTGCTTAAAGTCGCCAAAGACACCTCAATCTAAATGGATTTGGATGCATGCTCCCAGAAAATTAATATAATATAATTTACAGTTGCTGTGTGAGTCAAATATGGAAAAGTAGGGTGCTAAGGCTATTCTAACAATCTCTGTTCCGCTGCGTCTGTAACACATCCTCCTAGCCCTAATATCTGAAAACATGAAATTAGAAACCGCTGTATAGACCACTTTAGAATGATATAAATCATTTTTCGCCGGGGGGAATTAGTAGCATTGGATCCTCAACAGGTGTATACTTTTGGATTCCATTCTACGGTTATATACCTCGAGCATACAGAGGATGAAACAGGTATTCGTGCTATTCCGCGTGAAAACATACCGGTCAAGCTGCGGAATGTAGCAGCCATTAAATGTTGAAACGTGTATTGGATATTTGTCATCTTCATACACTACTTGGATTATGGACAGAAAGGGCGATTTGTTTGGACACGATAATCCTACAACGGAGCCTTTTACAATGAAAACTACACTGCAGGTGTGTTAGTAGATATAGCATGACTTGACGTGGCGACATAGACTATAACGACTTGGTAAGGCTCCAAAATACTTTAATATGGCATACTCAACCATTAGTATATAATGAAATAAGTGAAGTCTAACAAATGCAGAATATCACGATGCTTCACACAATAATAGTGCTTCTGTCATTACAAAAAGATATATAATATTATAATTAGTAAATTATAATATTTCGTTCATGACAAAGTAAAACAAAAGAATGCTATAAACCATACAAAATAATACTTTCTGTAATCTATTCACGTTCTCTAATCCTTGGACTTAAAACATTCTAATAGCAGACCTTCTTTTGACCATCATGGAAAGCGTTTACATCTGTTCACTTTCTGTTATTGGGAAAGAAAACTAATAAAATAACTTTTATTGCCCATCATGGAAAGTGTTTACATCGGTTCACATTCTGTTATTGGGAATTTTTTCTTTGGAATTTCGCACAAAGCTACTCGAGGGCTATCTGTGCTAGCCGTCCCTAATTTAGCAGTGTAAGACTAG
Source organism: Tachypleus tridentatus (assembly GCF_004210375.1). Taxonomy (NCBI): domain Eukaryota; kingdom Metazoa; phylum Arthropoda; class Merostomata; order Xiphosura; family Limulidae; genus Tachypleus; species Tachypleus tridentatus. The sequence goes on from NC_134827.1 coordinate 25,493,043, forward strand.
AGGGAAGGCAGATATTCATCACCACCCACCGCCAACTCTTGGGCTACTCTTTTACCAACGAAAAGTGGGATTGGGCGTAACATTATAACGCCCCCACGGCTGAAAGGACGAGCATGCTTGATGCGACCGGGATTCGAACCCGCGACCCTCGGATTACGAGTTGAACGCCTTAACGCGCTAGGCCAAATTATTGGGAAAGAAAACTCACAACTTTTATTGGCCATCATGGAAAGTGTTTACATCGGTTCACATTCTGTTATTGGGAGAGAAATCTAATAAAATAACTTTTATTGGCCATCATGGAAAGTGTTTACAGTGTCACGTTATGCCATGAAGTTTATGACACAAACGTAGTTCCTTAACACATGTTATGTGGTTATAAAAGAGACTTGACTACTCTGATATCTTGAAAGTTATAAACCTTTACTATAAAGGTCCCGTTAAATATATGACGTCAATGTTTCCTCATAGTTTTAAAATAATGGCGTTTTGTGTCGGTTATGGTGTATTTTTGTTAAAATATTTCAAGAATGGAGACCTTCACTCAGTATTTTTAAAGTAATAACAATAAAAAGCTTTTTTTAAATAAATATTACGACTTGTCAATAAGTACAGTTAATGACAAGGTTCGATATAATGATGATTACAGATCACAGGGAGGACCATGTAGTTCCAGACTTTAATCTCGAGATCTGATAAACTAAACTTCGAATATTTCGTAATCAGCTGTGCGTTATCTCCAAGGTCAAAAGGCCAAAAATCTTGAAGCCTTTCACGGTCAAACAGTGCAAATAAATTAAAATATTACAAGCATATTAGAGGAGCGTTTCGCAAAGTATATTACGTACAAAATTTCCTTAAAATATATTTCAAAACTAAGATTTATAATAAAAAAAACTGTTGTTGTTTTTGCGTAAATTTGAACTCATAAATTAAAATATTTAATTTCGGAATACAGTTTTTCACGGACACGGAAACTTTTTCAAAACAAAATATCAACAGGTTTGAGGTGGGTTCCGAGTAAAACTATGGCCAAGCGTAATCTGAGGGTTGCGGGTTCGCATCCCCCCGCAAAACATACTCGCCCCTCGCCCTTTCAGCCGTGGGGGCGTTATTATGTGACGGTCAATGTGACCGGCTAGCACAGATAGCCCTCGAGTAGCTTTGTGCGAAATTCAAAAACAAACAGACAAATCTAGTAAAACTATTTGATTAAAAGACTCCCTAGGGTTAATAAAGTTTGAAAACCGCTGAGTTACATCCATAGATAACAATGTTACTTGTTACAAATTTCCAAAGAATATTCTCGAAACAAATCCGTTTCTGATTTTCATTGTGTCCATTATAACAGCAGAAGCTGAGCTGCCTCGTTTCAAAATTGTAGCCTTGATGTTTGTCTACAAGTTGAATGTGAAAAGGTTTGGAATGTCCTATAGCACGAACATATGTTTGTGGTTAAGTATCAAATGAAACTGATCACATCAGTTACGGTCATAGTACCAAATATTATTCGTGCACCTTGTAAGCATCCATAATTACATCTCGGTTAATAGCGTGATTTATCATTTAGTTTCCATTTCCAAGAACGTAAATAATCCTCAATATCTTATAATTCGAACTATAAGTGGAGTAAACAGATACTTTACTTTTGTAACTCCCTTTAATTATACTGACAGTTCTGGATATTAAATTCATTATATATTTTTCAAACTGTGCAAAGTTTATCTTAATACATATTTAATATATTCTTAAACTATTTGCATCAAGATTAGAAATAAATTGAGAAAAATCATTGGGTTTTGTGTAAATAAATATTATATTTTATTTCGGAAAGACACAACTCAAAGAAAATAATATTAACCGCAGAAATAACAGTGTGGCCCATCATTTTGTCTGTTGCAATGTAGGTAATTTGAAGATTAAGGTATGTGTGCGAGATTGTTCAAGCAACATATTACAAATATATTTACTATGATCGGTAAGAAAATACATAAAGAACAACTGTATCAAATAATATGTTTATTGAAGCTTACTTAATTTTATAAAAATATGAAAACTGTTTGTTTCTCCACGAACTAATCCGTGGTCTTTGAGCCAATCTCTCATTCAAATAAGTTGGTTTGGTTTGTTTTGAATTTCGCGCAAAGCTACATCTACGCTAGCCGTCCTTAATTTAGCAGTGTAAGACTAGAGGGAAAGCAGCTAGTCATCACTACCTACCGCCAAATCTTAGGATACTCTTTTACCAACGAATGGTGAGAATGACCGTGACATTTTAACGCCCCCACGGCTAAAAGGGCGAGCATGTTTGGTGTGACGGGGATTCTAACCCGCGACCCTCAGATTACGAGTCGAGTGCCTTAAGCACCTGGTTATGCCGGGCCAAATAACTTGGTAGAATGATACATTGGACCAAAGAGCATGTCATTGGATGGTTATTACCTGCCCCACCTACTCTAAGCCACAATAAAAATATGTATGTTTGTTTGAAGTTACGCCAAAAGCTACACAAGGGGCTACCTGTGCTCTTCTCACCACGGGTATCGAAACCCAATTTCTAGCATTGTAAGTCCACAGATAAAAATATATTTGTTTAGTTAAAGACTTCACAGTCTTGGACTAATTTTTATTCTTTTTGTTTTTCGGAAGGTCTTGGAAAACTTAGAGTGTTTGCGAAATAGAACATTTGTAAAGTAAGTTACGTGTATAAAATAAATCACGCAAATAAGTACAATTATTGGTTTAATTTAATAATTCAAGCCTACCTTCAACCCCTACGTTCCCAACTTGTACTACCTTAAATACAAAGTTAAATTACTCTAAGTACGGAATAAAATGGTAATTTCAATTTTTTTAATGCAGAGCTTTTTAAAGAGTAAAAATTAAATGTTTGAAATTTACAAAATGACAAGTAAATCTATATTTTATTAATCCCTATAACACGAGATTTACTATGTTAGAACACCATTCAAATGTAATCGCTCTGAGACTTTGCATTTAAATTTTATCTGTATCTGCTGCTTATGGTTAGGCTAAACTCAAATAACAGCGGACTCAAGTAAGTTATAAATTTCTTCTTTTCCTATGACGGTATCTAGGTTAAGAATATCATTACCTTTTAGAACCTAGTCGTATCATTGCTTTCACTCGAGCAAAAAAACTTACTCCATTCATCATAAGGTGTATGTTTCCATCAGAGGCGTCGAAACCGGAAATGTTGAGGTGCTGAGCCGCGAAATTCAAAAAACAAACAAACATAGAGGTCGCTAAAAATGTTCTACCGCACTATCTAGTTTTTTCGTCTTTTCAGTAACGCCTTTTTTTAGTATATGAAATTCAAGTTTCGAATTTATTATTTATATTTATATGCCTTGAAACGTGCCATGTGCACCTATTAAAATACGTTTGCTGCGAGATGTTAGTATACAACGTGAGTTGTCTTTCTTCGTACACAGCAAATAACCAACACAGCCGGGAGAGGGCCAGTGTAAAATGTTGGCTTCAGAAGATAAACTGTCATTTAAGGTCGATTTTTCAACAGCCAAGAAGATTGTTAAAATATTATACTGAGATCAGCTAGCAACACAACTGCGTTCTTTGTTATTGTTACAATAAGTATTACGCAAAAGGAAACTGAGTATATCGATCCAGTAAAAAAAAACAAAAAACCCTGTGGTGTAAAAACAAGGTACATCTAAAAATGAGAGAGAGAAAGGATGTGACTTAATGGAACGAAATCAAAACTGGCGACAGAACTGGTAACTACACTAATAGCATTGTCAATAATTTTACAGCAAATATTTATTTATTAGTTAACTATTGAGTGTAATATGTTTTACCCACCATCTTGTCCCAAGTTGAAAACAAAAACAAAAAATGTGGCCTGGCTAACTAATGTATGAATATTTGCTTTAAAATTAATATCAATGCTATAAGTGTAGCTACCAGTTTGGCCGTCATTTTCTATTTCATTCCTTTAAAATTGCAAGCTTAACACCTTTTTGTCATATTTAAGATGTGTTGATTAAGATATCACGACGTTTTATCAATATACACCAACATACCACAGCAAGTAAGAAAATGACACTCAACAGTAACCAACATTATATTTAAAATCGCAATCCTATTTTTCGGAATAGACTTTTACTTTACAGAACCAATCAGGTTATTTGAAATATATGTTAGTAGTTTGTATTACCTAAAACAGTGCTAATAGCTTTCATTATAGTAACGTCATGGAATCTAGATTAACAGTTTCTTGTCATCGCCCACATGCACTTGGTCCAGCAGTATCAATCATAACTATTTACGAGAATTGTTTAAACTAATATCATTAGATGCTAAAAGCTCTTTAATTAGGAGAATTTTATAAAAGTTAGCATATCTGTGCTTAAAATCGGAAAATAAATAATAACCGTCAACCCGTATGATTCTTTTGGAAACTTGAACTAGAAACTGCTAATATAGTTTGCTTGATCTAACCAATACTTGCTTTTACCCTATAGTTTTGCTGCCCTGAACCAGTCACCTTCAATCCGAATTACAAAAACTAAAAACAGTCTACGTTTACTCTTAGGTAAAACTATAGTAAAAATTTCAGACCGTTAGCTCCCGTAACCTTTCTCGCAGACATGCGCCAAAAGTTTCGTCAAAACTGAGCGACTTTTGTTAAATATATTTAGACCAAATTTGACATTTAAATGCCGGTTGTAAAGATTTATAAGTGTATCAAATTTGAAAAAAAATGCATGAAAGTTAAGTATCTTTTTCCTATCAAATAAAATTTCCGTATTTTTAGTGCGAGTAAAAAATAAAAATAAATTCCATCAAATTGGATATTTTATTTCTCGTGTCTTTTTTAATAGATGACCTTGAAATTTGGAATGTGAAATAAGGGTCCAATGGAGCACACCCACTGACAATATGTGATAATTCGTTTTTTTATATACCAAGCTACGTAAAATGGAATATCACCAAACCATTACTCCCGTTAATGACACATACTGAGTCCTGCAGGTTGTTTTGGCAGCTCGACACATAACCACGTGTCTTGAAATACCAAATGAGTAAATGTGGAAAAACACAATAACTGTTTAGGAACGTGAATCATGTGATTAAAGGACAGGCTAAAGTGCAGATTAAAGTAAAAATCTAGTGTAATTGGAATGCCACCACGTAGATAGAATGAGCAAATTAACAACACATCTTATCTGATGTTGCATTTTCCAAAACTATTTCGAGCAGTATAATGAATAGTAACAATCTCATTGTGATTCGGTCATAAGTTGGCGAGCTTATGTCTCTAAAAATCAATGTTTGATACTTCCAGCAGTCCACTGTATAGCTTTGCACTTTAAAAAATCAATAAACAAATACACTAAAATAATAAATATAAATCATAAACATATTTCCTCTACAAGTTCCAGTGAGAGAGATAAAAAGACGTTCCGTCAAAATCTTGCCCACATAATTTATCTTCTTACACCGACTTTAACAGCTTCTTTGTACTTTCACGCTGAGAATGTCTCTTTCTATGTTTACTTGCACAACTCCAAAAGTCAACTAGAATTATCCACTAAAGACTTAATGACATTAGAGGATAAATAAAACGAACGTGACTGAAACGCACAATGTAAAATAAACACGTGTTCATCGATTCTATGCTAAGAATGTGTTCTTGACACAAGAGCGCACAAATCGTGTCTATTTTCACTCTATAATATACAAACATTTTAACAGGTTCGTACCTATACAAGCTACACGAAAATTTCATTAAAACATATACCAATCAATACAAGTTTTCACGTAAAGCGACGCTTCAATACACTGTTCTGCACGTTCAGAAGGCATGAGCAACTTTATACTATCAAGATAAAACTCCAAGCGTTATCTTAGTGAATAAAAGTCACGAAAGATGGACTTTAATTATTTATGTGTTGAATGACAATTTAGTCTTCTTCTTAGCATACACTAGCAGACTGAGGGTCTCGAGTTCGAACCTCCGTTATCAAACGTGTTTGCCCTTTCAACCCTGGGGGCATTAAAAATTACAGTCAATCCCACTATTCGTTCATAAAAGAGTAACCCAAGAATTGGCGATGGATGGAGTTGACTAGCTGCCTTCCTCTAGCCTTAAACTGCAAAATTAGGGACGGCTAGCGCAGATAGCCCTCGTGTAGCTTTGCGCGAACTTCAAAACTAACCAACCCCCCAAAAAAAATCCCGTATTTTGCGAATTGTACTTGATCTGTCACAAATCACTGAACTTAAACAATGTTCGTGAAAACAAACCTATACAGTTTTGTTGTTGTTTTGAATTAAGCCCAAAGCTACACAATGGACTATCTGTGCTCTGCTCATCACGGGTATCGAAACCCAGTTTTTAGCGTTGTAAGTTCGCAGACATGCCGCTGGGAGGAGTATAGTTTTGTTAGTTCTATCACTGAATATAACAAGAAGAAAACTAACTTTAAAAAAAAACTTACAGGAAAAAGCAGTAACAGCAGATTAATCTGAGCTGTGATTTGAGAGTTGTCAGTGGCTCTGTGGCAAGCCAATAGGCTTACGACGGTAAAATTGTTTTAGAATTTCGCGCAAAGCAACACGAGGACTATCTGCGCTAGCCGTCCCTAATTTAGCAGTGTAAGAGTAGAGGGAAGACAGTTAGTCATCACCACTCACTGCCAACTCTTGGTTCACTCTTTTACCAATGAATAGTGTGATTGACTGTAACATTATAACACCCCCACGGCTAAAAGGGCGAGCATGTTTAGTGTGACGGGGATTCGAACCCGCGACCCTTAGATTACGAGTCGAACGCTTTAGCCCACCTGGCCATGCCGGGCCACTACGGTAAAACCTGCAGAGTACAGATAGCTCATTGTGTAGCTTTATGTTTCACGAAAACCAACTTATAAATATAATATTAGCAGGAATAAACTCTACTTCAGTGTTAGAGTATCCGTGAAAAATATTTATTCAGAAAAAATGTAATAACATTATTTTATCCGAAGCTTTAAAAATTAAGAAAACCCACTTCACTTGCTTGAGATGAGCTTACTGTGTTTATAAATTTGTAAAGGTTGCAATATAACTGTTTAACTGCGTATAAAATTATATAACAGATGTTAAAATGTGTTCAGCTTTGTTGAAACCAACAAAATTTAGGAGTAAACACGAGGTCGTCATTAAACTTAAAACCACAATGAAGAATACATTAAATAATTAGTTGTAGCAATAAATAAACAAATACTAATTGAGAAAATATAGAAAATGGATATCATTTTGTGTTTAATATTTGTTAATTGTTTTACCTTATATGCTCTTTAGAAATCAGATTATGTTAAACTGTTCTACTGTCTGTACGTTTGTAATTACACACAAAGCTTCACCGGTTTCTACCGTTGTAAGTCCGCAGATGTACTTGGTATCTCATTCCAGTATCATCAGAATAAAAACATACATATTTATCATGAATATTATCCGGCTTAAATGATGCATCTTTTTTTATATATTTGTGGTTCCTTAAACTATCTTTGTTCTTTTTCCGGAATTAAAACTTCCATTTTTCTTATGCATTCTTTCGTTAATATCAGACTCTCAAAGGTTTGTTTGTAAGGCTTCTGGTCCAAACATGACACACTCATTACTATCGTATTAGTTAACGTTTGAATTTTTTTTTAATATTTGAACGACTGGTAGACAACAGTGACTGTAAAACCGCAATTTATAGGCCTTTAAATGCAATCGTCTGTCAAGAATATCTATATGATTTTGTGATATATATTCACAGCAAGAGTGTAAACATTTTTTTAAAGAAACTGAATAATCAAATATTTATGCAAACAATAAACAGAAACATCTGCTAAAATGTTTACGCTTCCCATTAAACTTTGTCGTTAGAAATGAATTTTTCACTCTCTCACATCGTATAATGACTAAAGTTTCAACTTCTTACACTGTGTGGTCGGTTGAACTCCCTAATTCGGTTTAAGGTCCACGCACGTGATTTCTACCGATAGATCAAACTATCTTTATTATTGTTCTTGTATTAATAAAAACTTTCAGGAAAAAAAACAAAACTAGTCAAACATTTTAGTTCAAACAGAGTTAAGATTGGAAACTAAGAAATAATAATGGCAAACACTATGTAAAATAAAAAAAAATGTCAAATTGTAATAAATGGTCCTAGATGTTGTCTTTTACTTTTTTTTTTTGTTACTTCCCAGTTGCACAATGGAATGTCTGTGAACTTATAACACTAAAAACTACGTTTCAATACCCGTGGTTGACAGACACGGATAGTCCATTGTGCAGCTCTGTGTTTAATTACGAATGTAAATATAATGTTTCTATTACTGTTTTTTTTTTTGTTATCATATTTAAATAAAAAGTGATTTTAACTTACCCATACAGAAGTGCTGCCCCAGCTATAGCCCCACCACACTGAGAGGTTATATAAAGTATAGCCCTAAGCGGGGTGATCTTCTGAGTTAAGAACATGGAAAACGTCACTGCTGGGTTAACGTGAGCCCCGGATATGTGGCCGAAGCACTGGACCAGTGTGGCGATAGTCAGACCACTGGTGAATGCCTTGACCAGAACGTTGGTATGTTCAACATTTGGCCACGATACATGGGCTCCGCAGAGCAAAAACACGTAAAAAAACGTAGCCAAACATTCGGCTATTATAGATCGCCAAAATTCCAGAGTTCGAATCTCTTCGTTCATCGTTTTCTTCCTATTTAAATTGTCGTGAATATTTTCCACTTTGTTGATAAGTTGTAGAAAAAACGACTCCAGAGTCACACTCGCCATTCCTGCACTTTGTTTTTTCTTACTGATTTTCACTCAATTATTGGGAATTAAAGTTTCCTTGGCACAGGAGTTCAACTCTCCGACCTTTGTCCTGCTGGTTGAATGGCTACGAAAGATAACGCCAATGGCTAAGACGTCTTCCCTCCGCGTGACATTGCTACGTTAAAATGAAAATTCTTGCTTAATAGTGCATTTAAGATCTCACAACTTCTCAGAGTCTCATCTTTATAGAGTATGTATATAGCACCCAACATCATTAACAGTATATAAACTTCGACGACTGCACGCCAGGAGGTCGACGCACGAATATACCTACCTGTAGTTGCACTTAAAAAAAAAAAAAAAAAAGTGTTGGCCTTGAGTTTCAACAACCCCTCCCCCAGATAAAGGTGAAGTCAGAATTAATTATGTTAATATTATTAGATATATCATCACCTTTACATAAGTAATTTCTTTCAGTGTTCGAATTAACTCAAATTAACTACGTCACTTCCCCCAACTCACTGCAGTCTCATAAACTTCGTTTCAATCGCCTCCGTCTTACTTCGTACCCTTGTAACCAAGTGCCAGCTGAGACCGTAGCATTCAGAAGAGCGTGCAACGATGTAACGTCATCAATTACTTGCAGGAAGGAGGTGCTTTGCGATTGTAAACAAGCCCACGACATGTACGAGAATCAACATCAATATAACACTGACACAGAAAACTGGAAAAATCGAACTTGAATAAACCATACTTTCGACAGCAAATACTTTGCGGCATTTTCAAAGCCACGAACCCTCGTGTATATATTTATTTTATTTGGCAATTCTAATAAAATACTACTTTGTTTGTTTTTGATGTCCACAGCTATACAATTGGCTGTCTGTTACTTGGTGCTTCCGATATATGAGCAAAGCTACTCTTGTGTGACCAGATTTGACTGTCACCCTTATAACGCACCTAATGCCATAAAGCGCGGAGTGAGATTTTGTTTTTTTCCGGGAACGGGTCACTAACATTGGACCCGTGGATACAAGCTCGGTCCTAGCTTTGTTTTCATCACGGAGACTCGAGCCCTAAATGGTAAACGTTACTGTTCTTCAAGACTGCCGCTGAACCAGCAGAAAACAAAAATATTTTGAAATGGCCGACCATTTAATGCTGACACCCCCCACCAACATCAGTTGCACAGTGGTATATCTGCAGATTGAAACACTAGGAACCTGGTTTCGATACCCGTGGTGGGCAGAGCACAGGTAGCTCTTTGTTCTTAATAACAAACAAACAATTCTATGCTAGTATCGCAATACTGCCTACACTATTTTAAATCCAAGTCAAGTATTAGATTAATGAGCAAGTTCGTCTTGTTTAGGTTTATGTACAAACATAAAACAAACGTTTGATGTTACAAATAAAGAAAAAATCGTCGAGAAACTAGGATCGATAAGGAGCTTAGTAAAAGTAGTCGAAGGTTCGAATCCTCCGTCACACCAAACATGTTCGCCCTTTCGGCTGTGAGGGCACTATAATGTTTCGGTCAATCCCACTATTCGTTGGTAAAAGAGTAGCCCAAAAATTAGCGGTAGGTGATGATGATTAGCTGCCTTCCCTCTAGTCTCACACTGGTAAATTAGGGACGGCTAGCGCACACAGCCCTCGAGTAGCTTTGCGCGAAATTCAAAACGAACAAACAAACAAAGAGTGTAGCCAAATTGCGATATCCTGTTAACATGTCAATACAGAAGGATTCTCTGGCATTTCTTTACCAAGTTACTAAGCAACTGTTTGTTTATTCAAGAAAGACAAACATCTATCGCGCAGTTTTCGTAGGCAGTTGCAGAAAAGCCGTGATTTCAATCAGTCCTAACTAAGACAAAAAAGATCGTTCTTCCTGTTGTCTATAAAACTATCAGCGCGAGTCTGAGATACAATTAGGGTTAGCATCTCGTCGTCACCAATTTATTCCTCTACGTATATCGTATGAGTTTATGTCTTCCTTGGATATTCTACACTCAAAGTGTGCTCGTTTTGTTTATGGATCGATGTAAACACGAAGTCCTCCTAATACTGTAAACGTGATATAATTTTGATCTGTGTGCCAGTCCATTTTTCATTTACTTCAGATTTACCGTAGTTATTTGTTGTTGTTTTTTTACGTAGGCCTACCTCCTCTCGTCATTATTTTATTATGACGTTTACTGAAAGAAAACAGGTATATTAATTAAAGGTTCGGTTCACTTACGTGTTTATTATTGTTTTCTTTCTTTTTTAATGTCGTTGTTTATTAATATTTCGTGCAGATCTACTAGAGGGCACTCAACGCTAACCCTCCCTAATTTTGAAGTAATAGACAAGAGGGAAGAAAGTTAGTCAACACTGCCTACCCGCCAATTCAGAAACGAGATTCGAGCTAGCGACTCACAAATTACAAGTCGAATTCCCTAACCACCATCATAGTTAGAGACTGCAATTAATGTTTTTTTGTTTGTTTGAAGTTCAGCATAAAGCAACATAATGGGTTGTCTGTATTCTGCCCACCATAGCTATCAAAACTCGATTTATAGCGTTGTAAATCCTCAGACATACCGCAATGTCACTGGGATCGACTGAAATTAAAACACAGTGTTCAGCTTATGTGCGATTTTGATGTAAAATGTATTTTTCTCTCACAGCATTTCAACATTCATAATCGAATTTTATCATAAAATTTAAATAACAAATCATTCAAATATTAAGATTTTTCCATAACAAATTACTTACTAGTAACTGACTGCTAATGTACAATATTAGATATATTTGTCACTATTTATGTATCTGTGATATAAGTAAAAGAACCGGAGGAGGCTGGGATGGTGTGGAAGATCGTCTCCAAATTTGACCTAGAAACGAAGTGTTCGTTTCGAGAGAAGAAAATAAAACTGTGTGTGATTATTAGAGAAAGTTACTCTTTCAACTTCAGATTGAATGGTCACTATTAAGACAGTAAATAAAGTTTCTTCAATAATTTTACATGTTTGTTGATTTTGAATTTTGAGCATATCTGCGCTAGCCATCCCTAATTTAGCAGTGTAAGACTAAAGGGTAGGCAGCTAATCATCATCACCTACCGCCAACTCTTGGGCTACTCTTTTACCAACGAATAGTGGAATTGATCGAGACATTATAATGCCCTTACGACTGAAAGGGCGAACATGTGTGGTGTGATGAGGATTCGAACCCGCGACCTTCGAATTATGAGTCGAGTCGATTGTCCTAAGTACCTGGTCTTCTTCAGTCGTGGTCCACCTCCACAGACACACACACACAAAATTGTTTCGCTGCTTTTATATTCATCAATATATTAATTACAGCCAACTGTGGTAACACTTATTTCTTCTTTAGCGTGTATAAACGTGAAAGCTAAGAAAAACTTGAGCAGGATGATAACATGTGTTAATGATTGTATTTACCAAAAAAAGACAGCTAAGTCGACTCATAAATCCAGATTCTTTTGGAATTGCCAGATGGGTGAATCATAGACTTTTTAATGAATAAAAGTTGTTTTACTTAAAATTGTCTGTTTAACTGTGTAATGTTGCAACTTTGTAATGGATTGAAATACTATTTCCTCCTGAGGCTATAAAAACAGGTTAGGCTGTCACCTTTCTGCTTGAGATTGTCTTTATTAAAAACATTAAAAAACAAATCGCTATATAATTAGACAGTAGCGATAATTTTTTTTAACAGAACTACTAAGTGCAAAGCTATCCAATCACTAGCTGTCCAACTGCATTCGTTATAATCATTTCTACTCTGTTACCCAATTTGTATGCAATTTTCTGGTACGAAACGCCTAGTATTTCTTCTTTCAGGAATTAGTACAATAATAAAGCAATCGGAGAGTAGACCACACAGTGACATCTATTGGCCACACTAGCAACACAAAGAATAATTAACAAATATTCATACTACAAACCAGCATAGTATGTTTTAGATTTGTAGTTTATTTGCTGTTAAGCAAAAAACTATACAACTAGCTATCTGTGTTGTGCCCATCAGATGTATCAAGACCCAAATGTCAGCGTCATAAGCCTTCAGAATTACAGCTAAAATTATAAAGGTGCTAAGAATAAAATACTAAAAGAGAAAAATCGAATATTTATTAAACAGTTAACTATCAATAATAACTTATATGAACATTTAAATTAATATTACTTTTTTATAATTGGTTTAAAGCAGCAAAGTACAAAAAGGTTTTAATCAATCCATGAAACTTGGTCCTTTCATTAACCGTACATCTACATTTTAGTTACACGTATGTATAGGCGAAAGAATTTGGCAACAGGTGCAAAGCCTAGACATACAACGGGGAACTAAAACGAACTGAGACAAAGAAATCGCTCGAGGGAGATAAACCAAATAACTTCCAACTATTAGACTCAAAAAGAGTTTTTGTAATATCTCTGCTATTTCACGCTCTCTAGTGAATATGATGGTACGTGAATCACGTGCGTTCAGAGAATATATGTACATAGAGAGGATGAGACAGAGTTATTTCAACGATTAACTGAACCAACAGCAATAAAACTGGTATCGCGATTAGTAAATTTTTATTTTACGTCTGCTCAGCAAGTCATACATATGATAACACGCTACTGGGATTTTTTTTATCTAAATGTAAACATATTATAAATAATTTTATACGATTTGTACTTCTCTCAGCCACTAGCCCCCCAGCGGCACAGCAGTGTGTCTGCGAACTTACAACACTATAAACAGGTTTTCCATACCCATGGTGGACAGATCACCCGGCATGACCAGGTTGTTAGGGTGTGTGACTCGTAATCTGAGGGTCGCGGGTTCGAATCCCTATCACATCAAACATGCTTGCCCTTTCAGCCGTAGAGGTATTATAATGTGCAGTCAATCACACTATTCGTTGGTAAAATAGTAACCCAAGAATTGGCGGTGGGTGGTGATGACTAGCTGTTTTCCCTTTAGTCTTACATTGCTAAATTAGGAACAGCTAGCGCAGATAGGTCTCGTGCAGCTTTGCGCGAAGTGCAAAGGAAACAAAACAAACAATCAAATACTTACAAGAAACGAGTCGCTCTTTTCATTATTCATAAAGGGCTTTTCCTGAAAAAAATTGTCCAAAAAGAAGAGGTAGAACTTCTAAAGTAATTCGAGACGAAATTTGTTGAACTTGTAACCCTCGTGATTAACGTGCCAGGCTGCGGATCGAAAGACCTAAGGTTACTGCTAAATACGCTCTGTAGGTGCAGTATAAGATTGACAATAGCCCAGTTATTTAATTTGAAGGTCGGTAAAGCCCATGTGGTGGCGAATATTACTGACTAGGTATTTTCCCTTTTGTTAATAGTTCAAAACTGGAGGAGAATACAGTTGAATCCTAAGAACCTCAACATGGTGGTTTAGGTGTAAGGTGAGATTCAGGTTGAAAACAGTTTCTTATTATGTGGTGTGATTTGTATGAAGGCGTTTGATTTCCGTGCTATGCTTAAAATTGCACACATATCTGCTATAATTGTATGCTAAAACTTCGAAAACCAATATCAATTACAATAAAATATATTAACTAGAAAATTACAAATATTTGTGTATGTAGTACGTATCTCGTGATCGTGGGTGATAGTGCAAAGTTTGAAGACTTTCCTGGAAATCACTTTAGTCATTTTACAAAAAAAAAAAAAAAAAAAAACATGTTGTTTTCAATACTCGTGGTGGGCACAGCACAGATAGCCCATTGTATAATTGCGTGCTTAACAACAAATTTCTTGAAATTCCCCCCTCAGTGGCTCAGCGGTAAATTTGAGGGCACATACCGTTAAAAATTCTGTTTCTAGACTTCCATACTCATGGCTGACACAGCATAGACAGCCTGTTGTGTGGCTTTGTATTTAAAAACAAACAGTTATCATGAATGTTACAAAAACAAAGGAACATGAATAAATATCCCATAATAAGTTCGGGAATCTCGAAGTTTCTTTAAATTTATGGCAGGTAATTACGCAAAAAGTAGTTCATGAGTTAACGGATGCCGGTGTTTACTATCTTATCTCCCCTCTAGTCTATTATCATTCAAAATTAAAAACGGCTAGCCCAGATAGCCCTCAGGTAACACTGTCGAAATTCAACAAACATCTCACTTTAGCTTAATTTCTTTCCTCGGGTTATTATGATCAAGGGTGGTCAGACATTATGTCGTCTATTTGAAAACATTCATTCTTTCTGCTGGTAAGCACAAACATTTGGTTCACCAGTATTTCCATCATATCCTCCTTGACACAGTAGTTAAGCCAATACGTTGCTTCCTGGAAGACATACATCAGCAAATGTAGAATACTTATGGCCACGTATCCTTCAGTCAGTATCTGGAGACTGATTTTTGCAAAAGCTACTTGGCAATTTTACCAAAATAAGTGAATCTTCTCTAAAAGCTATTTATTACACAATAAAATTTACCACCATCTATTTTCTATAATTCAGACTAAAATATTATTTGCAGACTATTTTTATGGGTTTTTTTTCTAATAACTATATGGTGTTTTAAAACAACTCTTTAGAAAAAGCTAATTGAAATCTTATACAAGCGGATGAAATGCCTAAATTATTCGGTGTTCTACGTTTTTGCAAAAACATTTCACTAAACATTACGAACAGATGAACGTTTTTTTCTTAGATACATTTTAAAAGTTCTGCTTATCTTTTGCTCTAATTCTGATATATTAATTAACAGTTTCATCCTTTAATATGGCCATTTTGGATTTGGATGCTGTAATTTATTATGTATTTATTATTTATCTTTGACAAAACTCATAAAAACAAATCTAACTTTTGAATATTGTTGAGTTTTGGGCTTGTATAATTTGTCAAAATAATTTAATAGGGACTCGTCTACTGGTATATACAATGGCTGTTTGTTTTTTGGTTCACCGTGGATTTCAAATAGGTCTGAGCAATGGTGGTAACGGTATTTAGGCTAGAATTTAAGCTTAATCTTATGTGTACCTGGTTGTAGTGATACTTATAATTCCTTATTAATATGTTCATTAAATAAAAAATCATATAACTAATGTTTTGAAAATAATAATAAGATATATACCATTTCAATTATCATTAATGGTACTGAAACATCGCATCTAATTTGGTCTTCTTTGTTATTATTCTACAGAAGGGGATCAATACCCTCTGAACGCTCACTTATGATGTTAGTGGCATCCAATGTGGAGTCTCCATCGCGATTTATGGACCACCAGTTATTAGATTCAAACACACAGAACTACCTTCAGAATCTCTGAGAAACGCCTGCAGTTACCCAAGTAAACCGATTATCCAGCCAGGTGAATCCCAGTGATGACCCAACCACGGAGAAAAGAATTTGCCATACAACTCCAATTAATTAATATAATATAAAAGTAAAAAAATTCCAAACCTTTTTTTTTTGGCTGTTGTTCTTGACCATTTTTGTACTGTTTAGATTGCAGCAGCATTGGTAGGAATAACATTTCTCCTCAAAATATGACCCATAAATCTAAACTGTGCCCACATTGGGGTGTATTTTTTCTTAATAACGTTTATAGTTCTCTTCAATATGAATACTAATTTGGTCAGGGTTTTACGTCATATACTCAAAATCATGTTCACACTGATGGACACAGGAGTATTAGAATCCTCACCTTATCGTAGTATCCTCACTTTATCGTACGTAACTGAGACATTGCACAATTCAAAACGAATTACAGTCAATTCAACCAATGTCATGTTTGCGGTAAATACACTTTTAAACCATTAAGGACGCAATTATTTTAAAAACTTCCTTTACTAGTACGAAGATCTTCTCTAATTTAGCATCTCCAAATTTTCTCTAATTATACAATTCATTTAGCAGAATTCACCAATTTTTTTCTGACGCTGTGTTTATCTTACTTTAAATCACAATGTAACACGTAATATGTCTGTATTCCAAACTGTACAACATATACACCCAGAATTTGAGTAGAGGTACATCATATCAATACACTCACTAAAGGCTAGCTTATTTATCGCTAAGTTGAATCAATTTTTCAGTCTATAGATACTGGAGTTAATTCTGGTAGAAGAAAAACAACCTAGGCCATAGCGGTGAAAACAAGCAAAATTTTGAGTGTTAACTTCAATCAGAATTTCTACTTGTGTAAAATTAATCCTCATTGGGGCACACTACAATTGCCTAGTTATCAATATCAGTATTACCTTATATATTGATTTTCATTCTGAAACATCTACTAATCAGAACAAGCTCATGGTCACCTTCGACCTAAACTGTGGTAGTTTATCACTACCTATATTCTAGTTAAGTAATTTAAGTATTCATATATTCATTTAAAAGGTGTCTGGCCTACTACAGTATATAGAAATCTATGTGTTCTATAGTTCCTTAAAATAACGATAATTTCTCAGCTCATTTATTTCTGAAGTTTCGTAAAGTTTTCACTTAATACGTTGATCGAGAAAGTCATTAAGTTTCTTTTTCCCTAGCTACTTTTTGTTCTGTGTCATTCACATAGATCAGAAGTTTTCATATTTCCATGGTAAGGATAGCTTCAAAGCCACTTGTAGTACGTAAGGACATACAGTTGTCTTTTCTACTGGCAGTCAGATGAAATCCTGAGTTAAGCCTCCCTTGTGCATCAGGCAAGTCAGACATTGACGAGTTAACTCAGTAAATAATATGAGAATTATCCAATATGGAACACGACTTCAACATTATTAGTCTTGTACCAGCACATCCGGATTAAAGAATCTGATAAATGTAGAATGACTTCAAACTTATCTCTTAGTAGAGACAACTGTCCGTTGTGGCACTATAGTACATTTTCACTGTGTTTGTTTAAATACAGATTGTTTAAATTGATTGTTAATCATTATTACCTGAACATACTACACTGTTGCATGTTGGAAGCTTATATGTGCCACTGTTATTGTAGGGAAATAAAAAAAAACTCAGTGGCCACATACACAGCATTCACCAGCAGCAAACGATTCGTTTCTTTCTAGTAGTGCCTGAAGAATGAATAATGATTTCTTATCAGGGAAAGAAATGAGTTTACCTTTCCAACTGTCTGTGAAACACATGGCCACATTTATTCTTGGAGTCATTTCTCTATTCCTTTTGAATGGAAGTATCACAAGGAGGTTACAATAAAAAATAAATGATTATCAGTAACAGTTGTCAGACCAGATTTTAAGTACTAAAGTAACCCGTAGTTCATTGCTGTCAACAAAGAGGCTCCTTCTCCATATCTGGTAGTATGTCACCTCAATTATTTGTCCTTCTATAAACTTTGTTTCAAGTGTGTTCCTTTTCTATTGACACATTGAATGGACAGTGTATTTAGTAAAGACAATCTGATAATCTATAAAGGCCTCAACAGCTTTAAAATGATATTGCTTATCCTCTGTACACCAAATAGTTTAACTCGTTACTAACTAAAAATGTAGGTTCAGTTCAGTCAAGACTTTATTTAAATCCATGAGTTTTCTCCATGGTAGGTGCGTGGATGGATTAGCAAATGGCCTTTTAGATTCAGCAATGAATGAAAGTCCTTTCAAATGTTTAATGCTCTCATGATCATTGGGTAGAAATGTGATTCAGGGCTCCATATCTGGCTGTAACCAAGTGCTCGTGTTTATGCCGTTGTGAGACAGATAAGATTTGGGTGAAAATTCATGTTGTTATTGGCCTTTTTAGGTTCAGCAGTGAATGAAAGTCGTTTCAAATGTTTATTGCTCTCATGACCATTGGGTTGAAATGCAATTCACTGCTCCATATTTGGCTGCAACAAGGTACAAGTGTTTATGTTGTTGTGAGACAGATAAGATTTGGGTGAAAATTCATGTTGTAATTAAGTGGAGGCAAGTATCATAGTCTTAGACCTTTTCTTAATCCAAACTCTCATTTCTTACTGATAGTTTATCTCTAATATATCCTTTTCCATAACAAAAATTATTCTAAATCACTGGTTGTTTATAAGCATTAGCAAATGTTACTGGCATTTGTGCCTTTCGATGTTTGAAGGGCTTGTTAGACAATACCTCTTATATGTTTGCCTGTAAGACAAAAACACCATACCATCAAAGATGTGTCCTATTAAAGCATATCAGCAGTACACTTTAGACCCAAAAGAAAACTTTTAAAATTAAATCTCTCTTTTAAGTACGATGTTTTTCCTTCAAATTCTCTGCAAAAAAAAACACAAAACACCAACGTACGGTCTTGCCATTGCAACAGATTTACTGTAGTACATTTATTTTAGTGCCTACGTTTGTTTCAGTATAGTTTTTTATATATGTGACGCATAATGTTGGGTTTGTATTGCGCAAGTTCCGCCTGTTCTCTAAATATGTAGAAGATTCTCGCGAAAAACAATCAGTAACATGTAGTTTATGAAAATACTAGCGAGTCTTCGAATATTGTTGAACGTTCGAAAATCTCGCGATTAATGTAAATCGACGCAACAGAAGACAGTTATATATTGTTTTGTCAGATACAGTCAGTATACTATAAGTCTCGGAAGCTATAACTGTAATTAACGCTTATTAACAGGAAAACTACAGAATTGGATTAGGAACGTTTATAAATTTCGAACAATAAGACTCTTAAACTCTCCAGCTCCGGATATTAGTATTTCTATCTTTTTTTTATGAAAAGTAAGCTTGTAAACCACGTCAAGCCAAATAAGAGTAGAGTAAAGTGATCTGTGTATCAACGTAAAAGTAATTTGTGCTGTTGTTAAAATATTCAGCTCCAAACCAGATAGAAGACTGGATATTATTTGTAGCTTTTTTTATATATATAAACCAATATTCTTAATAACTATTTCAAATAACCGTTATTATAAATTTTATTATCATTTGTATATCAAAGTATATTTGTGTTAAGAAAGAAAATTGTATGTATCAGTCTTGTTGGCAAATATAATAAATTTGATAAATATTTACATTCATTTAACTTTAAAATTTTCGGCTATTTGAAATCGTAATTTGGTTTGGTTTTGAATTTCGCGCAAAACTATACGAGATCTATCTGAGCTAGCCGTCCCTAATTTAGGAATGTAAGACTAGAGGGAACGCAGCTAGTCATCACCACCCACCGCCAACTGTTGGGCTGCTCTTTTATCAACGAATAGTGGGATTTACCGTCACATTATAATGCCCCCACGGCTGAAAGGACGAACATGTTTGATGTAACAAAGATTCGAACCCGCAACCGTCAGATTACAAGTCAAGTGCCTGGCCTTGAAATCGTAATAGTTTAACATACGTGGCGTAGTAAATAGGAGTCTCGTCTGGGATAAATTATAATACGTAACACCACAAATGAATTATGTTTACAGTCCTTCTGAAAATTTCAGAGACTTTATGGAAAAACTACACTACATGACCAAAAGTATGTGTACACCCCTTCTAATTAGTGGGTTCGACTATTCCAGCCACATCCATTGCTAACAGGTGTACATAACTAAGCATACAGTTATGCAGTCTCCACAGACAAACATTGGCAGTAAAATGGGTTGTACTGAAGAGCTCAGTGATTTTCAACGTGGCACTGTCAGAGGATGCCACCTTTCCAACAAGTCAGTTCGCCAAATTTCTGCCCTACTAGAGCTGCCCCGGTCAACTGTAAGTGCTGTTATTGTGAAGTGGAAACGTTTAGGAGCAACAACAGCTCAGCTACGAAGCGGTAGGCCACACAACCTCACAGAACGGGACTGCCGAGTACTGAAGTGCGTAGCGCATAAAAATCGTCTTTCCACACTTGCAAAACTAACTACCGAATTCCAAACTGCCTCTAGAAGCAACGTCAGCACAAGAACTGTTTGTCGACAGCTTCATGAAATGGGTTTCCATGGCTGAGCAGCCGCATACAAGCCTAAGATCACCATGCACAATGCCAAGCGTCAGCTGGAGTGGTGTAAAGCACACCGTCATTGAACTCTGGAGCAGTAGAAATGGAGTGATGAATCACATTTTACTATCTGGCAGTCTGACAAACAAATCTGGGTTTGGCGGATGTCAGGAGAACGCTAACTATCTGAATGCATAGTGCCAACTGTAAAGTTGTATAGAGGAGGAATAATAGTCTGGGGCTGTTTTTCATGGTTGGGCTAAGCTCATTAGTTCCAGTGAAGGTAAATCTTAATGCTACAACATACAATAACATTCTAGAGAATTGTTTGCTTCCAACTTTATGGCAACAGTTTGGGGAAGGCCCTTTTTTGTTTCAGCATGACAATGCCCCCGTGCACAAAGTGAGGTCCATAAAGACATGGTTGGTGTGGAAGAACTTGACTGGCCTGCAGAGAGCCCTGATCTCAACCCCATCGGACACCTTTAGGATGAACTGGAACGCTGACTGCGAACCAGACCTTCTCGCCAGACATCAGTGCCCAACCTCACTAATGCTCCTGTGGCTGAATAGGAGCAAATCCCCGCAGCCATGTTCCAAAATCTAGTAAAAATTTTCCTAGAAGAGTGAAGGCTGTTATGGCAGCTAAGGGGGACCAACTCCATATTAATGCCCATGATTTTGGAATGAGATGCTCAACAAGCACATATGGTCATGTAGTGTATCTCAGGATCCTTCTCAGAAAAGGTATTTTGATATTTTTGGACTTGTAAATACGCTCTAGACTAGTCAGTTAGAAGTCATTAACTGGATATTTGAAGAAATCCAGTCATGAAGTGTGATTATTCCAGGATTCTGCAAAGTTAGAGATGATACACAAAAATGTAGGCAAAACAAAATTATTCATTAAACATTAAAACAAATCATGAGAGCAAGCGTGTCTAGTGGATGAGTTGAAATGGCAAGAGTTACGCAAAACTCTTTAATAGTTTCTCACATTTCCCTTTTAAGTTACACTAAACGTGAGATAAATTGAAAAATAACCATTAAAATTAGAAGTTAAAGTGATCAAATATAAGAAAAGCCTTGAAACTCTGTAACTGGAAGTTCAAAAAATAATTTAAAATCAAATAATGTTCAAGTATGTTTATTTGCCATGCAGCATTTGTAACAAAAAGGTTAAAACATCTTCTAGATATTATTCAATTCACTGGCATGAAAGACGACCATCCACTTTACGATCTTACAAGTTATCTCTCCTGTAAGAAAACACAAGTGGCTGGCAATTAGTTTTTAGGGCTAGTTGAGCGCCTCACTTCGTCCAAAATGAGAACGATCAAAAGTACAATAATAAAACAAATTCACGTTTTACCAAAGGAGGAGTTAATACCTAGTGCAGTCCTGTACTACAGTGTGTCTATTGTAACATGGCCTAATGTACGTTATTCTACTTTATAATTTAATGCGATTATTTTCTAAACACAAAGGAAACAAAATTACTCTAACCTTAAATTAATACAATTAATTAATAGCCCAAGAGTTTCACAGAATAAGAAGTTTACGATATATGGCTTAAAGATGCAGTTTTGAGATATTTTGAACACTGTAGTTTTGTTACAGTACAGAAAGTTATATTTCACCAAATGTAGTAATATATGAACTACTAATAACAATATTAAAATAAACAACTAGTATACTGAGATCAACAATCGAACACACAAGAAACGACACAAGGAAACTATAACCTATACAACTGTCGTAAAAAGACAAATAAAACCTACACATATAAACTAATACGAGGAAATTGGATTCTAAAAAAAATAACATCTCCGCAACAAAGGAAAGCACGAGGCGAACATTTTCCTAAACATTTTCCGACAGCCTAAACAAAACACAACCAAAACTAAACGAAACAACATTGACAAAAAACCCAGACAACAAACGGGAGGACAACAACAAAAATTGCACTTGATACAATAGAAACAATAATTTTGAAGTACATAGCTCAATACACGAACCTGAGAAAAGTCCAAGAAGTTATCCAAAACCTCATAAGTACAATCAAGATACATATATATCACCACTAATACCATCCATATTCTCAAACGAGTGTAGAAATTTTCCTACAGTAATTCACATTCCATGGACGTCTTCAATACGCATGGAATCGAAAGCATTAATCAACAATACAAAAGAAGGCATTATATGTATAACGTAAACAATGTTATGTATAAAAACGATAGACTAAAACGTAAAGGATATACGATTATAAAAAATATCGTATTGATAACCATGACCAGAATAGAGAAATAGCAGTTTTGTACCCATCTACTTCATCTGTATGTATACAGAAAACAAACGTGAACTCACAAAACAAATGTTTTATATTATATGCCTACATAAAGCACAACGATTCAAGAGATTTTCAAAAAAAAACGTAATAAAAATAAATAAATAAATAAAAAGATAGACTATAGGTTTGGTTTTTTGAATTTCGTGCAAAGCTACTCGAGGGTTATCTGCGCTAGCCGTCCCTAATTTAGTAGTGTAAGACCAGAGGGAAAACAGCTAGTCATCATCACCCACCGCCAACTCTTGGGCTACTCTTTTACCACGAATAGTGGGATTGTCCGTCCCATTATAACGTCTCTATGGCTGAAAAGGCGAACATGTTTGGTGAGGCGGGGATGCGAACCCGCGACCCTCAGATTACGAGTCGCACGCCTTAACCCACCTGGCCATGTCGGGCCAAAAATCTAGACGAACAGTAAACCATCTGCTAAGAGTAATAGAAACAGTTAATGACAGTTTTAACTTCACATAATGCACTGTCGCTTGCTTCCCCAATACTGAAAAAAACAATTGAAACTGTCTGGCATAGCCGTCTCGGTTCTTTATGTCTGAAAGGAAACTTTTGCGTGGTATTATTGTGTGTTTATTCAACTTTATGGAAGATATAAAATGCAGAATTAATATGAAAAGGACCTACTCGGAGTATTCTACTTTTAGAGCAAGAGTTACACAGGGAGGGATAATTAGTCTAACACTTTTTCATCGTGTATTTGACTAACATATCCCTAAACGACCCAAATGAAGACTACGTTTCAAAGTTCGTGGACGATGTGGCAATCTCGAAAAACTCTCCAAATCCAGCAGTAACAGCAACTAACTTACGATTTTGACTTAATAGAATACATAAATACTGCCAGGAATACAGAATCAAAATAATCGTACCAAAAACATGGTTACTTACCTTCACAAAATCAACTAAAATGTCAAAATACCCATCAGTACAATACTAACGAGGAACTCGCCTCCAGGTGTGCCAGATCAGTAAAATTCTTAAGAATAATAACATATAATTCAAAATTAAATTGGTGTAAACATATATAAATTATACAACAAACAGAGCATGGGAACTCGTAAATTATGTTAGGAGGCTTTCAAAAAACAAAGATACATCAGCAGAAAACATTCTTAAAATTAAACAACATATTTGTACTAAAATACGCATGCTCAGCCTGGTACAATATTTCACAAAACAACATTAAAAATAAACTTCAAATCGTACAAAACAAATTATTAACTACAGCGTTTCTCGTACCAAAAACCACAACAGGAAAATACCTTCATAATTATTTAAATGTAGCTTAGACATCTGACAGATTCCATCATATGATAAAGACATACAATGTAAGAACGACTAGGTTAAATAAATAGATAACTCATACCTGATAGAATAATATCCATGCACATCCCCCTTATTAATAATTACATTAATTATAGTAAATAAGTCACATTCAGCTAATGTGTAATTCAAATAAAATAGTATAAGTGTATTAATGGATATTTATGTAAGTATACTCCTAATAGGCCAATCCAGTGGAAAAATGTACGATTAACAATGGAAATTAGTAAGTGTTCATGGCTATCGCACGAACGCAGTAAAATTTTAATAACGTACAAATATTAACACCATCACACATTGACATAGTCCTGTGAAAGGGGTAAGGTGAAGTAATTCAAATAAATGCGAAAGCTGACCCTTGTTTTAATACAACAGTACCATTGATAGATCCGAAATCATTGGAACATTGATGAACATCTATACGGGAAAGGAGGAAGAGGTCAAAACACCACCACACCCTCTCAGAGGTCGAGACCGAAAACCGATGATGACTGTAACTAACTGACTGACCGACAACGACAAAAACGAAAACATAGTTAATCACAAACTTAAGCTTTACACAGTCTGTGTATATTAAAGCTATCGGCCCGGGATGGCCAAGCGCGTTAAGGCGTGTGACTCGTAGTCTGAGGGTCGCGGGTTTGCATCCCCGTCGCTCAAAACATGCTCGCTCTTTCAGCCTTGGGGGTGTTATAATGTTACTGTCAATCCCACTATTCGTTGATAAAAGAGTAGCCCAAGAGTTGGCGGTGGGTGGTGATGACAAGCTGTCTTTCCTCTAGTCTTACACTGCTAAATTAGAGACGGCTAGCACAGATAGCCCTCGAGTAGCTTTGTGCAAAATTCAAAAAACAAACAAACTAACTAAAGCTGTTCTCTGTTCATAGTTCTCCCTTTCTCGGTAACTCTTGACTAGATACTTGTAAAACTTTTAAGTCAGTAAATACTTAGGCTGGCGGAGTGTAATTTGTTGATTGGTACATTATGTATGTCATAATAGTTGTAATAATAATAACTTTAGTCAAACTTTTCACTAGTTTTATAATAAATTTCTAGTAAGAAAAGTGTTGGTTAAGTGGTTAGAGCGCTTGACTCGCAATCTGAGGGTTCGAATCCCCTTCCCCCCAAACATGCTCACCCTTTTAGCTGTGAGTGCATTGTAATGTCACGATCAATCCCATTATTTGTTGGTGAAATAGTAGCCCAAGTGTTGACGGTGGATGATGATGACTAGCTGTCGTCCCTCTAGTCTTTCAGTGCTAAATTCTGGACGGCTTGCGCAGATAGTCCTCGTGTAGCTTTGCGCGAATTACAAAACAAACCAAAGAAAAAGTGTACTAATATTATAAACTATGACAATTCAACACAGCTGCATATTGGACTAAACCGTATCCGATGTCTTATGCTGAAATATTGATAATATTATGTCTTCCGGTTTTAGCATGCCATACATAAAATGCTGGAAGTGAGGGTGCATTAGGACCCACTAAAAACTTTAAATATTCATAGTTTAATGTACCGTTGAATTGGTGTTTTTGATTATTTCTGCATTAAATTTTTCTGTATATGTTGTTCTTTTGATATTCACAATAAATTTGAACAAGGATTTAACGAACCTCCTATGTTTGTACACCAGGGTTACAGAAAAGCTGGCGAAAGTTCTGTATATTCATAATTGTGGACCATGTGGTATTTTAAGTTCCTCCTTTCACTATCATTTGAATGTCTCAAGAGTTATATTACACTATGAATAGTAAAATGAGTTCCATTTCACTGTATATTTTAGACTTTATATTTTTCATTAACTTTAATTCTATTTATAGTCTTAATTTGTAAAATCAAGAGTAAATATTAAACTGTTGGATATTTCTAATTCATTTATTGTACCGAGGGTGCTAAGCGCCACTGAATATTTTGGATCAATTGGTAAGTTGGACATAAAGATATCCTATAGTTGACAAATTGGCGTTTAATTATACTGTATAGTAAATTGAGTTAATCTATTTTGGTTTTCATAACTTGGGTCACATGCTTAAAACAGGTGAGAACTCAATATCCTAATTGGTACCAATATGTGAAGCATGAGCTATTCGCCTTTCGAACCACAAAGTTAAGATAGGCGATGCTCTATTGTTAGTATGGTAGTAGTAAAACTGTTTCAAATATCAAGAATTATTTCTTTATAGATACTGATTATAAAGCAAAAGAGTATTTCTATGTCTTTGTAGAAACTGCTAGTTAGGTTTCCCTTGGAATATCGTGTGCAATGTTTGTTACCTTTTCTTAAAGAGGGTATTTACTTATTGGAAACATTTCAGAAGAGCTGCTAAAATGATTCCAGGAAGTGTTGTATCATGAAGTTGAGGTGCTGAAGTTATATGTCACACAAGGTATCAACAAACACTGTTACCGCCTGGTAATTAAATCAAAAATGTATTGTGATATCTTGCTCATTGAAGTGTATGTTGTCCAGTCTTGAATAGGTTCGATGAATAATAGAACCAGTAAATTGTATCTCCATGAAAGTACAGTATTTAAAAAAAAACAACACTTCACTATATGTTTATAAAAAATGTTCTTGCTACCGGATATTTATATGCTTGATGTTTATATGCACATGAATTCCAGTTTTGCAGTCTTGTTATTTGATATAATAGATGACAGCATACTGTGGAACTGGAAAATATGCACTATATTTTTATTGTTTAACTGCATTCACTTTTATGTTCTTTTTATTAAAAATAATAAAAATTATAATATTTCTTACTCATGGCTGACACTACCAAATGTTTCAAAATACCAGTGATCACATCTGATTTCTTTCCACAAGAACTAAGTTCATGTCTCATAAGGAAAAAAAGTATTTTTCTAACTTTACGCATTCTTGTCGTAAGTACATTTTCTAAGTTTTTAGCAACTCACTCAGACTCTTCAGACCTTTCTGATTTAAAAGGAACATTCCCAAAGCCTGTGACTTTATTTTGCATGAGGCTATAATCAGTCAATTTCAATTTATTGGCCAAGTGGTAACCAGTTAGACAAATAAATATTGAATAATAAAATCCTGTTGATAGACCTCATTAGTAATGTTATATTACTCAAAGTAATGTGCATTTCTGGCCACTCACTTTATTTTGGAAAGCGAGTTTATATATATTTTTCAGGGGTCTAACTTCCAATTTAACCTTTTGTGTGAGATTTTATAATTAAAGACTGTGGAAGTTAAGTTGCACGATTAAACTAATTAGCATGAAATTGTTAATGAATCTTAATTTTTGAAAATGAAGGTAATTGACATTCTAGTATTTTATGTCCCTGGTTTTGTTTTTAATTTCAACACTAAAAGGTATTTAAAAAAAACAACTAATTAGCAATTGGAATATTTTTCTTGTTGGTTTTAGTGGTTGATATTGTGAAAGTTTTACTGACTTATTGAACAACTTGAACTGTAGTTATGCTCCAGTACGATGGAACATTCTGAAAAGAACCATCATAAAACTATGGGTAAATGGTGCTTTATTGTTTAAGGTATTATGCTTAAAACTTCTGAAAATTTGTAATCATGTTTGTCACTAATTTGTAAAGTATTCTGCAAGATGATGAATACTATTTTTAAAGGCTGATTTTCTTCAAGATGTCACTACAGTATTGATGCATAAGTGTAAATATAACATCAAGGATGAAAAAAAATCAACACATCCCAGGAATGAATAGAAAAATTATGATCAGTTTCTTCTGGAATTTTATTGACTTTTATATAGTTCCCAATACAATTTTAATGACTTTTATATGGTTCCAAATACACTTTTATTGACTTTTATATGGTTCCAAATACAATTTTAATGACTTTTATATGGTTCCCAATACAATTTTATTGACTTTTATATGTTTTCCAGTACAATCAAGATCTTGTTTTCTGCATTTTCCTTTAATTTGATTCTATGACATCTGTATACTGTTTTCTATAACATTGCTTGCATAATTATTCTGTATTATTTTTACATAATTTGCCATGTGTAAATTGAACTTGATGTGAACCATTTATTGTCAAAATTATTTATTATCAACTGTAGTAGCCCTTGTGAGGTAAGGAAAGCACAGAAAATATTATGGAGAAACTGAATTCAACACAGAAAATATTCAAATCTTATTGCAACTAATAAGTAATAAATGAGGAAATTTACCTTTCCAGTAATTTTGTTTTGTATAACAATATAAGGGGACTCCCATTTATTTTAAGTGGATAGGTGTTTGATACTTAAATGTGTTACTATAAACACAGGCACACACCTCATTAATTTTGTTTGTTGAATTTCTCGCAAAGCTACTTGAGGGATATCTGCGCTAGCCGTTCCTAATTTAGCAGTGTGAGACTAGAGGGAAGGCAGCTAGTCATCACCACCCACCACCAACTCTTGGGCTACTCTTTTACCAACAAATAGTGGGATTGACCATCACATTATAATGCCCCCATAGCTGAAAGGGCGAGCATGTTTGGTGCAACGGAGATGCAAACCTGTGACCCTGAGATTACAAGGCGCACGCCTTAACCCATCTGGCCATGCCAGGCCACACACCTCATTAAAAGAAATATTTAAAATTATTAATACATAGTTTAATGTGTAAATTTTATACTGTTTATAAAGTTTTGTAGATCTGATATGAGATATACAGACAATTTTCTTGTACATTAACATTCTTAAGTATATGATTATATATTAGTGAAATTTGTATTTAGAGTATGTCATACTGTTTTGTACTGTGTATACAGCCAGGTTTGGTTGTAAATGTTATAAATATTTATTCTTAATAATTTAATTTTTTTTTCCATATTTAATTGTAATTCCTCACAAAAAATACATCTAATTTTATCTTTGCATTAGAGAACATTTGGACAGTTTTATTTATTTATTTTTACATACAAAATTACTTGAATGTTAAAAATGTTTACTTAAGTGTATTTAATGTTCTCAGTGACATATTTTAGTAGAACAGTACTGCCAGATGCTCTTACAATAATTTTTTCCTAAGTGTTTAGGAATAATTTTGAGAATTTAGAAAATTTTAAAAATCTCATGTCCTAAAAATGGAGAAGAAAAAGAAGAGATAGAAAAAGAGAGAAAAAAACTATATCTTCAGTTTTGTTACTGAATTTTAATCACCATGGAACTGTTGTCAACCAGTCAGACAATAAAAAGTTGAGGAAGTCTTTTAGAAATGTTGATTTCAAGCATGGAAAAATCTGTGGTTATGTGGAAATCTATTTACCTTTCCATCAAAGGTGAAAATAATAGTGTGTGTGTGTGTGTGTATATTTTTTTTATTTTTTAAGCAAACGTTAACTGAATATTTTTCTCACTTTTAAATCTCATACCACATACATACCATTAGAAAATTGGTATTTTATGGAGATTTACTACCAATCCATAAATTCTTAAAAACATAATCTAATTTTGGAATCAAACCATATTTGTAGAAATTATATATAAGTATGTACATATGTTGTTGATGTTGAATATGCTTGTATATATAAATAATTTTTCTAAGTGTGAACTTTTGTATTTTAGGCAATAAATGTCTTCTTTACATATGTCTGGATGACAAACAAGGTAGTGATTTTAACCTAAAAATATATGTTTCTCTTTTATGCTGAGTTACTGATCAAGCATAATTTGTGCTTTGTTTCACAGGTAATTTAAACGGACCTTGAAGACTGGACTGTGGATATAATGATTCTGGTGATATTGTATAGACACAACCATACCTTTCTCCATATTCATGTAAAAACATGGTTGGATTATTTAAAGATATCTTAGCGTATGTGAGCATTTTGTGATATGCAGCTGCAGGTATACACGTTTTTAAAATATTGACACTCATCTCAAATATTTATGTATTAATAATATTATTTTACAAATGAAATGCTGTTTCGAAGACATTTTCTGTGTAGATTAGCACCAAGGGTGTGGACTTGTGAATATGCAAAAAACTGTAATCAACCTTTGTGTACATTAACTAAATACAAAAATATGCATCGATCTTCAACTTGGTCAAACTGTATGTTTGACTCATGTAAACATAAAACATGTTTTACAAAACAACGTGGAAATACTGTTAGTTACAGTTCTTGTTTATCTAATGTATTAGGTGAAGTAACTACTAATTTGGAAAAACCAAGTGAAGTTCTAAATTATAATTTCAACAGTTATAAAAATAATCTAAATAAAGCTCTCAACATCCAAATAGAATCCTCGAGGAGTTCTAAACTAAGTAAAAAATTTAGAAACTCTAAGTCTGTTGACGAAGTGCTAGTTTTGTTCACAAATACTAAAGACAAACTGGTGGTTGAAGATTTTGTTGCTTGTTTGGAAACATTAAGTCATCTTGTTTCAAAACAGCTTAAAATGTATTCATGGGCTTACCATAACAATGATAAACTTCTCTGGATTCAGTCAGAGATAAATTATGAAGCAAAAGAAATGTTTGAACCTATTCTTTGTTGTCCAGAATTTAATGAATTATGTGGACTTCTCGAAAATTTAATTTACACATTTTCCGATTCTGATTTAACTTCTATAACACGTTCATTATTTTTTTTGCATCCTTCTCATGGAAATCGGACTGTCATGTGTCTTGTTCATGAGTGCCTGCTACGATCAAGTAATTTTGATTTAGAAAACCTTGCAAGATTTGCTGAGATTGGAAACTTTCTTCGTCGTAATGGTTTTCCAGTTTACAGTAAAGTTTGCAACAGACTTACCCATATTTTAGAGAAAACACCCATGAGTTCCCTAAACTTGGAGCATCTTGCAGTTGTAGTAAACAGTATTGGTTATTTTTGTTCAGAAAAATTGTTGAAAGATATTTTTGTATAGTAGTGACCTCAGCTTTAAAATCTAACTCTAACCTTAATCCCTCAACCATTCTTCTTTTCTTGGAAGTAATCACTAGATTTGTGTCTGTACCAGATCAAACTTTTCTGAAAGTTGCATGTGATATACTGTCAGACAATAGTGAAAACTTGTATACGTGGCAGTTAGGAATGGTTTTAAGGTTCCTGAAACTTGCAAGATTCCAGAATGATAACTTAGTAAGAGTAATCAGGAAAACTGGATTAGAAAGACTTAAGCAAGGATTATTAAGATCAAGTGATTTGGTAAGTCTTTTAAGTGTTTTTGATCTTTGTGGATGGAATGAAGAACTTAAGGCAGAAGTTGAAGAATTACTGATGCTACATGTTCAGGATTTTGATGCTATTCTAATAAAGCAGTGTGCACAGAGCCATCTCATGATATACTGTGAAAATCATCAGATTTTGGACAAATTTAGTGACAGAGTCTTAACTAAACTTCCAGATCTTTTGAATGCAATTTCGTGCCTAATGAATGTTCTAACATTTTATTCAAAAGCTCGTTACCAGAATCCAGTCTTTCATTCACACCTATCTCAGTTTCTGTTGAAAGAGATGCAATCAAACCAAATAACATACCAGCCAAGCCATCTAGCTGTTATCTTTAAGTATATACTTGGTTGCTTGAGCCAAAAGAGAGAACTTCCAACTGTATTAATGAGTATTGTTTCTAACGTATTGTCACAGTTTGCCTTCACTGATGTTACATCAATAGCTAGGGCATTAAACTTGAAGACTGCAGATGTACCTTCCACTAGATTCAGCCAGAATTTATGTATATACAAGTCCCTTCAACAGAGCACACTTCAACGATTATCAGAAGTCCCAAACATAAACACTTTGTGCATGTTGATAAAAGTTTTCTCTGCAAAATCAGGCTTTGGCTGCAGATTTGAATATGCTGAAATCACAAAAGCTTTTGAGGCTCTGATATCTACAGTAGATGATAACAGTTTTAATTCTGTACTTTTGATACTCAAAAAACTAAAACTTTTTATCCCAGATGTATTGGAATATCTTGCTCAGTTTTGTCTGAAAAACCATAGTTTAGAAATGATTTCTTTTATGCTACAAATATGTGTCTTCTTTAATTTCAATTCGGAGAAAAGTTGTTTACTTGCTGAAGAGTGTCTAAAGATGTTGGAAATCAGTAGCACTTTAAATTTGATTGAAGTATTACATATTGTATATAGCCTTACAGTGTTTGAGATCTTCCCAAAAGAAGTTATCAAGAAGATATTTTCTGTGGATTTCCTGAAAAGACTAGATAATTTCTGTGAAAGTAAGTTATATTACTATATATTTAAGTATATGTGAAAGTGACATTTATATATTTAATGTTTTATTACAAGAAATATTTGGAAATTAAAATGTTTTAATTATTTGTCTAAAATATATTTTCATCTACACGTTCACAATCTTATCTATTCCGACGACTAGGTCAACTGCTTAATGGTCACCTACTTACTTCTATGTTGCTTGTTCCAAATTATTCCATGAAAGATGTTAATCTAGTTTGCACTCATGTTGTGTTGTCATAATTGGTGTAGATTATGTACATGCATCTATAATGCATCTGAAACAATATAATATAGCGCCATCTATTGAATGATACCATAAACAAACATCATTAAAATTTGTTTCACACTTTGGATATTCAGGATTTAGACAGTCAGCAAAATGTTTCTTATATGTGCAACAACCCTTTCTTTACCACAGAACACAGTCTTAAATAAAATTACTCTCCTTACACAAAACAGCTTTCTCTTAGACAGCATTAGAGTTTGATTGTATCCTTGTTGATGTAATTTATAAACTTGGTACTAATAAAACATTGACAAAATAAGTTTTTTAAGAACAAAGGTTATTACTTTTAATATATAAAAAATACTACAGAATATATTGGAACAATCCAAACACGTTTTTATAAAGCTTACGTTTTCTAAATTTTTTCAGTGAGTTATGAATACTACAATCTGATTTCTAGTACAGCTGTTCATAGAGCAGCATTTATGTTAGTAATTATAAGTTTCTTAATGCTTAATGTTTGTATGTAAAATTAAAAGGGTAATTTGAATGAGTTGCATATGTACAGAGGAGCCATTTCATGTGAAATTGAAAGATATGTGGAAAATATTGGATGGATAACCTAAATTGGGATAAATGTTTGCACGTATGCGTATGGTCAAACAACCTGGAAACACTTAGGTTGGGATGAATTTTGCATGTATGTGTATGCTTTGCCTTCTTATTTTATGGTAAAAAAAGAAGTTGAGAGATTTTATTAATCTCTATAAGATAAACTTTCAATCTTTAGAAACATCCTAGTAGTTTCCTCTAAACCATTTTCAGTAAGTCAGTATCGTTTTTTAAATAAATAAGGCAGTTGTATGCCGTATTGCACGTTAAGCCTAAAAAAGTGATTTGTTTAGAAGAATTACGTGTATACCTCTACTGTTATTTGACCAGTGTGTATGTATAAGTACATCCTAAACTTCTGTTAGCTTTACTACTGGTAATGGACATCTGTTTT
The DNA here is from genome assembly GCF_004210375.1 of Tachypleus tridentatus. NCBI lineage: Eukaryota > Metazoa > Arthropoda > Merostomata > Xiphosura > Limulidae > Tachypleus > Tachypleus tridentatus. Next base: position 25,526,863 of record NC_134827.1, read on the forward strand.
AATGGCTTTTATGTCTAAGATAATTTTCTTTAGTCATGCTGTTGAATGTTCAAATTTATATTAATTGTGTTTTCCAAATTATGAAAACTATGCAGGGCTAAAAAGAGTTATTCTGGGCCCAGGGGTAATCATGACATACAAGATCCCATAATTTCAGTTGATTATGAAATGTAACTTTCCCAGGCCTTCTTCATGACAAAGTTTTTAATGCACTCTGAAAAGCCAATTTAACAAAATTTTGCACAGGCCTTCTGACATATGATCTCTGACATAGGGATAATAATCAAAAACAATAATAAGAAACTCCAATTTTAACTAGCTTGATATTTTCATAACAATCATAATTTGGATTGATTGTTGTTATATTGAAAATGAAAATAAATCTAAAACACTAACTTTGGTTGAATGATTAATTTTATGACAGTTGATTTGATTATAATTTCTATTAAATAATATAAATATTAATCAATGTAATCACTTCTCACAGTTACAAGTGTTGTATGATACACTGTTTTTCTGAATGTACTAGAAGTGATCAGTTCGTGGCACACTTGCCACAAATGGCAGGAGAGAGGAAAACTTGTAACAAACCAGTTTTTTTGTTTTAAATATTATATTTGAAAGAACATTACAAAAAGATTTTTAGGAATTTCAGCACATGCATGAAATCTTCTAAAAATTTGTCATATCATTAATTAATTCATTTGGTTTTAATCTGACTGCTTAAATTACATTAATATGGGCTTTTATTTGGAGTGAATTTATACAACTGTATTCAAAATCTAAAACTGGCATATCTAGTGTAAAAGTTGATTATATGTGACATATACTTGTGGATTGTTCTGTGTATATGAAGCTTACTTGGCCAATAGATGGATATTATGTAAGTATTTTGATACACTAAGGTTTTTTAAAGTATACTAACAGTGTTAAAGCTAAAATAAATCATAGATAATATTATAGTAAATTTTAACAAAAAGTGTCGAATAAGTACGTGTGGGTGAGAGACTGAACTGATACTTGATTGAGTCTTCAAGGTTTGAAAGAATCTTTGTAAGAAAAGTTAAATTCAGTAATTAGTTGGAATAAAATACTTTTATACGTGCATATACTGTTTAGGCCTAGTTTGTAAAGCTTCTGTTTTAACTTAAATATAAGGTAAAAAATTTGATCATTTGAATATCCGTACAGTCAACAGTGCTTTGAATCATAATAACAATGAAGATCCTGATAGGCATTCAGTGACTTTGAAAAGTTTAAAAATCTCACTTGGGATTTCATTATTATACTGCTATGTAGGGATTTCATTATTATACTGCTATGTAGGGATTTCATTATTATACTGCTATGTAGGGATTTCATTATTATACTGCTATGTAGGGAAGATAACATTTTAAGAAGTGGGTGTAACAAAATTGACTAAATTCTATAGTAAATATGCAGGTTAATCATTAGCAAGTATAAATAAAACTAATATAACAGTTATTTTAATAAAAACATGGATAAAAGGAGACAAGGAATAATAAACTTTAATAAAAAAACTCAGGTTTGTATGTATATATATTATAAGGGTTTCTATTTCACTTTTATCAAGACTCCTTGGACCTACGTGTTTATAGCACGTCATGAATATAAGGTGGATTTGTTGTTCGACCCATAAAAATAGGTTAATTATTTTGGAACTTGATATTTTTAATTATAATTCTCTATAATATATGCTTTGATGGTTGAAGAGAAATGTCTTCAGATCCATAATTGGATGTCATTTAGTTTCTGAAAAGTTTTGTAGAATTTCTCTCAGAGCTACTCACAGGCTATTTGCTTAATGTCTGTTCTGTTAAAAGATATACATTAATTCATTTAGTGTAATAAATAATTGTAAAAAGTGTTATATGCTCTTTTTTTTTTAATATAGCTCATTCAGGCTTAAAGTTTAGACTATATGAAGAACTGGAATTCTTGAACCGTATTGTAGCATTAGAGTGTCCCGAATTAGACATTCCTTGGTTTCATGAACGTTTCTGTCAGGAAATGAATATCATTAAAGGTGAACTTTAACCTTCTAACTCTTTTGTAAATAGTGTTATCAAAACAATGAGGCTAATATCTATGGAACATTATGAAAGTACTGTATGCAAGATATACGTATAGCACAAAATGTAAACCAGATGTTGGATCCACAGTATGTAATAATGGAATGCTGTCATGTTCTCATAACATGGTGTATTGTACTTTCATAAGAATTTTTGAAATGCAAAATTTGAAAGATAAGTAAAAGTTAGAAATGTAATGTGTTTGGTAGGTAAGTATCCTACATTGTAAATGGATAGAAGACGACTATGCTTAGATATGTTGTGACAAGTTATTCATTACCCTTTGGGCACTGGCTGTCATCCACCAACAACTTTACTTCTCAGGTAGAAAGAGAACACACAATCCAGAGTATTATGTTTATTTTTCATTAGAGAACATGATAAATATTAGTATTAGGCCTATTAGAATGTTAAATATTAGTGTTAGGCTTATTTTATCCTTAAATATTACATTTTTGTCTAGTCCATAATGGGTTTTCAAGAATTAAATGAGTGTGTAATAATATTATTCTAGTCCCACTATGTTCACCATATCCATTACTGGTGATTCATGCTTCGAACTTTATTTTTTTTCTTTTATAATTTAGCATATAAAAAAAAGTATTTTAAATTAGATTAAAAACAAACATTAATCAGTTGCTCCTCCTATATGTTTGGTTGTTGTATTTTTGAAAACCTTCATAACTTCTTGTGACTTCTCAAAATACAGGTCCTAAGATTACGACAGAGAGAAAGGAAAATGTGTTAAAAATTCTTCCAGATGTCCTTGGAGGCCAAGAATTTTATAGATCCAATCAAATAACACCATATTTTTATAACATAGGTATTTATGCATTTGATCTAATTTTTGTATATGTAAAATAAGTTTTGTCAAAAAGCTAGACCTTTAAGGAATAACCTTGTATTTCAAGAATGTTATCAAATTGTTCACATCGTGTTCATGGACTTCTTACAGTTTTTAAACAACTTTTTAAGTTTCACACTGATTCTTTTTTCAGGACAAAAGGTATTCTATAACCATGTATTACAGACTTAAGGAGAAATCTTTATTGAATACAATTCATAATTTTGTACTGGCCATATCTGAATCTATATTCTTTGTTATTAGAGAGTTTAGTTGTGACTTATTTTTGTAACACAGGATATAAGTTATACATGAGATATTCACTTTGAAAATTAGCTTGAGAACTGCATAAACCACATCTGAAATAGCAGAAATTGTATGAAATATCAAGCTTATGTTTCTTGATTCATTCAAGGAAACTATTTTCTTAAAGAATAAATGTGGTAGATATATGAGTATGTATACTAACTTCATATTTTACCAGTTGTAGCAATTTGTTTTTCAAGCTAGACTGGCTGGTATTGGCTTAAAAAATAAAAAAAACATTTCTAGCACCATACCAGCAGTCAAGACAAAATTAAGCGTTTTATTGACCCTAGACTTTCCAATAGAGGTCCCCTTGAGACAGAACCTTTATATGCAATACATTTATAGTCATAGCTTAAGGTCTCCTAATTAGTGTGAGGCACTGGGCTCCAGCCTGGTAAGCGCATGTCTTAATCCGGAGTTGCCAGCAGGGATTTTCTGCACATCAGATAATTAAGCTCCACTAACTGGAGGTTCAAAATACATACTACAGTATGTGGGTTTATGTGCCACTTTTTTCCCTCTGGACTAAAGAGTAAGTTAAAGAGTTAAGTTCATCAAGAGGAAACAGTCAGTACACAAAATATACAGTGTAGCAAACTATATATACAAAACACAATCAAAAGAAAATTTAATTGTTCACCTGAGTAACACTCTGCATCCAAATTGGAATGAAAGAGAAACAAAAATTTAGATATTAATTTAAGAGATGGCTAGTACATAGTACCTCCCTGTACCACAGCATGTTGAGTATACCAAAAACAACCGATAGTACCTCTCTGTACCACAGCATGTTGAGTACACCAAAAACAACCGATAGTACCTCCCTGTACCACAGCATGTTGAGTATACCAAAAACAACCGATAGTACCTCCCTGTACCACAGCACGTTGAGTACACCAAAAACAACCGATAGTACCTCCCTGTACCACAGCATGTTGAGTACACCAAAAACAACCGACAAGTAGTTGATATACTCATTAGTATATTTCATTTTTTTCTTTCAATCTCTCTGTATCATTTTTCCAGGAATGGAAATTCAACTTTTATGTACATAACTCGTGACTCTTTCCTTTTTAATTTTAAATGGAATTAGTTTTGGTTTTCACATCACTTGTTCACTTTTTTCCACAGATTTTGAATGTGCTTTAACACCAGCAGGCCAACCAGTATCTTTTCAAGATTTAACTTCTCACAGCCATTTATTGACATCCTTGAAAAGGTGAAACTTTGATTAATACAAAATTATATAAATAACAGTAAATGTAACACATTATGTCAAACCAATATTTCTTGTAATATAGAATTAATGCAGTAAATTACTGTATAGGTATTTTTGAAAAATTGTTCTGAAAATTTCATATAATTTAAACTGAACATGTTTACTGATCTGTAAAGAACTCTTAAAAAAAATGAATATAATAATAACATTGTTTGTTTTGAATTTTGTGCAACGCTACTTGAGGGCTATCTGTGCAAGCCACCCCTAATTTAGCAGTGCAAGACTAGAGGGAAAGCAGCTGGTCAACACCACCCATTGCCAACTCTTGGGCTACTCTTTTACTAACGAATAGTTGGATTGACTGTCACATTGTAACGCCCCCATGGCTGAAAGGGCGAGCATGTTTGATGCGACCGGGATTCGAACCCGCGACCCTCGGATTATGAGTCGAATGTCTTAACACGCTTGGCCATGCCAGGCCCTAATAATAACACACAGAAAGGAACCTGTAGTGAAGGGATATTTAGCTTTATGTTCATTATTAATCAAACACAAGTAAAATTAATACAAATTTATCTTTAAAATTACTTCCTGTATTTATAAGCTTGTCTTCATCTTTCCTAAATGTATTTAAAGGTAAAATTTTGGTAACATTAGATTAATAATAACTATTATTTTTTATATCTTCCCATGTTAAATAAGTTTGTTTTATCTGAGTTAACCATGTCTAAAAGTAAAGTTTTTAGTCATTTTAGTTTCAAGATGACAGTTGTTTTTATCGTCCTGCATTGAGTAAATTTGTCATATCTCAGCTAACTCTATCAAAAGGTAAAATATTTATATTTTATGTTTAAGATAACAGTTAATGATGCTATGGCTTTACATGTTCACATTTTATTAAAATATAGAGTGGCTCTTGTGATTCTTGAACCTCATCACTATTGTTCCAATGTTCACTGGAAACTGGGGAAAACAGCTGTCATGTTAAGACATTTGGAAATGCTGGGCTACACAGTTGTGGAAGTAAGTTTATAAAGCTATTTCTTTTAATAAAGTGTACCTATAAAAAATTTTTTTTGATTATAGTGTTAATTTTTAGGTAAGTAGACATTTTTCATATATGGATATATTTCTACTTGAGCTTGAATATTAGTCATACATGAATATATTCATTCAAATTCTTCTGCTGTTACCTTTAGTAGAAGTCACTGTCCTTCACACGTGTTGTCTTCTTCCAGTCTTCTCTGTTCATTGAAAGGTCTTTTGCAATTTCATTGTCATTCATGTCCTCTTTAATCCCATCCTTCCAATTCTTTACTGGCTTCCCCTGTATTTTCTTGCTAGCTATTGGTAACTTTTCCAATGTTTTTCTTCTTGTTTCTGTGTGGAACTGACTCGCCTAAATCTTGCTCTACTTACCTTTTCCCAGATTCCACAGGCTCCAGCCATTTGTTTAATGTTGTTATTCATTCCCTTCCCTTTCATCGACACTCCTAACAGCCATCTTGGCATTTTCATTTCGTGTATTCAGGCTTGTTGAATAACATTTCTTTCAAAAGTCTTTATTATTTCTACATTTCAATTTTGGGTGTGGTATTGTTCTTGTATACAAAATAAGAACTTTCATATAAGTAGCTTGTCACAAAATTTTATTCCAAATCCAAACTGCTTGTTCTTGGCTGTAACCATTTTTTACTTTTTGCAAGATTCGTACATGATCTGGCATTGGTAACATTCATACATATATTGTTAGAAATCCACAAATAAATTAATTTTTAGTTAGTTCCATAAAGTCCATGTTTTGGAAACATTACTCACCTCTCCATAGTGTCTTTGAGCCACTGCTGTAAAAATTTTGTCATGTATGCCAAGCCTGAACAAAACATCCATCCCTACCTGTATTAACCCAATGATTATGGCATATGTGCAAAAGGCTTAATGTGTAACCATGAGATCAGTTATATTAAAACTTTTGATAATGTATGCATATCTTTTATAAACTATCAGTAAACATTAAAAGGGTTTTGTACACAAAAAATCAGATGTTTTTTTTAACTAAGTATTTCCTTATCAAATGTTATAAACTCACTGAGCATAAGGCAATAATTCACCAGTGCTATTTTCATGGACTACAGGTGCTTTCAAGAGCAAACAAACAGATGTTTGGGCATGACTTGTCCCACAGTGACATTTCAGTCGCAACGTGTTTCATACACATATGTATTTACTATATACTTCTTACGCTTTGGTTGTTGTTGTTTGTTTGTTTTTTAAACAAAGAACAATTACTAAAAAATATATTGAAAATAATGTTACTTTTTTGTTCGTGCATTGCACTTGTTAACCCTGATTGGATCTTGTACATGGAGGAGGTAAAGAAATTAAATTTGTAGATTTTGTATATGCATTTTAAAATTCCAAAAATTTATAAATTACTAGACTGATACCACAAAGAACACTTTGATTTACCTGGCTCTCAAACTGAGCTATAAGTTGGAATAAAAAAAAACTTTCTTCTTGGAATGTCATTTTGATCATCTCAGTCAAACTCTCCAGTGGTGTAATGGGATTAAGAATTTAAAAAGACTGAATGGATTACGTAGTTCAGAATGAGCTCTTTTGATTGATTACAAATGTATACATTAAATAAGTACATCTTGTTTCCAAATCTCAAATCTAGGTATAAAAAATGGGTGTGGCGTCTCACGGGAGTTAACAAAAGTATTGGTCATGGCAAGGAAGAATTGACTACCTTAATGAATTTCAAAGAAGGATGTGTAAATGGAACTGTTAACCTAGTTTGTTTTTTTGCTTAAAAGTATACTGTATTTCTGGTAGTATCACTAAACATGGTAATGCTTAGTATGTAGTGGCGAGCTGAGAAAGAAATGGTTGCTGTGTTCGACCTGTTACTTTGATACTTACATGTAGCTGCTAAAGATGAATTATGTTCTAATTTGAGTATGTAATTGCCATTATCGAGTAAGACTCTTGATATTATTGAAAAGTGGAGTACTGGGAACTAGCTAAAATAACTGAAGTGTTTATATTTCATTATTCCTTCTCTCAGTGAATTTTTTGCAATGGCTTTAGTATTGCAGAAAAGCATTTTAAGAGTGCTTTGGAACAGGCTATCACCAATTAAAGTTTCACAGTTTGTATAACAGTAATATTATTTTGTTGTTCTACCACATGTATTTTTGTGGGGAAATAATAAAAAGTAAAACTACTACTACTACTTAGCAGTGAGTTCAGTTTATAAGCATATATTATTTCCATTTTTCATAAGTAAGTTTAATTTCTAAAGGGTAGATGGCAGCACAAATTGTTATAATTGGCTTATAAAAATAAATGTTCACTTCAATGAAATTGTTTAAAAAAAAAAGGGGGGAGGGGTAAACAAGTAATACAAATTAAGTATGAGGTAGATATTGAAGTGCTAAAACAAAACAGTGATAACTACACAAAACCATACCAAAACCTCAACATTAGTAGCCAGTAAATACTGAGTCAGATTACAATCTGTCTGAGTGGAGTGTGGTCCTGGCATCCAAAAAAAAGTCTCTAAATATCAACATCTGTGAGATGTTGGCTGCTCAGCAAGCTTGCCATCATCCTCATCTCACTTGTCCAGTCTTCTGTTATAATTCGTTTGTACAACTGTGCCACTGTTCTTTCTTACTTCAGCTGACAGGAATACACTTGCTCTTGGGACCTGTGCTTTCTGACTTTTCTTTTGTGGGTCCACAGTTGCCATATACAGTCGTCAAGCTGTTGTGTCACAGTAGCTCTACACTTAAGAAAAATGACATTAAGTCACTGGCAATGGTTAATTAGATTTATCCATATTATTGTACTAAGGGCAGGGCTATATGAGCTGATAGTTTTTACTGTAAAGTAAATATAGAAGAAAAACATCAATCATTTTGTCAGTAGTGTGGGAAACTATGTATCGAGTGACATTACTGTTCTTTACTCTTTTTGTCAGTAGTGGGAGAAACTGTATCGAGTTACATTACTGTTCTTTACTCTTTTTGTCAGTAGTGGGGGAAACTATGTATCGAGTGACATTACTGTTCTTTACTCTCTTTGTCAGTAGTGGGGGAAACTGTATCGAGTGACATTACTGTTCTTTACTCATTTTGTCAGTAGTGGGGGAAACTGTATCGAGTGACATTACTGTTCTTTACTCTTTTTGTCAGTAGTGGGGGAAACTATGTATCGAGTTACATTACTGTTCTTTACTCTTTTTGTCAGTAGTGGGGGAAACTATGTATCGAGAGACATTACTGTTCTTTACTCTTTTTGTCAGTAGTGGGGGAAACTATGTATCGAGTGACATTACTGTTCTTTACTCTTTTTGTCAGTAGTGGGGGAAACTATGTATCGAGTGACATTACTGTTCTTTACTCTTTTTATCAGTAGTGGGGGAAACTGTATCGAGTGACATTACTGTTCTTTACTCTTTTTGTCAGTAGTGGAGGAAACTGTATCAAGTGACATTACACTGATCCTGTTCTTTACTCTTTTTGTCAGTAATAGGGGAAACTATGTATCGAGTGACATTACTGTTCTTTACTCTTTTTGTACTCATCTGTTTGGCATACTTTTCTTTTGGTGCCAAGGTGGGAACTTGGACTTTAATATGGAAGTGATAACTTTCTGTAAGTTTATTGAAGATGGTAGAACAATAAAACTGTAGCATCAAAACTGAGAAGCTTTGGAAGAGATATAACAACTTAGTATATGTCAGTTTGAATATAATTTGTCAGTAAAATTAGTTTAATATCATGTGTACTTTTTGGTATTAAACTGTACCAACAATTTCCTGATCTAATTTCAAATCTTTTTTTTTTAAGCTCCCTTATATGGAATTGGATTCTGTTAGTCAATCCCACAGTGATCTCTTGGCGAACTATCTCAGGACAAAGATTTTCCAGGGCATGTAGCAGTTCATGTTGTACAAATGGTTAAAAGAAACTTATATTTGTAGTTTAATAAGCAGCTGTGCATCTTGTGGGTTATATTTGAGTAACAAATAAAATGATAAACTAAAAATGTAGAGGTTATTAATCTTTTGTCAGTCATCTTAGCCAGCTTTCTAGCAAAATATTGAGAACACAGAGTGGCCCATTTAGATATGCAGTAAGTCAGCATTGGAAGGTTTGGTAACAACTTATATAAACTTAAAATATGATTCATAAGAGTGAGTTGATCAAAATACCACTTTTAACATTACAAAATAAACACTTGTAATACATTTTCTAATTTTGCACTGCCATACCTGTTTGTAGTACCATATAATGGAATACTTAATTCTGAATGTGTGAAAAGTACATAGATTTGGTGATTTATTCAAGTATTTCATCATAGATAAAGCTTGCAGTTGTATTTATAAAATTATAAGCTAGCTCTGTGTGTCTTCTAATTGTTGTTTTATTTAATTTTAGTTTCCGATGTACTCGTCTCATGCTGACACGAGAGTAATAAAAGTGTTTAGTATTTGATTTAGAAGCTGAATATACTTTACGGAATTATTCAAGTTTGTTTGTATGAGTGTCAATTTCTAAACTTATTATTAGTCCTGGTTTTAGAGACTTGACTTAAAATAAGAAGTGAGTATTTATTAAAGCTGGCAAACTGCTAAGTAAATTGTAAATGGTTGTGATATAATGTCAGGGCCACAGACTAAAGCTGCTTATTGGCTGATTGATAAATATTTGTGTTGGTTAGGTCTTTAGAAAACCAGTTTAGTGCAGGTTTGTAATTTGTTATTGAAACAGATAATTTTTGTAATGCCACTTTTTGTATTTATATAGTAAGTAGAACAAAACACTGCAGTCTGAGTACCTGGTGGATACAGTTTGTACATTACACAGCAGCTAAATTAAAAATGTATTTCTCAATAACTAAGTGAAATGTAAATATAATTTAAAAAAAAAAACCTAACATAAAAATACCTAGCTATAAATTTCTTGAAACTTAGAGTAAATATCAGTATTTCCCTGTAATTTAAGCTGTGGGTGCTGTATTAGAGTAGCAGTGAACTCCTTAGCATTAGTGTGCTGCTGTTAGGTTGTTTTCCCTCTGTTTAGTAGAACATAAATAGGGATAATGATAAACAGACTTAGCAGCTTTACCATGAGTAGAAATCATTAAACTTTGACAGAAATGCAGATATAGAAATAATCGGTTTTTTTTTTGCATTTTGTGTTAATCTTTTATCATGTTAAGAATGTGCAATAATATTGTGATATACATGAATTATTATTGAATGTTATTTTATGTTGCTATTTTTAGTTTTTACAGTTTAGGTGACATAATTATACCTTCTAGTTGATTTAAATACTGAATGTATAAAGAAAACTAATTTACTAGTTTAATTATTGAAAACTATAAAACTGAGCTTTGTGAAAAGTATTTGAAGAGTTGTCCAGATATATATATATATAATATTAACTGTTTCTGTTTCTAAATGACAGTTAGGAGAATTTTCCTTAGATTTGACATTCAGTTCAAGTAACCACAATAATATTTCTTTTCTCCTAAAGAAGGTTATTGAAATTATATGAGATAGACTTAGCTACTGGTTTTTCTTTCTGTAAATATGTTTTCAAAGATTGCACCTGTATATAACTGGTAAGAGGAAATAAGAGTTTCACTCTAGAGTTGTTTTGATTGAGGAATCTTTCATTTTTATGATAATGAATTAAATCTTACTCATCGAAACACCTACAAGTCTTTGTGAATGGTCTTAAAATAGCAATAAAAGTTAATTACTTAAACATTAGTGTTAAGAGTGTGATATGTAGCTTAAACAACAGTAGACTGGAGAAGCTGTGTGATATGCAGCTTAAACAACAGTAGACTGGAGAAGCTGTGTGATATTGTTCATCCTTAAATATTTGTATGAAGAATCTGAAGGGTAAGCAGAAGAGTTTAAAATATAAACTGAATCATTTGACAAAAGAAAAAAGAAAATTTGCTAAGGAATTACATAGATAATATTAGATAAACGAAGGTGATTATCTCCAGTGTAATAAATAACAAACACCAACCTTTTTAAACGAAACTCTTCAAATTGGTATACAATTTCAACATAAAAAATGCTTAAAAATACATTTACCATTAATAACTTACAAAAAAAACTTACAGGTTTCCTACTCAAGTGTGTGACAACTTTATATACCTGCTTTTTTCACAAAATAAGGTTTTGTGAATGAGCTATCAACATATATTTTCCTTGTACATTTTCCAGTAAATCAGTGTATGTAAACCTTGAAAAAGTTATTTGTAGATGACGCTGTAGCATCAACTGTATCCAGTTTGTGTTTATTCTTCTCATGAATGGATCAGGTGTGCTGAACAATGAGCCATCTACTTGATAAGGTCAGTTAGTTACCCTGAATAAGGTTATATAGGAAGAACTGTCTAATTACCAGTCATTAGTGTGTTTTGATATCAAGTGTTTGAGATTCATTTGCAAGGAAAAAAATTTCGTACATCAAACTGAATGCAATTTTGCAATTACACTGTGTGAGGGTCTCCAAGTTGAGTAAAAGTTTTTGCTTGTGATTAGTTTGGTAATTAGATATGCATTCATTGTAAATGGAGAAGGGGCAAATTGTCCACTTGCTCTAAAACTGACGTTTGTCAAGATAGCTGATGAACAGCTTGGAGAACTGATCTTTATGGCCAAGAATCATTCTAACAGTAAAAAGTGACCTACAATTGTTACTTGACTAATTTTCCAATGAGAATAGAGTGGTCATTTTGTAGTCTTGTGTTTCATTGGCTAATGCTAGAGAAGCGTATTAACCATTGATACAGTTTTGTCCTAGTTGTCAGACAATTTTTTGTCAGTCAAATAAACAGTATTATTCAGGTTCAACCATGTGTGTATCTTAAATACGTTTGCTTCCTTTGTTTATTGCACCATAAGGTCATCTCCAATATCAGTTGGTTTCTACTCTGAAATAATTAGGCCTTTGTTCTATAAATCAGTGACTCACTGCTAACAAGAACAGAATGTTCTTCAGGTTATTACAATTGACGTATCTGTTCATAGCTCTGAACTTACAAATACCACATAAATGGTATATGTGGTTTTTACACACTTAACTTGGCTTATTTTAAATACAATTGTTTAAATCCCCCCAGTGGCTCAGTGGTAAGTTTTTTGTTTTGCAGTGCACAATAATTTATTTCAATACTTGAGGTTGGCACAAACAATAGCCAATTGTGTAGCTTAATAACAAAAAAACAGAAGTTCCCCCATCAGAAAATAAATATTTACAGAATTTAAAGACAATATAATTTCTGGGTAATAATCATAATGTTAAGAACTGTCCCTGCAACATTATGATGCTCAAACCATCACATTATGTAATACCTGAAGGAATTGCTCATATTTTTTGCTGAGAATGGACAACAGTGATATAAGTAGTGTAATCATTCTGAGAAGAATAGCATCATTGTTTTGCATGTATAACGCTGTGTCTTCCTGGTCTAGAAAGAATTTTCTCCAGAGACTTGCAACAATTTGCTTCTTCATAGAGATCTCAATATTAAAATCTCTAAGGAAGGAACCATAACACAATTATGGATAATAAAGGGCTTATTTGTTCATCTGGACTGTCCCATCCTTCAAAATAATCTAAAACTACTAAATAAAAAATTGAAATACAGCTCCGAAAGCCATCCATTTCCATTCATATCCTTATCAAGCTTTCTCTTAAACTCGATTAATTTGTTGCCTCCACAACACCTGAAAACAACCCATTCCAAAGACCAATCATCTTCTTAGAAAAAGGAAAAAAAAAGTTTTATCTAAAGATGACTTCTAACCTCCAAAAACGTGTATTATTATCCCTAGTCCTTCCGTTCTCACTATTAAATATGAGAAGATGTATCAAAACTATCAAATCCTTTAACAATTTCAAACACCTCAATCATATCTCTTTCTTGTATTAAAAACCCCTCAATTCCAGGAACCATTCTGGCAGCCCTCCTCTGAACCCTTTCCAATAGTTCAATGTTCTTCCTAAAGTAAAGATCCCAATACTCCAAAAGTGATTTAAGTAGTGGCCTATACGATGAAATTATAACCTCTAGACTTGTTTCAAATATTTTTGTAAAACATAAAATTCTTTTTGTCCTACCACTAGCAAGAGCACACTGCTTAGATGGTTCAAGAAGCTGATCGAACGTTACACCAATATCCTTTCTTTCTTAGTTAGCTAATTTATCCCTCGGGCCCGGCATGGCCAGGTGGTTAAGGCACTCAAATCGTAATTCGAGGGTTGCGGGTTCGAATCCTCATCACACCAAACATGCCCCTTTAGTCATGAGGAAGTTATGTGCAGTCAATCCTACTATTTGTTGGTAAAAGAGTTGGAGGTGAGTGGTGATGACTAACTGCCTTCCCTCTAATCTTACACTGCTAAATTAGGGACGGTTAATGCAGGTAGCCCTCAAGTAGCTTTGCGCGAAATTTAAAACAAACCAAACTTATCCCTCACACAATCTTTTCATGCTGCAAATTGTGATACATTTTCTGAAAATCCAGATCCACCATATCTACATCCTTACTCTTAATTATACAAATAGTAACCTGTTCGAAGGGTCCGGCATGGGCAGGTGGATTAAGGCGTTTGAATCATAATCTGAGGGTCGCGGATTCGAATCCCCGTCCCACCAAACATGCTCGCTATTTCTTAGCCGTGGGGGCATTATAATGTAACGGTCAACCCACTATTCGTTGGTACAAAGAGTTGGCGGTGGGTGATGATCACTAGCTGCCTTCCCTCTTGTCTTACGCTGCTAAATTAGGGACAGATAGCCCTGGAGTAGCTTTGCACGAAATTCAAAAAACAAACAAACCTGTTCAAAGAATGTCAAATAATTTGTAAGGCAAGATTTCTCCTTAATAATACCATGTTGACTATCCAATAAAATTTTAAATTCTGTTAAATTACTTAACAAAGCATTTTTTTAAAAAAATAGACTTTCCAAAACTTTTCACACAACTGATGTAAGACTAGTAGGCAAATAACTACAGGAATATTTTTTATCACTTTCCTTGAAGTACGTTCCTTTAGTCTTTTGATTGTACTTGATATTTTGTGTAAAAATTATTTCATGTTGTTGTGCACTCTGTCTAGACATTTTATTTGTTAAACTCAGTCGAAAGTTAGGGAATTCATATTTACTTCGTGATATATATTTCCTGATTTGCCCTCCTGTGGTACACCGGTATGCCTGCGGACTCACACTGCTAAAAACTGGGTTTTGAAACTCGTGGTGGGCAGAACACAGATAGCCCATGGTGTAGCTTTGTGCTTTATTCAAAATAACAAAAATTAACAGTTTAAGTCAGATTGTTGTTATTTGTTATTGAGCACAAAGTCATGCAAAAGAATATCCACACTGGAGATTCTATCTGGAAAATTAATAATTCAACTACCATACAGTTATTAAAAATAATAATAATAATACATGCACATACTTTATTAAAATACTCATATAATGTAAGGTTGGAACATCTTTCATAATGAAACAGCTTAATAAAGTGCTCAGATTAAGTTTTGTTCGATTGCAGCACTTTGTTTCGGAATATTATTTACAAATGGTTCAAAGATATAGATGTAAGATAACACTGACAAATGTGACATTCAAGTACGTTTTAAAGACATTCACTTGGATTAAGATCCAGTGGTTTCTACAACTAAAGAAGTTTATTGAATTCACTAACATATTTGTGAGCAATACGACTATGATGAATTTGCATTCTTCTTCTTAAATATTTGTATTTATTCCACAGCGAACTACTAATCATGGGAGTAGTCATTTTGTGGTACCTTATAATCCAAGCGAAAGAATAACTGTCGCTCCTATCAACAGAAGAAATACAAACCTCCGCTAAAAAATAAATCGGCGCTATTATCGCCTTGAGAAAGCCCCATTTTATTTAGTAATCAATGTAATGTAAGTGCATATATTTATAGCAATTATACTAATACTTTTAGGGAAAGACGATTTTGCTGATTTATTTTTACAAAAAAATATTTTGTTAATATGTATGTCAGTAAATTGAACATTAACAGTAAAGTTTGTGAATTTACCAAAGCATGTGTCTCAGTGGCTGGCATGCCGAAATCTGGAACCATAGTTCACACCCTGTTATTTAAAAAAAAAGTTACGATACACACCTTCGGGATGTGGATACGTTACATATATCACGATCAAATCCTAATCCTACCATTCTATTATAATAGCCCACGAAATTGAGGTGAATGATGTTAAAGGTAAATTTTACAGAAAAAAAAGAAAACTTTGCAGTCAAAAGAACTACTCATACTGATTAATTTTGCAGGTTCACATTTTTTAGAAAAAATATGTGCCAATAAATGAAACATGAAACTTGATGCAGAAAAAGCCCTTTCCGAGCGGCAATCCGAAAGTTTTAGTTTTTTACGTTTGCCGCTAGGAAAAGTACTGTAACGTAATAATTTCAAAACAAACCGCTAACGCCAGCGAGTTGAATGTAAATAAACATGGCCAGTGCATACGTAGAAACAGAGGCGGTGTCTGTTTTGACTTTGTGTTCTGAACAGTGTTGAGTAGCACTATATCAATTCGAACCTACTCTGAACGAACCTAGAACAGTTACTTTTGACACAGATCTGATAAGTTCTAGTGATGAGGACAGTTCCACGAGCGAGAGTAGAAGAACTGTGAGTGATACTAATAGCGCCCAGGCCGGTTGAGAGTCGGTCATACCTCCAGTGGAAGAATGGTTAGCCTAAGTCATGACAACAAATATGGTCTGTATTATTTCACGTGCAATTTTAAGCATCCTGTCTGGTGTTTATAAATTATTGGTATTACAGACTGGGTTTTATTTGTTTATACTTTGCCGACTATGGTAACTAATACTCGGCCCTTCCACAATCATTGTACCGGGTGTTTATGACTCGTAACAAAATGAATTTCAATTATACGTTATAATTCTGTCTATAAAATCAAACTAGATGTAGCAGTCTGAATAGTTAATGTATCTTGAAATGTTAAATTTGAAAAAGATACAAAAACATCTAAAGAATGATCTACCAGCTTTTAAACTTGTAATATACTCTATTTGGGATAGATTTATCCACTGTCTAGACTAGGAAATCAAGGTTTCACTGACTTTCAGGTGCCACAAATGCAAAACACGTTCATGAATGTGAAATGTGTCTGTCTAGTTACATTCTTCAAAAACTTGTACTCTTTAAATTATTATATTATATTAGTTATTGTTTATCACTTTATACTGCACACATACCTTTAAGTTTGTTCTTTTCGTGATGGCTTCAGAGGGGTGGAACCTGTACGCTGTAGGTTGAGATCAGCCCTCAGCTCTACACGAGGAAAGGTGGTGGGGACGATCATGTCTACTGCCGATGGTTTTTTCAATCTCAACATGCCTAGCTTGAAACTCACAGAATCCAAAACAGTGGGATCCAACACAAAACATGAGCGTTTAAAGTAATCTTGACAAAGTTTTGCATGGTGTGAAGGAGTCCAGTTCTTCCTATTGACCATCCGCACCCACTGTCATCACCTTGCCGGTTCCTTCTCCTTGCACGGAAATGAAAAAAAGCTTTTGCCCGATGCCGAACCGTTTTTACAACCATAAGCAACGCAGTAAACCATATTATCATAAAACAAACATAAAGTAGCAATATCAAGACAAAAAATAGTCTTACAAAGTATGTAATCCGAAAAAAGCACCAATATATTTACATAAAGCACCAGTACTGAAAGGAACACAATGGTCGGCCCGCAACGAAGCGTGTTTGGCAACTATTTCGTCATAGTTGTAAAACGTCACGGAAACAGCCAAACTACCGAGAGGAACTTGAGTTCGAGGACCCGCATATTTTGTTTCATTTTTTACTCAAAATCTAAAGTGTTTAAAAATATGGCAACCATACAGGAATTATGCCTGACTAAAGTACAATTTCTAAGGTAATTATTAAATTTCTTGAAACTTCACCTTTAAATAACTGACTTCTGTTTAGCCTGTCACTAAGGTCTATTACTATTTGGTCTATTCAAATTAGAATCTTGTGAAGGACGAACACGAACTCTTTCGTATTGAAAAAACTCTATTCTGTAGGGCAGGAAATGCAGTAACGTAGGTTGAACATTTTACAATTGCTGAGTCTCTTTGGTGTTTGGGTATATTTATGTGTATACCCGGGAGGGTCAGGTACATTCGACCTCTTCCTCCTTACATAACTTTGTTGGAGTGGCCAGATTAATATATATTTCGATTTAAATACAGAATGGCTAGAGTGATACAAATTTAGTCTGGTCCTTTTCAGGGCAATGTCCATTTATATTGTTCTTGATTTTTTTTAAATTATTATTATTACTATTATTATTATTTAATAAGTCTAGAACGTAGGTGGCCTGTTTTATTTTATCTATATTCTAATACTACTACTCAGTGATGTCGAGAAACCCACTTGTTGAGAAATTTATATGCAAAAACGGCTCGTTTGGGTTGAGAAAATATTTTACATAGAAGAGCGAACAACGCTCTTCTAAAATAAAATAAATAAAATTATATATTCAAACATCTAATACCGCCCTCTACATTTCGACACACAGTTACACAACCCCTTTCAAACATGTGGTCAGCTTCCGGTCAGTTACCTCTTTCTTTGTGAACCTGACGATGACCGAAGAAGGTCGAAACGTTGTTCGCTCTTCTATGTAAAATATTTTCTCAACCCAAACGAGCCGTTTTTGCATATAAATAATACTACTACGATTATTATTATTTTAAATGATTTTGTCTTAATGATCTAATGTATAAATTTAATGGGGAAAGGTGTTTAGGTCACTCTTCATCATATATGCAATACCTGTCTAGTTCGCATAGCAACAAATTTTTCGCCAATTTTTATCAAAATATTTTATTATACTCTGTAGAAGTCTATCTGGTATTATTTGTGTGTTTGCATGAACTTTGGTGAAGTGGTTTTAGGTACTCTGTATGCTGATATAATTAGTGTATTCTGTAATGTTTGAAGATTGGTTTGAATTTGTTTTACACTTACACTGATCCATGCAGGAGCCGCATAGTCTATTACAGATCTAATGTAACACACAATTGCTGAACTAAATTCAACAACAATCCCCAAACATTCTCAGATCTATTGTGATTTGTTGCAGAATTATGCTCATGCGCATAAGTCAACCGAACATTTTTGAGACCTCTCACTTCATTTCATTTAGAAGCGTGTATTAAGAGGCATGGTGGTAGGAAGAGGTAGTGTTAGCTGTTTTCGTGTTGCAAGTAGGAACACGTTATTAACAGCATGGAGAAGATATTTTGCAAGTGTTGATAAAAGTGAGGAAAGAACAGAAGTGAAAGATGGTACAGATATAAAAAGAAGTGGATTTGCTAAAGCATTTGAAAAGTTTCAGGGCTTTGGAACTGGAAGTGAAAATACGGAACAATGCCATCATTCTTTTGCGACTTTACTGAGAAATTCAAAATTTATACAATTAGGTAATCCTGAAGGAAAAATTGTAATTGGAAAAATTTTCCACATTCTAAAAGATGACTTATATATAGACTTTGGCGGGAAATTCCACTGTGTTTGCACAAGACCTCAAAGGAATGGAAAGTAATTTTTAATCTTTGAATATCCAATAGTATTACTATTAATGTTAGTGTTAACGTAAGCCTAAAGACTGAGTAAAACTGAAAATTAAAACATAGTTTATTGGTTAAGATTTGCGTTTTTCTTCCAGACAAGTACAAAAGTAGTACTAAAAATAAATTGTTTGCATTTTCCATTTATTGTAGTCTTTTTTTTTTTTTCTTTGGTCATTTTGGGTGGCTAATATCTTGATCAGTAAGAGTCGGATACATGACACATTTAATGACGTCCACGAAAAATGAATTTATTGTCTTCACAATACTTGTTACTAGTTATAATAGTAATACACAATACTTCCCATTGTTACGTGTTTACTGAAAACGTTTTATTTAATCATTGATTAGATATTGTATTAGTATTGTTTAAAACCTAAAATTTTGCAAGAACTTGAGTTTGGGCAAAACATTAGGTGTATTAAACAGTACTTGACTTATTAATTATACCAAAGATTGTAATTTTTATGTAATAGTATTTTAAATGTAAAGTAAGTGTAAAAAAGAGTACTTCAACAAATACAATACTTTTAGCTTGAAACTAGAATACTATAACTATATAAGGAATAACATGCAAAATTCATTCAGTTTTGTGAAAAATTCACCAATGTTATTTCTATGCTTTGTAAGTCAGAATTTGTACAGAATATTATGATTTTTATTTTTTAACTTTCATATTTACACTTTCATTATTTTGGAAACTGTGTAAGGTAATTAATAAATAAATGCTTTAATATATTAACAACTATTGGGTTTTTGCTTCTTGGAAGTGTAAGCTATTATAAAGTATAGTTAATATTAACTACACAGTACTTCCATAATAGAGTAAGAATTGCATCACTAGTTATTGTTAACTACTTTGTGTCATATTTACTTTTTATAATTTTTCCCTCTAAGTCTTATTACTTATGAATGTTTTTAAGACTTACTGCATTTAGAAAAAATTGTTTTGGGAAATGTTGGAGTCAAACAGTGAGGGGAAAAAAAGGTTTTTAGAAACTGTTCACAACGGCGCTTTTCACCAATTAGTCAAGGACACTACTAGAAACTAGGCTATTTAAATTTATTGTTAATTTCAAATATAGAAATGATCAAGAGAGTGGAAATTTGAGGAACAAGTGAGTGCAAGTTATCGTTGCTGTATTAGGTTTCATGTTCTGCTGCATGAGGACGTAAGGAGTAACGATATTTTGGTTACAGATTTTTAAAAAATTAGTTTTGAAGGGATGTGACAATAATAACACTAACACAAGTTTTGTTCCTGAATAGTAATGTGTTATTTCTTAATTGCTTATGTTGTAACAGCACAGAAAATGTCCATTATTCTCTTCAAACTTTGCTTTTGTGACCTGGATAATGAAATTTAGAAATTAACCTATTTTCTTTGTAAAAATGGGCAAATTTGCACATTTTCATTTACATAAGGTCTGAATAAACAACATATGAATCAAGATTTACATGTATTTATACTAATGTTATACAAAAATGTTTAGAAGTGAGTAGTTTTTCGAGATTTGCAACTTTAATGTAAATCACTTTCACGTATCAGTTCCCAAATATAGTCTCCCATCATGTTTTCGCTATACGCTCCCAGGTCACAAAAGCAAAGTTTGAAGAAAAAATAGGTCTTTTTCCATTTACTTTAGGCATAAGCAATTGGGAAATAACACTTTCTGCCCAGGAACAAGAAAAAGTAAAAATTCTGTTACATAGTGTTATTTGTTGTGAATTGAGCAGCTGAGTTATTTGGAAATACTTATCAGATATGAAATTTGTTTTAAATATTCAAGGTAAACAAGAAAAGAGTAACTGCAGGTAAAAGACCAGGTTGGTTCATAAAGAGTTTGAGAGAACATAAAAGAAAAGTGTCACAGATTTAAGAAATTTAAATTTTTAGGTACGACAAGAGACTTAAAGGATTACAGGACATCAAGAAAACTGGTAAAACATGATATTAGGACATCAAAAAGGATGTATGAAAAAAAGTTGACTGAAAATGACAAAATTAACAGTAAGGACTTCTTTAGATACATTAAGGGTCTAACAAAATGTTAGAACAGAGGGTAAATAGGAACTTTGAAGGATAATAAAGGAAGGCTATTATCTGATAATTGAGATGGCTGAGTTATTAAATTTTGCTTTTACTAAATAAGATTTAAGCAGTATTCCATGTCTTTAACCTGTTGACTGCCAAGTATTTCAGCTGCTATGGCAGCTCCTATTGCCGGGTTTTTCATTTTGTAACTTTTTTTCGCGATGTCATTTTGGATTGAAACTGAAACAATTTGAAAGTAGGTCAAATGCATGTATGGTGCTGACATCTAGCGTTGAAGTTAGGTATTATTGAGAATGAATTAACTTGTCTGTGGCACTGTGTTACCGACTGGCTTGGACGAGTTATCTCATCTACGGCACTGAACGGGTTAATAGCATGATAAAAGGAAGTGAGATCAAACAAGGTGACTGCATTAATTCTCTGCTTGTTAAGAAAAAATTGGGAAATTTTAAAAAATGATAGGACTCCTGGGCCAAATGATATTTCCCTAAGAGTTGTGAAGGAGGTTAAAGATTGGATATGTGAGCCACACACTATTATCTTTTGTCGGGTTCCAGAGGATTGGAATTTAGCTTGTGTCACTCCTCTTTTTTTCAAGGGAAGTGATAAAAATTATCCCAGTAATTATATACTCATCAGCCTTGCATCAGTTGTGAGAAAAGTTTTGGAAAGTCTGTTAACCTTGTTATAAGTCAGAGGCCACGCTGTGTTTTTTGATTTGCATTCAAATTTTAATTCAGCTGCTATTTTATGAATTTGTCATTACGTTTGGTACTAAACTGCAGAGTGTAGTTCATATTTTAGTATTAATATTAGTTAACTTTTTAATTTATAAGTAAATATTTAAAGAACTAACCGAAACATTGATTTATGTGTGTGGTATGTTGAATGCAGCACTGGTTCAAATTATATGTTTGTGATGTCAAAATACAAAATTTGTAAATTTATATTAATGAGGAACTTAAATTATTGATATTTAAAAGCTAGAATATGAAATAAAAACATCATATCTTTTCTATATGATGAGATATTACTAATGTAGTCAATCGAACACAGTGGCCCCCTGCTTACCTCCTTCGATTTTTGGAAATGGTCCCTTATATACACAATTCTGTATATGATAAGTGAATAACCAGTTGACAGGACAGAATGTTCCACAAGCGGTTTTTCCAGGCATTCTCAAATATAATGTCACAGCCAGGTGATTGTATTTTATAAAATAAGTCTGCTAAAACACAGCCAAGACAGTTCACTGTAAAAGTCCTAAGGTCAGTTTTATATTTTAGCCAGCAGTGATTGAAAGGTCAATATAATAAAAAATGATAAATATATGTGTATAATGTTATGTCATTTGAGATGTTTAAATTAAATATTTGTATTTTCGAGTTATTTTTAGTCATTCTAGAAAGAAAAAGAAAAATTTATATTTTACTCATAACTCTTTACTTTTGGTTACAAGATCAGTCAAGTCTGTCAAAATTGTGCAGAGATACCAATTTGATAATGAAAATGACAGTTTTTTTCCTTCTTAAAACAAGACTTTTTAATTATCTGGAAATTATAAATATTTCACATGTGAAATTTGAAAACTTTGTATTCATAAAAGTATTTTTAATCTTAAAATGAAAATTATTCTGCATGTTGGCTAGTTAACATTCTGAAAGAAAATCATACTATAATTACTCTCATGGTTACGAGCTGGGTGGATTCCACCCAACATGTCATGAAAGGGTTAAAAGACACTTTGCAAAGTCACTTAAAGTTTAGAATATTATTGGATAGTAAGTATGATTTGACAAACAGAGAATCTTGTTTTTAAATCTTGATGTGCTTTGAAAAGGTTACTGGTTTTGTAAATGAGGGAAATTTGGTGTATCTAGACTTTTAGAAAGCATTTGACAAAAGGTTTGTAAAGAAAAAAGTTATCTGTAGGTGTGGAGGACAAGTAGGAAATAGGACAGAAGTGTGGCTGGATGGAAAAAAGCAGTTAATATAAATGGAGTTTAGTCAAACTGGATTAATGTTACACATGGGTACCTCGGCTCAGTCCTTGGATCTTTGGTCTTTTTTATTTATATCCATGACATAGACAAAGCTATGCTCAATAAATTAATTTACAGATGGTTTTAAGATCTTGTGTGTTATCTATGAAGAGGATGCAGCCGACTTACAAAAAGATTCAAATCATTTAGTGGGCTGGGCAAATAAATAGCAGATGGGTTTTAATTATCATAAATGTAAGATAATGTTTGAGTTATCATAATTTTAATTTTAATTATATAATTTGGATATGAATAACCTTAACAGTGCCATGAGAGAAAAGGATCTTTGTGTAATTGATCAGTATCTAAAGCTGCCAAACCAAGATGCTGTTGCTTGTGGTAGGGTAAATAGAATTTTAGGTTGTGTATACAAAGATATATTGAATATAAGTATTAGGAGGTTACAGTTTCATTATATAGGTCACTGGTTAGGCCACATTTGGAATATTGTGTTCAGTCTTTGGATCCTGACCTTAGGAAAAACATTTAATTGTTGTAAAGGGTTAAGAGGAAGGTTATTAGAATGGTTCCTGGGATGGTGGAGATGTTATATGAGGAGAAGCTGAAATATCTCAATTTTTTCACTTTAAAAAAGTTAGGAGGGATTTGATTGCAAAGGAAGTAGTGTTGATGCATCATCTTTTTTATGTTTAACAAGTCTAGGAAATGCATATAATTTTTGGCAGGGTAGGAGTCATCTTCAGCTAAGAGAATTTCATTTTTTTTATCCGGGTGGTTGGCCTTTGGAATGGGTCCCATTCATATGTTGTAGAAGCAGTAAATTTAAGCAAGTTTAAAAAAAAAAACTTTAGGTATATGAGTGATAAGGGCTGGCTTTAAGGGGTTTAATGTATTTTAGAGGATGGAACAGCTGAGATGGACCAGTACACTAGTTCCATATTTTTCTAAAACATTGGATTATTTATTACTTTCTATAGCTTACTTCATGTGTTGTATCTTTGTGCTAAGACTTGAGAGTTTTTTTTTAATGAGTTTTGATTGGTCACAAGATGTTTTTAAGGAAGCTTGTGAAAACTTCAGCTTATTTGTGTTTAAACTGACGTTACATATCCAACAAATGTTAAATCTGGAACTATGCGTGAAACCAGCAACTAGTGGGTGGGTGTTTTATAATTCTAAGATCTTATGAGTAAAAGCAAACAAGAACATGTTATATATCAACCATACTACATCTGCCTTAATCAGTGCTGACAAGACCTTTCATCTGATACCAGGGGTCTTCAGGCTGGTTAGAATATGACAGACATTGTAATGATCAAAGCCTAGGAGTTACTCTTTTTTATTTCTTTATTGTTACTTTCATTTACACTATTAACTAAAATGTTGAATATATGTAATATTATTTTTCATTATTATGTATTTCTCATAGATTGTTTTACTTTGTTAGTTTAATGTATGTATTTAGGGTTAACTTAAAATTACTACGTGTACTGAAGTTGCTGTGATAATATTGGATTTTATGGCCAAAATTTTTATTAACAGTGATTATACCCAGCTGATGAAATGGTGCATTCTGATCTTTCTAATTATAACAATAAAATTATGCTTAATTGCATGTATGCTTGATGACTGCTCAGTATTCCTGGTTTGTAAGGAAGCTAAAGGAATAAAAGATAATATAATGTATTACTATTAAATGAGAAAGGGAAGAGTGGTTGTTGTAAATATATCACTAAGTAAAGCATAGTGCACAAAATAAATATTTTTATGTATACAAAATTTACTCATTACTCTAGAATTTCAGAAATTAAATATCAAACAGTAAATGAACAAAACATTTTGCAAAATTATTCAGATATTGGTTGGTTATTTAGAGAAACATGGGACTTGTACAAGAAAAATAAAATTGGAAGAAAGGAAAATAAATGTTATCCTTACATTCATGAGAAATTGCAACCTTTGAGTTATGTACTGTAGTGTTTATGACACAAAATTTCACATATTTAAAGGATCAATTTAACATAACTTTTCACACTATTAATTCTTCAGGGTAATGGGACCTTTGACTAACACTGTCCATATTAATTCTTCAGGGTAATGGGACCTTTGACTAACACTGTCCAACACCACACTCATTATCAGGTCAGTATTTTAGATTTATTTTAAGTAGGTAGCTTGGCCTGATTAGTATTTAATAAGAAACTGGAATTTGAGGTCACTCTTTACCCACCAAAAAGACAAAAGCAATTAATCAGAGCATCATTACCACATTAAAAATGTAAAATCTGTAGACTGTTACATCTACACTTGCATGCCCATTTTTTAACATTTTAAATAGAGAATTTAAACTAACCAAAAAGTATCATAAGGGAAGCAATTTTACAAGTTTATAATTGAACAAAATTTTTTGTGGCATAATTATTCTGAAAGCCCATGACCTCTAATACTCAAAGTTTGTATTTTCAATTTTTTTATTGCAGCATTCAAACAGAGTGCCCATGGGACGATTGTCCAAACATAAGGTAGGACAGTTTCTCAATGCTTTCCAAGATTTGTCTCATATGAACATTATGCCCCTCTTCCCATCAGTGTGGATTCCTGTACATGGTGAGGGGACCTCCCAGAGAAGGTTCTGTTCTTTCAGTTTACCTCTTCTGGGATCTAAACATCCAACCACATGTTTGCAGTGCATAGTGGCCTATGAAAGGGAGGAGAGGATCCTGGTGGTTGAGGGATCCAACCCTAAAACACCACTTTGGCCTTGAATTTCTGTGGCCTGGTGAACCTTGGATCAATCAGCTGGTACACTTGGGCTAGGGTAAACCAAGTATCAGCATTGGATGTTCTTTACAGGTATTATATACATCGTGTCTGATGTTGATGTTTGGATGTAGTGCTCACAATACCCTGGCATTGTAGTATGTCTCCTCGTAGGACTCCATGATGGTTGTGGTCAGTGGGCACCAAAATACTCTTTTATTTATTATGGATCCTCCTAATCAAAATCTAAATTTAGTAGTGAAAAACAAACAATGGATAAATGACCACATCTTGAAGATTTTAAACAGTCATCTTCAACACCTGTGCCTCATTTTATGATATTACATTTTTATTAGACAAATATTTGGGGCAAATGCCTCCCCCCCCCCTTTTTTTTTTTCTTCTTTTATTCAGAAGGAGCTAGAGAGACTTGCTGGCTCTCCTAAGTCAGTCAAAAAGCTATGACCTGGTAATATATTGGTGAAGACATTCACTCCTAAACACATTGAACTCTTGTATATCAAAGGCCATTGGGAAAATACCCATTGAGGTTACTCCCCATGCTACTTTGAATTCATCATGAGGAGTTATGACTGAGAGGGGTTTAAAGAGCATTCCCAAGTTGGAGATACTCACTGGTTTCTCCACCCAAGGAGTTTCTGCAGTGTGGAATATCCCCACTAGTAAAGATAGAATTATGATGCTGACCAGTGTCTTAAATTTGACATTTACATCACCACATCCACCTGCCACCATCAAGGCAGGTTATTGAAATTGCAAAATATAGCCATATATTCCAAACCCTCTCAGATGTTTCTAATGTCAGCAGTTCAGTCACTCAAAGACATCATGTTGTGGTTCCTTGAAGTGTGCTTCTTGCAGTGGTAAGAATCACGATGCCTGTGAGTGTAAAATAGACCCTCATTGTGTTGATGTAGTGGCTCTCACCCTTCTTACTTTCATTCTTTCCTTAGGTGGGTGGAATAAAGAGGTACAGCATTTGAAAAGAGTCTGCAATATTTCTTACCCCAAGGCTCGAACGTTACTTTCCACCACTTCATTTTGGATGTATGCTGCTGCACTTCCTTCCACTGCTACAGTGGGAGTGCAGACAGATCTCTCTGTGACTCCAAAGAATTGTTCTCAAACCATGTGGAAAGTCTTTTGCCTTCCATGGTTAAGAATGTTGATGAATCAATGTCAACACCCATCTCTGTCCTCACCATTCCTTCCAGCAAATCTCCAGATCCTCTTGTTTTGGTTCCAGGTTCTAGAATTTTCTTCTAATGACAGAGATTTGCCCACTCAAACCAGGGCAGAATCCATGGAGGTCGATAGACCTCCTTTTAATAAAGAGAAGAGGTATGGTTGGAAATAGAAGAGCTCTCTGGCCAATTCTCCTCTATGTAAATAAAAATGACCACATTGATATTGTGAAACTGTCGAGGTTTTCATTCTAATTTAGATCATATCAAGGCACTGATTGATTCCTATCATATTATGTGTCTTTCCTTACAGGAAACATTTCTGAAACCTGCCAGTACAGTCACCTTTCAGCAGTTTTCTTTGTACAGAAATGACAGGTTGTGTGATAGACAAGTGCATGGAATTGTGGCACTGCTGGTTTATGAGTATGTGCCCACCCTGTCTTTGCCACTCGACACACTCTTGGAGGCTGTAGCCATCTGTGTTTCCTTGGGTCATACCATCACTGTTTGTTCTCTCTGCCTGTCTCCTGGAGAGACCTTTGATCAATCAGACCTTAATGTTCTTGTTGAACAGTTGCCATCTCTCTTTTTAATTCTGGGGGACTTTAATGGGCATAATTCCCTCTGGGGAGGGGTCACTTTGTGGAGAGTCTGTTCTCAGATCACAACCTTTCTCTCTCTAAAACTGGTGTTCATACTTATTTTCAAGCAGCTAGTCAGTCTTTTAATGCAGTTGATCTATCAGTTTGCTCCCCTTCATTTTTCTCTCACTTTTCATGGAGGGTTCACAGTAACCAACAGGGCAGCAATTATATTCCTATCATTTTGAGAGAGACTGGCTGTAGTTGATACCACCCGACCTGCATGCCCTGGTGGGTGCTGGACCAAGCCAACTGGCCCATTCTCACTACTTGATCCTGTAAGCTGTCAATAGACAACTGTATGGTAGCATAAACTGACTGTATTGTCCTAGCAGCTGCTTAGTCTATAGATGAAACTTTGAAATATTTTCCATGGTATCCTTATCCATGATGGAATCCTTCCTGCCACATGGCACAGAAGGCTCAAAAACAGGCCTGAGATACCTTTTGTAGATATCCCACACTTTGAAACCTCATCACTTTTTAGCGAGCCCATACACATGTTCAGCAGATAAGGTGTCAAAGCCAGAAGGAATCTTTGATTAAATTCACAACCAGCATCTCTTCTACTACCAGTTCCAAAGTCATGTGGGGCAAGATTAAGAAGGCCAATTTAGCCAGGTATCTAGCATGTCTACTTCATCCTCCACCTTCTCAGCAATCAAGACATGGGCAGAGCAATCACTTATTTCCTTTCAGGCTTGTCATCTCTATAACTATAAAGACTCCTTTACACTGATGGAACTCAAACTGGCTCTTCATCAGTCAGACCTGATGATGTACACTACAAGATGCTGTGCCATCTCCTTTCTGCTTCTCTTGCTATTTTATTGGTTGTTTTTAACTGACCTGGCAGGAGAATATTTTATCTGGTTCATGGTGCCAGGCTATTGTCCTACCTTACTCTAAGCCTGAGAAGGATCACAAGATTCCTTCAAACTACCATCCAATTGCTTTGATGAGCTGTCTCTGAAAGACTTTAGAGAGGATGGTTAATGCTCATTTTGTTTGGTTCCTTAAATCAATCTCCTCTCACCCACCCAATGTGGGGTTCTGATGACAGTGCTCCATGGTGAACTACCTGATTTAACTTGAAACGTTGACCTTGTGTCAGTATTCTTTGACCATAAGAAGGCTTACAATACAACATGGAGGTATGGCATTTTGCAAAAATTCCACTTGTATGGGTTGTGTGGCCATTTGCCCATTTTTATTTAAAAAATTTTTAATGAGCTGGTGATTTCAAGTTTGTATGGGTTCAGCATTTTCCTGTTCTTTCCTCCAGGAACTTGGAGTCCCTCATGGCTATGTCTTGAATATAAAGATTAATGCCATCACTGAACAACTCCCTCCTACTGTTGCAAACATGCTGTATGTTGACAACTACATTTTGTGTCAGTCGTTCAACATTAGGTTTATTGAGCGGCTACTACAGACTGCCCTCAATCATTTACTCAAGTGGACCACAGCAAACAGTTTTAACTTTTCTCTCTCTAAAACTGATTGCATGTACTTTTGCTGCCAACAGGGTATTCACCCCAATTCTAAATTCCATGTTGGTGAAGTTATGCTTTCCATGGTCCCTGAGGCAAAGTTCTTGGGGCTTATCTTTGACTGTAAGCTGACATTTATACCATGCATCAAGCAGCTATGGGTCAGATGTACAACAGCACTGAACATTCTCCATGGCCTCTCTTCCACCACTTGGGGAGCAGATCGATGTTCTATGCTAAAGATATATCATGCTCTTATTCGATCAAAATTCAACTATGGATCATTAGTCTATGGCTCTGCCAGACCCTTGGCCTTAAAGGTGCTGGACCCTATTCATCATCAAGGACTTCAGCTCTGCACTGAGGCTTTCTGCACTTCTCCAGTGCAGCGTTTGACACAGAGTCTCATGAATCTCCTCTACCCCTCCGTCGCTTGCAATTGTCTTTCCTCTATGCTTCAAAACTTTGATCCTTACCACAGCATCCCACTTGGGGTTGTGTTTTTTCTTCCTCAGTGGACCTTGCTTTTTAAGAACAAATGGACTGCCATTGTTCCTTTTGGTCTTTGTATTCAGGTACAGTTGGATGAATTGGGTCTGTCCTTGGATAACATTGGTTTATCCATTGGTCATCTCATCCCGCCATGACTTATTACCACTCAAAATGTAATATTTCTTTCAGTTATCTGAGAAAGACGGATACTCCTGATTGAAAATACCATCTTCTATTTGAGGAACATCATTTGAACCATCTTTCCATTCTCATTTATATGAATGGTTTGAAATCAGGTGACTCTATGAGCTCTGCCATGGTCTGTTGTGGTTTGGTTGTTGCACACAGAATTCTCTCTATAGTTTCTGTGGTTGCTGCCAAACTGTACTCCATTTCTTTTGCCCTGGATAACATAGAAGCTAAGCAGTACTCAAATTGTATTATTTATACCGACTTGCGTAATTCTCTACTGACCCTGGAATTGCTTCATGTTAGTTCTCACCTTGTTCTTGCTGATATGCAAAACTGATTGGCTCATTTATCTTTAACATCTACTTCTGGATACTAGGCCACTTTCGTATTCATGGGAACAAGCTCACTGACACTGTAGCTAAGTCTCTCTGCTCTGGTGCTATTCCTGCCATGCCTGTTCCATAGAGATGGATTATGGTCCTGTATTTCAGCCTCGGCTCTGTGCCAGTTGACTTGGAGTGAGCAATGTGATAATAAACTTTTCCAGATAAAACCTTCTGTTGGACTTTGACCATCTTGTTTCCATAAGGATTGGAAAGAAGTTGTCCTAACTATACTATGCATTGGTCAAAGTTTCTTAACTCATCATTTTCTTTTTTTCTGGGACCAATGCACCAGTAGGTAGTCTATATGATACTCAGGTCACAATAAGCCAAATTTTACTATCATGCCATCGTCAAGACTCAACGACGGCAACATTTTAAACATGTACTGTCCCAAGACTTATCTGTAACATTAGACAGCATTATTGGATACAGTAACATTGGCCTTTTAATGCTATTTAGGTTTTTAATTCAAAAATTGAACTTTGTTTTGTTTTAACATGATTCCTGTATACCAGTTTTAATTTTACTATTTTTAATTTTTTCTTACCAGTTATTTGGCACAGATAGCCTAGTTGCTTTGCACCATAAAACACCAACCAACCAACATTATGGCCTATTCTGAAAGTTGATTGGATAGTGACTGTTTAGTCGTCGTGGGTGAAGGTCTCTTACGAACTTCTGATTTATCAAATTTGTAGACTGAATTGCAGAACATTCATAGAATAACTGAAGCAGTAAAGTAGAATGTCATCTACATGAAGTGTTTGCATAATAGCCTTGCTTTTTTATTTTTTGTGATGTTTTATTCAAGGGTGAGGTTACCAGGTGCATATTTTTCCCCAATCAGGAAGTATAAAATTATTAAACTATCCACTTTTCTTTATACCTCAGTTATAGTTTTAATATATTTACAGTTTGTCACTGTAAGTTTTACATGTAAACTGAGGTATAAAGAAAAGTGGATAATTTAATAATTTTAATATATTTACAGCTTTTCACTGTAAGTTTTACATGTAAAAACTGACAGATTGTATCTCATTTGCTCTCTCTTTCTACTGAGTTTTCTTAACCTGTTGGACAACTATGGGAATTGAAATTTGAAGACCTTGACCAGTCGTGAAAAAGAAAATGTTGGAAAAAAAATTTAGGAGGTTTCAGATGTCTTCTGTGTTTTTTATATTTAGTTTGTTTTTTTAAAACTAAATGGGCTTTTAATAAATTTTGTTTGTTTATAATTTTAAACAAAACCGGAAACATAAGAATATGTAGAAAATGGTAAAAACTGGTGGTTCATAAAATCTTAGATCTTGTCTTCATCATTGTAGGGTTGTATTAGGAATGTATCATCATATCTAAGCCAATCTTGGCACATAAAGAGTGTGGCTGCTCTAGAATTGTTAGTTTCTAAATATTCCGTGTAGAAGTTTCTGAGTGCTGGTTATTGGGATGAATCCATAGATTGGCCTTGTTGATGTTAGCACTGATCTTCACATTCGTAGTTGGTTGTATTAACACTGAAGGTTGTGAGTTTTGTTGTGGAGATTGTCGGTTTGGTATGTTCCATAAGAGTTCTATCATTTTTCAACCTATTTGTGTTATATTTATAATGGTCAGGTTTTTTTGTTGTGGTTGTTTTTTTTCACAGGTGTAGGGTGACTCCATAAGTTGATGGTGCCCTATAAAATTAGTAGTATCCATGCTGACAGAACTACAAACAGTGGTCCAGGGAATACTTTGGTCACTAGATGCTGAGGTGTTTTAAGGCATTCTAAAAATAAAACTTTTGCCTTAAGATGTATTCAGATGAAACTAATATTTTTATCTCGGTGTGTTTCAAAAATATTTAAGTAAATATCACAAAGAAAGCCGAGAGAGAGAAAACTTTAAATAAGAAAACAAACCACTTCCAAATCTGAAAAAAAAAAATCTTTTACCCTTCTTGAAAAATGTCAATTTTCAGTTATTACTGTTTATTTCTGTTAGGATCATATCACAAAATTCAGTTTTATTCTCATAAATGTAAGTTAAAAATCTGTAAATAACATTTTGCTTTTTTCGTTTAATAACATATTAAGTGTATTTGTAGTACTACATGTTTTCCATTGTTTTTAATTTAGAGTTAATTCTGTGAAATTTCATTTCTTTTGTGGTTCTTGAAACTGGAACATAGCATTGCCAAAGAGAGGTTTTTAACTTTCACTTTTCTTTTGAGATAATTGGGTTAAATGGAGATTAAACACTATCTTTTATGATTCTGTTACAAAATAACACTGCACTGTTTAATTAGCATGCTGAGCTTTTTTTGTCCTTAAACTGGGAAGTAGTCGTTTGTGAGCTTGCTATTTATCTTCACAGTCTGTTGGCCAACTTATCTGTCAAGTAGCAATAACTGTTTCGTTGTATCAAAAATTGTTGGGTTTATATCCATGTTTAAAATGGTGTCGAGCCCTGAGAAGGCAGAATTTTTTATATATAACAGCTTTCCATTCAGAATTTTCATAGATTTGTACAATAAATCATATAGTTTTTACATGAAATTTCTTTAAATTTTACAAGGATTTTAGCAGATTCTAGATTTTCACTTTCTTTAATGTCTGGGTGAGAACTATTTTCAGAGAAGTCTTCAAGTTCTCTTGTAACTTTAAACTTTCGTTTGTGCAGGTTCCACTTATTTTTATAATTTAGTTAAATATAATTTTTATTTAAGCTCATTAGAAACAGAATAACATAACTTGCCTACAGGATAGTAGTGTATATTTTATTTAAAGTACACATTGTTATTCAGTAAAGACAAATCAAAAGAGTTACTACATTATGTTAAATTAACTTTGGGACACTTTGTAATTCTTACATATTTTTTATGCTACCCTAATTTACAGGAGAAGCACTTACACTAGCAAGAGCCAATTATTTAATCTATTGATGTGGGCTGCTCTGAACACAAGCTTAATTTTTGCAAGCCATGCATCATGAACAGTACTCTGCTAGAGTCGGACTGCACGCTATTTGGTGAAGCAGTAGTCAATGGCATAATAGCCTTCAATTTTATTAGTCTATCTTACCTTTAAGTTTTTCATACACCTGCATAAACACACAAACACTTGTTCTCAGTTGTTTAATAAAACTGTTTTTCTGTAAACTGTCAAAATTTAAAGATTAGTTCTTTAATTATTTTCAATTTCATACTTAGCCTGTTTTTCACTTTGTTTCATTCTTAACTGTGTGAATTAAGTTGGAAGGGGAATTTTTGTTTTTTAACACTTAGTGTATTCCTATGTTTATCCACTATATTTAGATATATATAACTGTTAATCAATTTTTATAATACCCTAAAATATTCTACAGTGACTACGTTCGTGGAGCCAAGGTCCGTCTACGACTACACGAGTTAGAGCTTTCTTCGAGATTCTTGGGATCTAATAAAGATCTGACATTGTTGGAAGCAGATGCTACTTTGTTGGGGTTGGTGTGGTCACCAGTCCAAGAATCATTACAGAAGCAAATTAGTACATGAACTCTTTCAAGTTGAAGTCCAAATGAAACCAAAAGAGAAGTTGAAAATTTTGTGTTAGATGTTTTTAATTTCATATTTTTTTGTGGCACAGTTCTAGAACTATTAGTTTTCTTCATAATATACAGACACTGGTCATAGATATTATGTATTTAGATTGTGTTTCTTTGAATAAAGGAAACGTTGATGCTTAACAGTGTATTAAAGTTCTGTTCTGACTGTAAGTAATAGAATGTTCATCCCAAAATTGTTAATTTGTTTATATACAGATTTTCTTACACCTCTTAAATTGATTTTTTAACTAAAATTCATCTAAATTCAACTACATACAAGTCTGGCACTTCTTTGTTTTGTATGATTTCTTATTGTGCCAAATTTTTAAACAGTGGTTACTAGGCATAAATTGTGTATGTGTATATGTTACTTATTTAAACTTTTGATCACCTTTTTCTCTTGTCTCAGAACAAGTCATCACATAGTGGTTAATGCATTAGACTGAAGCTTGAGGTTCTATGGTTTGTGTCCCATTGTTACAAACATGTTGTTTGAATTTAGGTTTAATGTTCAAATTTCACTATTCAATTTATAGAAGTTTCAGAGTTGGCACAGGGTCCTGTTAACTCAGTGATGTCGAGAAAACCCACTTGTAGAGAGAAATATATATGCGAAAACGGCTCGTTGGGGTTGAGAAATTATTTTACATAGAAGAGCGAACAACGTTTCGACTCGAAGAAGGTCGAAACGTTGTTCGCTCTTCTATGTAAAATAATTTCTCAACCCCAACGAGCCATTTTTGCATATATATGATCCTGTTAACTACCTGTTTTTCTCTAGTCTGTCAGTTCAGAATGAAGATGGTTAGTACAGATAGTCATTTTGTAGCTTTGCACCCATTTCTAAAACGTGATATCTCGTCCGCTTTGTTTTGAGACCAAGTTCAGGTAGAGATGTTAATTTGTATATCTGTCAGTTCCAGCAATATTTTATGGTTTTACAGTGGCAGTTCGTTTTCTTGATTGCAATGAAGATGCTCTTTAATTATCAGTAGCAGCAATGCAAAAAACTAACTTAATTGATTTTGAAAAGAACTTTTGAGATTTACAGACTGTAAAGAATTTATATTTGTCAATTCTGACTTATATTAGCTTTTGGTTTTTTGTCTTCAGTATTTGGTCTTTAGGACCAAATTTAAAAACTAATTGGATCCAGATGAAGCATTAAGAGTACAATTAATCCTTGGATAGAATCTGTGTCTATCCATTGCTGTGATAGAACTTCTAATAGTTCATACCAGTGTTCCCCAAACTGAGTATTCCAACCTAAAAGGGCCTGGCATGGCCAGGTGGTTAAAGCACTTGACTCAGAATCCGAGGGTCACGGATTTGAATCCCCATCACACCTGACATGCTCGTTCCTTCAGCCATGGAGACGTTATAATGTGACGGTCAATCCTACTATTTATTGGTAAAAGAGTAGCCTAAGAGTTGGCAGTGGGTAGTGATGACTAGCTGCCTTCCTTCTAGTCTTATATTTAAATTAGGGATGGCTAGCACAGATGACCCTCATGCAGCTTGGCACAAAATTCAAAACAAACCAACCTGAAAGGGAGTTGCAGGTCTGTTGTGGGGAAAATTGAATGAAATTACAGGATTCAAAATTTTCTATTTAAAACCGGACATGTCCGTTAAAAAATTAAGTTTGACTGGCACTTTCTCATCTATCCCCAGACATTGTGACCAATGGTCATATTTCTAACATATCGGACACAAATGCATCGTCCCCTCAAAAATAAGTGAGGCAAAAGCTGTATATGCAAAGCCCAAATATTTTGCTTAAAAGTATATTCTATAATGAGTGGAAAATAACTTGCAAAATTTAAGATTTAATTTAAGACAAAAAAGAAAGCAAATTTTAAAAAACAGTCGTAAACGCTCACAAAATGCACTTTTTAGGTTGCCTTATCCATGCCGTCCCGGACAGTCACGTGACTGCCAAACATTTACGACGATCTGACCATGGCATCTGATAGTAAAAAAATTGGAAAGTCTCGCAATCTGTTTCATTTTGGTTTCACAAGCAAGACTAATGAATCAGAAGACAATACTATGGAACCCCGAGTGATAAAACCCAAGCTTGTTGACTCAGTCCAAGTGTTAAAGCAAAAACTGTTTCTGCTAGTACTGGCGCTAAGCCTACTTGTCATTTCCAGGATGAATGGAATAGAGGCCGACCATGGCTGGAATATAATAATGCTACCGGACTGATGTTTTGCTCAATTTGTCAGGAATGTGACCAAAGTAGTGGAAGGCAGAAGAACACCTTCATAACAGGATCTTCCAACTTGAGAGAAAGTGATGTTAAGGAGCATGAAAACAGTCGTGCCCATAGTCTAAGTTGTCAAGCTAAGACAGCAAAAGAAACACCTGATTTAACTCCCATGATGAAAGAATTGAGCAAACGTAACCAGACTGAGAAAGATCGTTTGTTTGTGCTGTTCAGGACTGCCCTTTATATGGCTTTGAATGCCAAACCATTCAGCAATTTTCAAGAGCTTCTGTTGCTGCAGGAGCACAATTTTGGTATGAACTTAACAGAACATTATGCCAATGACAAACAAGCAGTTATCTTTACAAAGTATATTGCAGAAACAATTAAAATTAATGTCAGATCTCGTCTGTACACCTTATTATTCTTTGGCATCGTTACTGGCGGCTCAACAGACACTGCCAACATTGAGCAGGAGATAGTCTATGTAAGATACTTGGACAGTGACTGTTACCCAGTAACCCACTTCCTGTGTCTGCAGCCAGTTGAGAAGGCTGATTCTGAACACTTGCTACAGGCACTTAGTTCAGGTAAAGGTTTCTTAATTACCTGGGATGAGAATTTTCTGGATTTATCCTGAATTCCTAATTAAGAAAAATTAAAATGAACAACATTTCATGTACATTTGTGTTTTAATTCAGGTTTACATAGTCATTCCATTATTAATATACATCAGTGAAAACTCAAGCATTTTTCAATTGATTTAAACCAAGAAGAACCATGTCTTTACCACTGACAGAATTGGAGCTTAACCTAACACAACTAACGTAATAGATAATGGAACAATTGAATTTTCCAAAGTACAAATTTACATTTTTTTTTACAGAAAGTAACTAATATTGGGTACTAATTTTTTGCACTTGCAGCATTGTCCATATATGGCAAGTTTCCCGACTGGCTTGAATCAATTGTATGCCTAACAGCTGAGGGGGCAGCTGTCAATTTTGGCATAAATAAAGGGTTTGTCAACAGATTGAAGGTGCAAAAACATTATTTGATAGAGATCCACCTTGTTAGTCTAATCACAGATTGGAACTTGCAATTAAGAAGACCATCAAGGACATCCCTTACCTTCATAGTATCAAACCTTTTTAGAAAACCTATGGAAATTTTATGACAATTTGTTACAGAACTGGGGTGGCCTCAAAGAAGCTGGTAAAGCCAACAAAAGGGACAGGAACCCGGTGGGTGGCCTACAATGAGTGTGCTCTGGAGTCAGTTTCTCATAACTGGCCAGCTTTAGCAGTGAATTTGTATCAGGTAAAGCTGCATGACAAAGGGGAACGTGGACAGAAAGCTGCAGGATTATACAGTACTTTGACAAGCCTTAAATTAATCCTGTACATGGACATACTCTTGGCAGTTCTACCTGTTTTGACATCTCTTAGTCTCAATATGCAAGACAATTCTGCTACTGTGAACATTGTTTCTGACAAACTCGCTATTTGCAAAGAGAAGCTGGGCAATCTGAATCATGTTGAGAGATCCCAGAAAATTGTAAAAGAGCTTGCAACATGTGAACAAACTGGCAAGTGGTTACTTAGAGGAAAGGTGATTGATATTAGTGGTCAGACAAGGGCCAGAGGCTCAAAAAGTGCCACAAAAGAGACAGTTGCTCAATCCGTGGCTGAAGAAACTGTCATCTTCATAGGTAAAATTGTCATGTATCTGAATGAGAGATTTGATAAGGATTTTACTGGTGCCTTTCAAATTTTTGAACCAAGCAACTGGCCTAAAAGCAAGGAAGCATTGTCATCTTATGGCTGTAATGAACTCCACTTTGGTGCTTTGCTAGAAGCTAAGGGTTTCAATATAGCATCTGATATTTGTCATGCTGACTTACACGATACACTGCTCAAAGCCACAAGACTTGCAAAATCAGATGAGTCCCTGGCTAGTAGTGCAAGTGGATTGTGGGCCCACATGTTAAGTCAAATTACTGTTGAGGATGGTAAACCTTTCCCTGGATCAACAGTGTTGGCCTTGGTATGCCTCATGCAGATGATTTTCATGTGATCTGCTGAACCAGAATGTGGATTTTCCCAGATGGCAGTTATTAAGGATGACCAGCAATCCAAACTAATAAATGATTCTCTTAATGATTTGATGACAATAAAATTAGCTAAGAATAAGACCTGTGATCTTGCAAGCACAGAATTAGTGTGCAAGTCTGTAGAATCCTGGTAGAAGGACAGTAAAAAAAACCAGACAATTTGTGAGTCTACGTCAGCTGATGTCTTACTGCTGGATGACTAAATCTGTGAGTTTGGTTGATGTGTCATTTTTCATGGATACAAGGCTTGTTGCCACTTGCTTTGAAATAATGTTTCAGTGCCATAAATAAAATGATTCTGTTTTATATAATAATTGTCTGTACTTGATTTCTTGTTTTCGGTAATGTCCGGTGACAATTTTGAGGTGTCCTGCTAAAATTTCAAATGTCTGGCAAGTTTCACTGTCCAGCAGGACAAGTGTTCTGCTGAAAATTTAGCATATTTCTACCCCTGAATTATAAAAATATATTATAATAATGGATATTTTAGAGTATGTGCAGTAATTTAATATCTCAGTCTTAAATATTTTAAGAGGTGGCCACAGCAAAAGAAGGTTGAGAATCC
Organism: Tachypleus tridentatus; assembly: GCF_004210375.1. Classification (NCBI taxonomy): domain Eukaryota; kingdom Metazoa; phylum Arthropoda; class Merostomata; order Xiphosura; family Limulidae; genus Tachypleus; species Tachypleus tridentatus. The sequence continues at coordinate 25,565,726 of NC_134827.1, forward strand.
CTCTTTTATACAGATACATTTTTTTACCATCACAATAGATAATGCCCATATATGAATACCCTCCTAGTCTTTGGCAATTAATGAACTTTTAGAACTTGGCACAGAATCTCTAATAAAATTTTATGTTAAGCTTATCTATAATCATTGGGTTCACTAAAGAACATCTATTCACTCAGCAGGTCATAGAGATTTGCAGAAGTTTCTACCATATCCTTTTTGTAGGTGAGAACTTTTTTATCTTAAGATTTCAGTACATTTGCATGGACCGTTTTTTGTATGAATATCATTCATGGTCCTTCATTGAATGTTTAATACATTTTCAGAACTTACTAGAGCTTTACCAGGGGTCTACTAGCCATTAATATGTGGACAAAGTTTTGTCTCATTCTGTTCTCACTCTAGTTCCTGTCTGACATTGAATTCATTATATAATTTTCTGTTGGGGAACAACTAAATTTTTAACTATCACAGGAATGTTTGGCAATTTTTTCGTTAAGTCTGTACCTACACTGCACTGATTTTTCATATATACCATATTCAAGCATATAAAATTTGATGGTGGTTTAACCTTAAATTTTCCAGATGGTGGAACATCCTTACAATTGCCAGTTCATACTGGTCCAATATCTAGCCTAGTCCAAAGGCAGCAATTTCTCTTCCTTTTAGATATCAGTCAGTTTGGTGTCTTTTAGCATGTGAAAAGATGCTCCTTCCAGAGTTTAGATAATTCTTTAATGGTGAAATATATCGTTATTAGCTGCCTTGGTCTCAGTAGAACGTATCAAATGTGGTTAATTTATTTTCTTGCACAACAATCATCACTGTGTTTTGTTTTTCTGACATGAATATCTCCATTAGTCCCTTCCATTCTTTTTTTTAAATAGTCTTAGATTGGATTTGGTATGCCTTTAATGTTACATTTTCCTAATTTGCTGGTAGTAGTGAAATTGTTAAGTTCTGTGATTACAGAGGTTTGTGTACTATAATGTTGTTGTTGGACATGTCCAAGTTGTTAATTTAATTTCAAAAACCATAGGTTTTGTAGGTTAATCCAAAAATGCATTTTCTTTGGTATTTGATATCTGATATCTGTCAAGTAGTTAAAAGTATTGTGAAGGACAATACAGGTCCTGGAAATGTAATGAAGCAAAGGGAAAATATAAACATTAATTAATAAATAAATCTTTATCCCCAATAACTATTTATTAAATAACTAAACTGTCTGATTTATAACTGTTAGTTCACTTTCACTATCTGCTGGGGTGATTAGAAGGCTCTTCCTGTCATGTCTGTACATTACAAGGACCAAACGAATTTTATATATGTATCATGCTTTTAAATTGGACTAAATGTGATATTGTATAACGCAAAGCTATGTATATCATTGGCTATTCCAAATAACATTTGCAGGGGAGAAAACCACTTATACTAATTTGCATAAGTATTTGTGTCACTACTTGAGGTAGGCTCAGCCACGTCCTTGAATGAATGAACACAGACAGCCGAGCATAGGAACAAAGTGATGAAAAGTTAATGATTGTATGTACCTTTTACCTACAGAAAAGGGCTAACACATGTTTGCAACATTTTAAAATCTAGAAAAGAAAAAAGTTATGACTACGTACAGAACACTTAAAAAATGTTAGTATTTACGTGAGAATGCCAGACTTAATACATATAATGAATGGATGAAGTTACTATTACACCTTTTACATTAATCCTTATTGCTGGGTTATCAGTTATAGTAACCTTTAATTCACTCACTGTCATGTTTGTAGGTGCACAGTTCACAAATTTATCATGCTTGTTTGTAAGTAAACAATACAAAGAGAGAAAAAAATGACGTTTCAGTATATATCTATTTATTTATTTGGAATTTTGCAACCACCGTGAAAAAATTATTCCATTTTCAAAGTTTACCGGTTTTAACTTTCAAACACAATGCAATGACGCGGAGGGAGACTTACCCATGGTAATTAAAGTGGTAGTCAGTGGTAGGACTGTGTATTTCGTAAGAGCGATGGCTTTTACAAGTAATTTCAACAAGGTTCAACATTTAATGATGTCTAGCGTAGGGCTTCCTTAAAAAATTATTTTCCAATATTCCTTAAACTCAACTTGTATTATGTGGGTAACAAACTTTTGTGGCATTTATTGGAGATAAAAATAATTAAATTGTAACTTGTGATCATTCTACAGAAACGTATTGACGCTTAATTACATTCAGATTAGTACTTCTAGTATTATAATAGTAGTACTTCAGTAGTATTAATTTTAGTTTAAATCCAGAAGATCTATAGTGTTCAAGAACGTTTATACTTGAGACGCAACAAAGTGACACCTGTTGAATAATATCGTAATTATCAAATAAGTATAAACTATTTATAAAAACATGGTTTCGTTATTATTTTTTTCTTTTTTCATCTGAAAAAAAGAACAACAGTTCTAAGATGGTGAATTACTTCATAGCCATATTTTATAGTAACCGTTGATTAGATTTAATATACGTAACATAAAGTTATCTTGTTTATAAAAATAAGGGGAGTTACATGATTAAAATGTTACACAATGACCTTTATGAGACTCGTAAGTTCTACCATTTTATTATTAAAAGTAATGATGTTAATTATCTGTGTAAGTTCAGATAAATGCAAAGTGCAATTCAAAAATGTACAGTTGATTAAATCTTAACCAGTGTTACCGATTGGTTGCCTGGTTATTATTTTGAAAGCGAAGTTTATCCTTAATGTGTTACCTTACAAACTGAGTGGAATGTTTTTAATGAGGGCAGTTTAGGTTAGCTGTAGATCAATATTAATTTCTCTGTTTAATTTTGTTTTATCTGTACAAAACGTATGTAAAATCAGACTTCCAATCTCAAACAACCAGGCATATTTTAGAACTGTTGACCAGAGGAAGAGCAATCAGTCGGTTGCTCCTGACTCCTACACATTCTTAGCCGAATAGAGCGGCTTGACTGTCACATTTTTAACGCCCCTGGGAACAAGTTAACTAACCAAAAGACCACGTTTGACCTTGATTTCACTAAATAATTCAAAAACGTAACTTACATATGGAAGTCTACTAAGCTAGGAGTATTAAATAAATATTAGAAGACTAAGTGTATAATTAGCACTTCTAGACCCTGACTATTTAATTATTTCGTGTACTTTCAATGCTGACTAACAACCTGGAGCTGCGAGACAAGGGGACAGCCACGAAATCGGTTCCCGCCCGTTGTTAACTGAACACTATTAAGAGATTTAGAGAGACAATGAACTACAGTGGTTCATAAAATGTCCAGATAAAGACTGTTTGGATTATTGGCAAATCAACATATGAAGACGGTGCTCGGTTATATGCACGTGCAAAGTAAACACAAAAGAGCAACCTACACGTTGAACGCAGGCCAAAATATCATACCGAATATATTACTGTACGTTTACATAGCACACAAAACAAATTGTCTAGCACAAGTAACGTAATATATTTAGTAATAATGCTCACTACCTACAGCGCGTGCACACAAAATGCACAGCGAAAACATACAACGAAGGAGTGGACAACTATCTTTAAAATCAACAACTAGGTGATTCAAGAAACGATCATAAATAAGAAATAAGTTGATCAAATTAATTAATCTGGCCCAGCATGGCCAGGTGGTTAGGACGTTTGACTCACAATCTGAGCATCGCGAGTTCGAATTTTATATTTATGTCCCTTAGTCGTACTAGTAAAGATGATTGATTTGGTTTATTTTGAATTTCGCGCAAAGCTACACGAGAGCTATCTGCACTAGCCGTCCCTAATTTAGCAGTGTAAGACGAGAGGGAGAGCAGCTAGTCATCACCACTCACCGCCAACCCTTGGGCTACTCTTTTACCAACGAATAGTGGGATTGACCGTCACTTTATAACGCGCTCCGACGGCTGAAAGAGCGGGCATCTTTAGTGTGACAGGGATTCGAACCCGCGATCCTCGAATTACGAGTTAAGTGCCTTAATCACTTGGCCATGCAAGATGAAAAAAAAATGATGTATCAACACTGTTGATTAACAATCTTAACACTTGAATCAGATATCCTCTCACTTTTTTTAGGAGACAACAATTTCGGATATCGTAATATCTCATAAGGCCTGACATTGCCAGGTGGTTAGGGTGCTCGGCTCGCAGTCTTAGGGTCGCGGGTTTGAAATCTTTGTCACACCAAATGTGCTCGACCTTTCAGCCGTGGGAGCGTTATAATGTTACAGTCATCCCACTATTCATTGGTAAAAGAGTACCCCAAGAGTTGGCGGCAGGTGGTGATGACTAGCTACCTTCTCTCTAGACTTCTACTGCTAAATTCTACATGGCCAATGCACATAGCCCTAGTGTAGCTTTGCGCGAAATTAGAAAACAAAACAAACAAATAAACAATCTCACACCGCGCAGATAACGAATCACGTAACCACAGGCACACTTACAGCAGACTTACATGGCCTAGCGCGTAGGGCGTGCGACTCGTAATCCGAGGGTCGCGGGTTCGCGCCCGCGTCGCGCTAAACATGCTCGCCCTCCCAGTCCACGGGGTGTATAATGTTACGGTCAATCCCACTATTCGTTGGTAAAGAGTAGCCCAAGAGTTGGCGGTGGGTGGTAATGACTAGCTGCCTTCCCTCTAGTCTTACACTGCTAAATTAGGGACGGCTAGCACAGATAGCCCTCGAGTACCTTTGTGCGAAATTTCCAAAAAAAAAAAAAAAAAGCAGACTTACGGATAGGAATGTGCTCCAAGTAACATGTAACATTTTCTTTAGCGTCATGCGGTTATCAGACATATGTATATTACAGAGTTTCTTCACAGAAATTTATTTTCCTTCTTCTATTTTAATATTGTGGCGTACTAATATTCAAAAGACGCTAGATAAAATAAATGCGTAATGTCTTTGTCTAATCGGTTAACGTTTGACAAAAAGTCTCTGTGAAAGGACAGTTAATTTTATTGTATGATGATGAATGGTGTTTATAAAAATATCCATCCGCCTCCTCTCAGTTTACCAAGTTGATTTATTTTGCGTATTTTTTTTTAATTTCTCGCAAAGTTTTTAAGCTGTCTGATGATTATTTGCATTTATTAACCAACCCTAATTTTAAGCGATAAATTAGATGGAAGGCAACTAATCAACGGCACTTACCGTCAACTCTGAGACTATTTCTTTTAACCAACGAATAGTAGGATTCGCCGTTATATATAAAGCTGTCGCGGTTAATAGCATGTTCGGTGACAGGTTTCGAACTCGCGAGTCGCGTACCTTTATTACCAGATCATTTCAGGTTTGTACCAATAAACAGATAGATAGAAAATAAATTTGAAATTTCGTTCTTCTGGAATACTTCGTAATTATATTTTTTAATAAAATATATTTAATATGTGTTAGTAATTGAAAATAAAAATGACAAAAAAAAAAGAGACTGCATTACAGTAACTATAATGTACCGAACACTAACCAGCAAACAGATTCGGAACTTTGTAGGTGACGCAACAAAAACATTTCGGCCATCTGTGATGAAGCCGATATATATTTAATGTTGAATGTTTTCCAATTATTTTCCAATTAGCTCAGTTCACGGTTTTCATGGCACGTGTCAGTATGCATGTCGGGCACGTGATAGATTCAACCACTACTTATGGAATAGAAACCGAAAGCTCCGAACACGCTATACTTACAGATCAAAATGTCCAGGATCATTCTTCTATAGTGATGGATGGGCGTCAAAACCTCGAACCGTCCACGTGAGGCAAGATGTAAGTGTGTCATTTTCTACACACTCAGAATTTGTTAACTTTAATGGAGGACTTCATATATTTTGTAAAATAATAATAATAAAAGCAGTTGAAATTAATCCGTATTATGGATGTTAAATACCCAGGAGGGTCAGGTACATCAGACCTCTTCCTCCCAACCATATTATGAATATAAGACTGTTTGTTTGTTTTGAATTTCGCGCAAAGATACACGAGGGCTACCTGCGCTAGCCACCCCTAATTTAGCAGTGTAAGACTACAGGGAAGGCAGCTAGTCATCAATGCCCACCGCCAACTCTTTTACCAACGAATATTACAACGAAAATTATGGGATGGATCGTTACGTTATAACGACCCCACGGCTGAAAGGGCGAGCATGTTTGGTGCGATGGGGATTCGAACCTTCGACCCTTAGATTACGAATCGAGTGCCCTCGTGTAGCTTTGCGCGAAATTCAGAAAACAAAAACAAATAAACTTCGAATGTGTTATGAAAGTGACACTGTGGATAGTAGGTGGGTAGTTCAAAGTTAGTGACGGATAATATGAGTAGTTTTCAAGTTAGGATTGTTATAATTATTTTCTATTCTGGGAATATGAAGACTTGCAAAACGACTTGAATGTAAAAAAAAACACTCTTAATAGAAAATGTTATTGTAACTTAAAAATGATGGTGAGTTAAGTCATCAACTTTTAGACTAATTCACAGAATATTAATTATTTTAATTTTCTTTTAAAAGTTGTTTTAAAGTTTAAAAAGAATAACTATTATTCCGTGTAGTTTGCTGTATAAAATATTGAACGTTTAGAAAAACGCATAAACGGAATGACGATGTTAAACTCAGCCTAAATATTTTATAAATCCATTAAAGAAAAATAAAAAGAGGAAGTAATATCCGCAAACTGAAACCTTTCCACAGTAACGGGAACTCACTCGAGTGCTGATCTCGTACAGGTTCGAAGTTGGTGGGAACAAACCACGATCCACGTGATCATGACCGCAAAACCTTTTAGCAATGTGAAAATTGTTTTGTATGCTGAATAAAACAGTCACATGCTCATTTAAAAAGAGTAATGATATTTCACGAGCGAAGCTCTTTTGTGTCTTACAATGGAACTTACAATATAGACAAAGTTCTATATTCAATTAAACGCATGGACATAATATTTATGATGCACAATATTTGTTCATTCGATACCTGTATATTTCTACACAATTTATTTTTATTAATTAGATATTCTTGTGTATTATAATGATTGTAATATTACTTAAATATGCTACTACCTCAGCATATGAAATGAAAATAAATTAAAGATTTAACGAAAACAATAAATCACAAGTACTATATTAGCACGCGCATTTATACAGAAACCAAGTGGTTTCATCATCATATACCATACGGCCTTGTATGTCTTTTACCTTGTGGAATACTGTTTTATTTGTATATGTTTTACCGTTTCCTGACATTTCTATGTATTTGATATTATTATTTCAAATACAGTTTATTTTTATTATTATTATTATGTCTTTTATTTTTATATAAATAGATGTAAAAATGTACTAGCCATTAGGATGTTACTTCAAGTGGGCGTATCCTACAAACCATTTTTTGTTTAATACAATGCGACTGTAATTCTCAAGTGCGAAGCCAAATAATGGGCTGTCTGCTTTGTGTGCATCACATATATAGAACTAGATTTTTAGCGTTATAAACACAGAATCCTACAGTTGAATTACCGGTTTTATGATACAAAATTTAGAGAAAAGGACCTTTACACTCCAGATTTTTGTAAAATAATTTTTATATTTTAAACAAGATTTCGCCTTTGAGGCTTCATTAGGGTTAATGAATCCTAATGTGATTCAATCACACGTATGTGTGATTTCAGGGTAATATTCAGTTAGCAACTAAGATGTCAAGATTATGTTATTACTGTCGTTTCGAAGTGAATACATCAAGATGACATTGTTTTCACTTATTTTTTATCGAGGAAATATATATTATTATGTTTATTTGTTTCGAAATAACTGAATCAATATTATATTAAATTGTTTTGAAGCAATTAAACATATTTTCAGTTGCGCGGATTTACTGCTACTAAATTTAAAACAAATGTTAAAATGTAATTTATCTACCAACAAATTCTTTGTAGAATAAACTAATGTAACATTCCTCAGTATGAAGTCTGTGATGTGAACATATCTACACAACTCTCAAAATAACAGTTTTTTAACATAACAACAACTTTTTATTAATTGTTAGTATTAGATTTAGTTATTAATTTATAAGTGCAATTAGAATAGCGTGATGCGATCTTGCCATCAGTGTATCAAACTGATCAAAATGTTTTAATAATTTTCAAAATGACCACTCACACTAAAATATTTATTTTGCATACGTATTTTACTTTACTCACCAGAAATTTATATCACAAGCAACTTGAAACTTTAAAGCAACGACTTTACGGCAGCTAATTTTGGAAGAACACTCCATAATCGAAGCGAGGTATGGCGAATGAAAAGAATAGATTAAGCCCTCACGTGTTTCACAGATTCCTTCTTTTCTTTACTGAAATTACACTCTTGAGTAAGGAGAAGAAAACCTCACAGTTAGTTTACCTGTCAACTCGTTAATAAGGCTAAGTAATTTATTATTACAGTACAATCACGTGTTTTTCAAATACCTAAAGTATTTTACATTCTTGTAACGAGGACAGAACTTTACATCAAACTCTGAAACTTGTCCCCATGTTTTTGTTTTCTTTCGCCAGTAAGTTAAGATTTCTCACTATGAGAAAATGTTTAACTGAAAAAGCCTTACTTATTTTTTAGTTGAATACAATTTTTATACTTGGTTTAAGCACTAAACGCTCAACTCGAATGTTTCACTCGCATATGAAACTTGGTCTTACCTCAACAGTGAAGAAAAATGCGTTCTCGTTAACCAATCCCTTGTTTGCCGCTTGGGGTTCAAAGAATGCACTTGCAGCTATTGCGCGTGTGCGAGGAGCGTGTGAGAAAGGCAAAGCGCGTGTTTTCCCATGACACGAGTCGTGTGTGTTGCAGCCTGCCAAATAAAAAGGAAAATTTGGATTGTAGTACCACACGTGGCAAATGAATAGAACAAAAGTATGATTTTATGCATCGACGTGTGTAAGGGCTTAGAAACTTATAGAAACTGTGTAATGATTGGATTAGGTATAGACGTTCATGGTAAGGATGCACCAGATGCGCTGTTGTGAGAATTAAGGTAAAATTAATTAAGTTTATAAGCACATTCTCTTTCATTTGGATGGAACTTGAAATATGTATGCATACATATATACATGTTAATTCTGAAATATATTCATTATGCACCAGACCTAGTTTAATTCTTTTCAACAGATTAACCATTCTACCAATTATACCATATAAATTTGGCAAGGCTAAATATCAAAGAGTGCCCGGCATGGCCATGCGTGTTAAGGCGTGCGACTCGTAATCCGAGGGTCGCGAGTTCGCATCCCAGTCGCGCTAAACATGCTCGCCCTTTTAGCCGTGGGGGTGCATAATGTTACGATCAATCCCACTATTCGTTGGTAAAAGAGTAGCTCAAGAGTTGGCGGTGGGTGGTGATGACTAGCTGCCTTCCCTCTAGTCTTACACTGCAAAAATAGGGACGGCTAAGGTTTATCCTCCTGGTTGGGGGTTATGCAGTGAGCTAACAATCTACTCACTTAAAAACCAGCCTGTTAATGAATCCGCAAGCGAATGCGGCCCTATGTTCCTTCAAGGAATCGAGAGGAATAAATAATAATAAATATCAAAGAAGACTGGCATTGTCTAATGACTAGGATACTACCACTAACGCTCCGTGAGGTGCGGAATCGACTCCCGTCACTGAATATACGCCTCCTTTCAGCCGTAAAGGCGTTATATGATACAGTCAATCCTACTCGGGTTCGAATCCCCGTCACACCAAACATGCTCGCCCTTTCAGCCATGGGGGCGTTATAATGTTACGGTCAATCTCACTATTCGTTGGTAAAAGAGTTGGCGGTGGGTGGTGATGACTAGCTGCCTCCCCTCTAGTCTTACACTGCCTAATTAGGGGCAGCTAGCGTCGATAGCCCTCGTGTAGCTTTGTGCGATATTCAAAAACAAACAACTTTATAACCTAATTTCAGGTACTTCTTTACCTCTCGTTGTAACTGGTTTTTAATTATCAGGTCATACCATATATAATGTCCGAAAATTTAATACAGAAAGTGCATCATCATTTATGTTTTTGTAGAAGGTTTTAATGACTAAAACATGTAGTAGGACGTGTATAAAAATGTTCAGACAAATAAAAAAAACTAACCCAACTCCACCTTTTCAAATAATTAATCAAATAAGCCCTTATGAAGGTGGATGTGTCTGAGGAGCACATCAGGTATGTAATGATTTGTGAGTTTAAAAAGGCAACAGTGCAGCAGAAACTACACGAAACATTCAAATTGTTTAGGGGTTGGAGTCTTTCAATAAAAAAAATGTGGAAGGTGGTTTCAGAAATTCAGATCAGGTAACTACAGCTTAAGTGACATGCCACGTTCAGGTCGTCCTGTTGAGTTTAATGACGACGTGCTGCTGACTGCACTTGATGAAGATTGTGCTGTAACAGCTGAAGAACTAGCACAGAAGCTTAATTCAACCCATTCAACAGTTCACCGTCATCTGCAACAGCTAGGAAAGATGTCAAAACTTGGAAAATGGGTTCCTCCATCATTTTAGAGAAGCCAGCTTTGAAACAAGAGTGAACATTTGCACTTCTCTGCACTGTCGTGAACGTAACTTACCTTTTTGGACAGGTTAGTGACTGGAGACAAAAAATGGATATTTTATAAAAATGTTAAGTGCTGCAGACAATGGCTTAGTGCAGGTACACTGGCTAAAGCACAGCCCAAAATGGACCTCCACTTTAGGAAAGTCTTATTAAGTGTTTGGTGAGATATTGTTGGTGTTATTTACTTTGAGTTGTTGCCACTCAATGTAACGATTGCATCAGACTTCTATTGTCAACAGTTAGAGCACTTGAATGTTGCACTGAAAGAAAAGAGGCCAACTTTGATCAATCGTAAAGGTGTTGTGTTACACCAGGATAGTGCACGGCTCCATACAGCAGTGATCAGACCTGCAAAGATTGAAGAGCTAGACTGGGAACAACTTCCACATCCTCCTTATTTTCCAGACTTTTCTCCATATGATTATCATCCATTCCGAAGTTTACAGAACTATTTTGATGAGCTTGGAACACATGAAGATGCCAAAACTAACCCCTGTACATTCCTTTCTTCCAAACCACAAGAGCTTTATAGAAATGACATTCAGAAACTTGTGAATCGTTGACAGGAAATAATAATAATGGAACGTATATTATTGATCAAATAACATTAAAAGCGTTTGAAGTCCTTTCTCTTTTTGTGAACCTAAAATCGGACATTACTTAAGGGATGACCTGATATCTGAACTGGCGGTAAACCTTAACGTATTGAATAATATATTCCAATAATCAGTAATTTCTATTAGAGATTTTTTATTGATATTGTGATATGTGTGGTCTGGTAACAACAAACAATTAATGTTACCTAGTAAAATGATAATCTTCTACACACATCCAATATTACATAGTGAATTAGTTACTATCACCAAACAGTCAGTGTTACATAGTGGATTTATTAGCTATACCAACAGCCAGTATTACACAGTAAATTGGTTACTGTCAATAGTCAGTGTTACCTGGTGGATTAGTTTAACAAAAAGTCAACGCTAAATGGTGGATTTATTAGTTTCGACGAATAATAATTGTTACAGTTATATTAAATAAGTCACTTCCAACAAAGAGTAGATTAATTTAACATACAGAATTGGTTTAACCCCACGTTTCAAAATAACGATTTAATATAATCAAACATGGTTTAGATTTTATGCAGTATGAATCTGAATAATCAAAATCGAGGCGTCAAGCATAGCCTTGCAGTTAAAGCTAAAGTGCACATGCAATTTCTGTATTGCATAAATATTTGTAAAACTGACAAGTTGGCAAAGATTGTTGATTTATTAAATACCCTCGTATATTTAAAGTTGTGTACATTTACAAACCGATATTTACATGTAAAAATTAACACGTACCTTAACAGAAGTGAATTGTGCATTGGTAAATTGACGAGCATATTTCGTAAATGAACAATTATATTTAATAAACAAACAGATAGTTTAATAACACTAAGGAGACCCGGTACGGCCAGGTGGGTTAAGGCGTTCGACTCGTAATCTGAGGGTCGCGGGTTTGGATCCCCATCGCACCAAACATGCTCGCCCTTTCAGCCGTGGGTGCGTTACAATGTGATGGTGAATCCCACTATTCGTTGGTAAAAGAGTAGCCCAAGAGTTGGCGGTGGGTGGTGACGACTAGCTGCCTTCCCTCTAGTCTTACACTGCTAAATTAGGGACGGCTAGCGCAGATAGCCCTCGTGTAGTTTTGCGCGAAATTCAAAAACAAACAACACCACCAAGGATAACTTTATAAATTGTGATTAATATTTAATAAATCGATAAGTATACTTAATAAATAAATATACGATTTAATAACACTAAGAATAGCTCTATAATTTGTTAGTTAGTTATCACCATTAGATTTCATCGGTTTCGGATTCTTCAACAAGTATTTAAGTGAGTAGGTTGTTAGCCCACTCCACCCAGCCGTCCCTACTTTAACAATGTAAGACTAGAGGGAAGGCAGCTAGTCATCACCACCCACCGCCAACTCTTGGGCTACTCTTTTATCAACAAATAGTGGGATTGACCGTAACATTATAACGCCCCCACGGCTGGGAGGGCAAGCATGTTTGGCGCGACGCGGGCGCGAGAACCCGCGACCCTCGGATTACGACTCGCACGCCTTACGCGCTAGGCCATGCCAGGCCTCTTTAATTTGTGGTCTTTATTTAATAAATAGACAATAACATATTGGGGAATTTTATAGGTTGTGACGTAAAGTTAGTAAATAAACAGACGATTTAATAACAAACAAGACTTTATAAACTATGAGGTATATTTAATAAATTAGCGAGTATATTTATCAGCCAATTCGTAAATTTACAAATCGTAGTGAAATACTTAACTTTACAAGTTGATTCGTAGTGTTTCAGGATACCAGGGATGAAGAGTTGAAGTAATGTGTAATATGTAAGTTGGATAACCAACTTAAGTTGTGAAGTTACACTTGGCGCCTCACATCACCCCACGTGGAATGTATTGTTACCTTGTTTTTCACGGTTTCATTAAATATTTATGTTTAAATGCCACATAACTTCCCACTTTCTGTGATGCTCAGACTACCATTTCATTAAGTTTTTTTTTTTCATTTTCACACTTGTGTGTGCGCATATACAAAAGTTTAAAGGACTTTTCCGTTTTTTTTTGTTTTTTTTTCTTCTCAGGTGAGGTGGTTCAAATGTAATAAGTTTTATGACAGTTTAAAATAATTTAACCCATACTTACTGATGCAATGTTAAAAATCCACTTTTTAAAATTGTTTACTGGAGTGTTATGAATTATACTTACTTGTTCCTGGATTTGAGGATTGCTTATCAGCCACAAGTTCTCACAGCCTCGCGGTCACGCAGAAGATGGTATGTGAAAACTTGTGCAGTCCTGAAGGAGTGTGAGAAAATTGGCTGCGTGATCGAACACACTATCTTGGTGAAGCTAGCTCATTGAGTCCCACGCTCACCCGCGCATCTGGCCCCCATAACACGAGCCACACGTGACCAATCAGCAGACACTCTCCAAGATTTTCACGTCAGCTAAATACACAAGTCGCTTGTCAATCAAAGGGCCTTCTCTCCATGGAGGCGGGATTTTCTCACAGTGCTATCTTTTTAACCGAACCACCGTGGGAACACTAGGTTCAGTTGGCAAACGTTCAAGCACAAGTTGGTCGTGTGTCCGCAGTATAAGGAACTTCCGCTGCGCGCGTGTCTAGATACTAGCGAAATTATCAAAAGTGTGGGCTCGTTTACTTAGAAGTCTGACTTACGATGAAAAGAGATTTTAGCGACATGGAATCTGAGTGTGACGACGTCTTCGGCGAGGAAGCAAGTAAAGGGTACGTTAACTTTTAAACCGGTGACTAGCACGTGCTGTACAGGATAGACACGTGAAATGATATGTAAACACGCACTTATTCAAAATTCTTCTGATTATATTGTAATATCAAGCAGACAAGCTTTATGTCTTTCATATACTTTTTTATTTTATGTTATATAATGGATACTGATACTTAATGTTTAATATTTTAAAGTTTCCAAGTTCCACATATAAATACTTTACATGTTAAGTTGTAGATTACGATGTTAGCCGTTAGGAATGATAATGAAATAGGGTAGATGTCTGTATCACAATCACGTACAACCTTTATTTTTAGTTTTTTAAATGCAGAGTTTTTTTATATGTTATTCTCACATTTCAGGACACCTACTCAAAGCAGTGAAAGCTGTCAGATACTCAACAAGAAGAAGAGACGTGGGGTAAGTATTAGGCTTATTTGAACTGTAGTTCGTAAATAAAGATCTAAGCCTAACGAACTTTGGTGAAGGAACTGTCAATAAATTACTAACTTTTGCTGTCGATGCACTTGGGTGTTGCTAGCCGTGAAGAGGATGTTGCTGATGTACAAAAGGATAATTTAGTGAGTTAGGAAGATGGATTTTAATTATCATATATGTAAGATAATATATGTAAGTTATCATAATTTGAATTATAAGTGTAATTTGGATTGGAATAACCTTAACAGTGTCATGAAAGAAAAGGATCTTGGCGTAATTAGTTGATCTAAAGCCACCCAAGCAATGTGCTGTCTCTAGTGGTAGGGCAAATAAGTTTTTAGGTTGTATCTATATAAATATTGATTACAAGTACAAAGAGGTTATAATATCATTGTACAGGTCACTGGTTTGGCCACATTTAGAATATTGTGTTCAGTCTTCATCTCCTTACCTTTGGAAAAACATTAAACTGTTGGAAAGGATTTAGAGAAGGGTGCTTGGGATGGAGAGCTAGTCATATGAGGAGAAGCTGAAGTCTCTCAAATTGTCTTCTCTTGTGAGGAAAAGAAAGAGGAATCTGATTGTAAAGGGAATTTATAGTCGTTTTGTTTATTTAACAGTGAAAACAGTAAGACTAGGCGACACAAATAAAAACTTCGTCGGGCTATAAATCACCTTCACCTAAGATAGTTTTATTTTTCTAATAGAGTGGTTGTAACTAGAAATGGGTCGCATTCGGATGTTGTTGGAACAGTAACTTTATCTCAGTCTAAGATAAAGTTTGATAAGTATATGAATGAAAGTCGTTACGATTTGATTTGATCTGACAGGTGATTGAAAAGAGACGGCGTGACCGAATTAACAGCTCTTTGTCTGAGCTTCGACGCCTGGTTCCTGCAGCGTTTGAAAAACAGGTGAGCATGCTACACTTTTTATATTTATGTCAAATATTTGTGAGTATTGGAGACAAAAAAAATCTTGATCACTACTTTAGTCATATGATGTAAAATTCTACGGTTATGTTCCATTTTCTTTTTTTAGGTGTTGGAACTTATTGACCTTACTTTTCTTAGTTACGATGGAATGACCACGATACATTTAACAAACAAACCTACGATTTACTAAAAGGATCTTTATAAATTATGACGTATACTTAATAAATTAATAACTTTATTTACTCAGTCAGCTCGTAAACTTTGTTATAAACGTACATGCCATTTTATAATCTCTTTGGGTAACAAGAGACGAAGAGACTAGGAAATGCATAATATATATAAACCGCACATTAAATTTAAATTTTAAAATTACACTTAGCGCCTCACATCGCGCCACGAAGTTTCTAGTTTGTTTTTCACGGTTTCATTAAATATTTAAGTACCATGCAAGTTCCAACATAACTAATTCCAACTCTCTGTGTTGCTAAGAATAAGTTTTTTCTTAAGTTTTTCTCTTTACATTTTTTTATGCATATGTACATAAAGTTCAATCGTGATAGGAAGATAAACTTCCACCTTATAGTTCGCGTCTAAGCAAGTTCCGGGTTCTAAAAGACGTGAAATGGAAGGGAACCCCTCTGAAAATAAAATAAAAATCAAATCATATGCTTAACTGTTACCTTAATGGATAAAAATCGTATATTCTGTTGCAGTTTTAATATTATATATATAAAAGATAATAAATACATTTTGTGTATATTATTTCTAAATTACCAGAGTGAGACCCCAAACGGTCCCTTGTTGCTTATGGTATAAAACTACAAAAGATCATTTTACTCATGTGATGTAACGATAGATAAAACTTTCCAGGATGTTACACTAAGTGTAAATGGTTTCTTTTTTCATGCAGGGCTCAGCTAAACTAGAAAAGGCAGAAATTTTACAAATGACTGTGGACCACTTGAAAATGCTCCATGCCAAAGGTAACAAAGTGTTAATATTTGTATATTCTTCCTAGGCCGTTGCAGTAATTATCGAAGTTAAGATGTGATTAAAAGTTTTAGGGTTAATATACTGCATGTTTTAAGTGTTACAACATGTATATCATTTTTCAAACGTTATAAATCTAGGAGGTTCATCTTGAAAAACGTTGGCTTTTTGATTTTAGCTTTGTAATCCATCATCTGTAACCTATGGTAAATCCGGTTCACAACCAGAACTACTGTTCTAATCAAAATATCTAGGTCGTATTTGACTAGATCTACTAATTTAACAACGTGTCTAGGTTTGGTTTATCAAAATTACTAATTGAAACCACAGGTTATTTACCAAAAATACTCATTTGACCAAAGGACCCAGGTCATGATTTTTTTCAGTTTTTCTATCTTCTGTGCTCGTGAAAGTAAAATGCCAGTCTTATAAAAATTATTTACAAACTTAAGTTGTTTTCCAATAGGAAATATCTTGCTGCTGAAACACTTCAAAACAATTAAGTATTGAAATAAACAAACCACAGTGATAAAATTAGTTCAGTGCTATACAGCAATTAATATTTTTCTTAATTAAGTGTTCAGGTTCAAATACAAGTTTTAATATGTTAGACCTCAAGTACATTTAATAAGATTAACGTTTTCTTTGCATTCAGGTTTCGATGCCTTTTCCTTTGATCCACAGAAATATGCAGCGGACTATCACAGTCTTGGTTTTAGAGAGTGCGCGACAGAAGTAGCGCGCTACCTGGTGGCGATTGAAGGAATGGATCTACAAGATCCTCTTCGATTGCGCTTGATGAGTCATCTTCAAAGTTACTCGGCTCAACGTGAATTTGTGATAAAACCATCTGCATCTCATAGTCCATGGAACCCGCCTACACCATTCAGTTCCGTCCCACCTCCAACGCCTCAGTACCCTCCGCCTCCTGTTGCGACACTTAATGTTGCAAGTATACCAACATCAAGCATAACTGCTATGGAACCTTCAACCGCTTCTTATACTAACGAAGATTCACGATTTAACCACACCTATTCTACTGATTCAAATTTAGGGTCCCATTCTGCACCTCACGTGCCACGTGTGACTCCTACATACGGCCCATCCTCATCTCTTCCTTCTTCAACTATGAATGCAAGCAGTTCTCCTATGGTACCCACTCTGGGTCAGATGCCAATGAACCAGTATTTAGCATCATATGGATTGCCATCTACAAACTATGGACCTTCTGGAGGTACCCAATTTGCATCAGTGAGACCATACCGACCCTGGGGGTCGGAGTTTGCTTATTAGGGGGGGGGGTATGTTATAACATTTGTAAAAAAAATATGTTGCGCAAAGTGAGTGAATGTTGAAAAGAATTGTTTGTCAGCTGGTAGATGGACAACTGAAGTACGTACAGTAATATGATGATCTATCTGTGCTTATAATAATTACTAGTGATGTTTAGTGAACATGCATATCAAGGAACGTGTATCTACATTCATATAGTGCCTTTTTAATTATTTTATATTTAAAAATTAATTTTATATAAATTATGCATGCTTAAACAATTATAAACACGTATGAATTTTATAGTATATAAAGTATTGATTTGTGTAATATATTAATTTCTGCTCAATATTAGTCATTTTTTACCGAAGTTAATACACAGTCATAACTAGTCACTTTAAATATCCTATTTATGTATATTTTTGTATGTTTATGTGTACGTATAAATATGCGAGTGCAGGGACGTCGCCAGTATTTATTTTTGAAAAGAAATACAAAGAAAGGGTCAAAGATTTGTTTGTTTTTTGAATTCCGCATAAAGCTACACGAGGGCTACCTGCGCTATCCGTTCCTAATTTATTAGTGTAAGACTAGAGGGAAGGCAGCTAGTCATCACCACCCACCGCCAACTCTTGGGCTACTCTTTTACCAACGAATAGTAGGATTGAACGTAACATTATAACGCCCCCACAGCTGAAAGGGCGAGCCTGTTTGGTGCGACGGGGATTCGAACCCCTTAACCCTCCTGGCCATGCCGGGCCTTGAGGGTCAAATGGACGAAGCTCCTCTTTGATATATAGTTGTTTTAATCACATTCAACCTTGTTTAAAGAAAGTTTCACGATCATGAGTCGATACTTTGTTTTCTGCTTGTTGTTTAAATATATTTTATATATACGTGTGTGTATGTGTATATATTTATTTATTTTACGGAAATGAACTATGCACAAATGCCAAATGCTTATATTAAACCAACTGGGCACGGCACCCCTGGAGTATTTTGTGCAGATTTTGATATATGAGGACTAAAATAAAATCTAATTTTATACCGAATTTTATTTAGTAGCGAGCTGTTTTTTCTCTCCGTATAAACGTCACTTATTATGCAGTGAATTGTCTTTCAATAAGTGATTTCCATTACTTTCTTTCTTTACATTGTCCTCGAATCCAGCTCCCATGTTTCATCAGATTTGTCACTAACATTAATCATCCTCTGTGTACTCCATGGAACCACAAAACGTGGTCATATTGTTATAATACTTCACCATAAGCAAGACTAAACAAGGTCGAACTCTCAGATAATTCTTGAAGTGAAAATCATATAATTTACATTCTCCATTTTATCAACGTATTTACTCAGAACCCAGTAATTGAAAGGTCTCAGAAATATTCTGCGAAAAAAAACCCCAAAAAATCTATTATTTTACCATAACGTCCTAATTCATCATGGGTGTTCATAGATTTACACCAAAGTGTACGAAGCTACTGCAAACAAGGGATTTAATATCATTTCATCACCCCCCCCCGCCCTGTAATAAAGCCTGCAGATTTCCATGATTGTCTGTAACAGCTTGTCAGATATATTTAACTACGAGTTTATTTCAAATTATGAGGATTTGGTAAAAACATGTTTGCTTTGAATTTTGCCCAAAACTACACGAGGGCTAACCATCTCTAATTTAGCAATGATAGACTTCCAAACTCTTGGGCTACTCTTTTTACAAACAAATAGTTGGAGTGGCCGTGATATTATAACGGCCACGGTTGAAAAGGCGAGCATGTTCGGTGATTGGGATTTGATTGTTTGTTTTTGAATTTCGCGCAAAGCTACCCGAGGGCTATCTGCGCTAGCCGTCCCTAATTTAGCAGAGTATGACAAGAGGAAAGGCAGCTAGTCATCACCACCCACCGCTAACTCTCGGGCTACTTTTATCAATAAACAGTGAGATTGACCGTCACATTATAACGCCCCCACGGCTGAAAGGGCGAGCATATTTGATGTGACAGGAATCGAACCTGCGACCCCCAGATTACGAGTCGAACGCTTTAACCCACCTGGCCATTGGGATTTGAACCTGTCGTACCCACACTGCGTAAAATGGCGAATCTCCCTTATGAATAAGACGCACCAAGTAAAACAAATGTATTTTTAAATCTGTAATCTGAATATCATTATTCTTTACATTCACGTGTAGCACAACATTACACCTAACGGAGAAATGGTCACTTTCACCCAGATGTACCCCAATTTCCACCCTCTCGATCATTTCTGTATTTTAAGTTTACAATAAATCTGAAGTATGATTGTTTCTAGTTGGTTCATTGACTAATTGGTGAAGATGGCCAAACTGAACAGTTATCAAAAATCTTTCTCCCCCATGGTTGAACTATAGCATTTTCCAATGCGTATGCGCGAAATTAAAATCATCCATAATTATGACTTCATTGAATAGCTGAAATCATTTCATTGTAAAGTTTCTCATTAACTTCATCAGTATCATTTGGTGGTCTGTAATAAACTTCTACTATAAGCCTCTCCCTTTATATCTACTAACAGAAACCTAAATGCATTCAGTCTTCTTGCTATTATCTTTAATATCCTCAATTTCAACAGGATGTAACTCACATTTTACCTGTGAAGTTATATGAGTTAATAGCCTCAGCAAACAAGCTAACCTTTACCCTATTTAACTGTAAACCATCCATTCCAAAAAGCTCCATTCATCCACTGAGCTAATCCCACTAGTCCAACCAGCCAATTTGTTCATTTTATGTGCTAGCTTAAGCCTAGCATTTAACCCTAATGACTAACGTACAACTTCACCCCCACAATTAATTCTGGGCAGTATCCCTGACAAAATTATGTCCTTTTTATTTAAATGCTATTATCAACCCCTTGTACTTATTAATTCGGTCCTCTGATCTGCCATTCACGACATCATTGGTCCCTACATGCACAACTAAAACTGCATCTACGCTGGCCCCCTTTATTATATCTCTTGCTCAACCCTAGCTTGAAAATTCACTTTCTTTCTTCAGGGGACAGTTTAACCTCGTGCTCCCATTATAAGACAACACAGATCATCTATAAACAAGAACAAAATAAAGCTAACAACTTTGTGGGCCATGTGTAGCCACCATGACAGTGTAAGAACTTAGTGATGAAGTTTCTGTGATTTCTACTTTACTGTAAGAGAAGAAAAAAAAACACACATATGCTTCCACATCATATTATCTCTTTAAGATTTATCATTAAAAATTAACCGTAAAGTATAAACACACAAGAAGAGAAAGCTAAGTTTACAATGTGTATATGCCACACAGATGGCTCAAACCCTTAAACAGAATACTGTACATGATAATTCAAAAATACATCACAAAAAAGCAACAACCCTTCAATAAAGAACTACATTAATCAAGAAAATCTATCTTTCAATAATTACATTAAAACACCACCTTTTACATAAATATAAAAATAAAGAAAAGTAAAAACAGAAATTGAGTAGGATTTAGACTAAATCCTGAATCACAAAGATCTTTAACCTATTTTGGAAATAAATAAAAGTTGAAAATAGCCACTTAACAAATACATAAATACAACCCTTTAATTAACGGACAAGCACATAAAACATCCTTAAACAATGAAACAGATAACAAAAGTACTTTTAAACATTTACAGTAATATAAACACATCAAGTAAAACTAATACTGTGGGCTGTTTGCACAATCAAGGAAAGTAGAAAAAGAAAACAAAAATTAAAAAGAACCAAGTAAAGAAAATGTTTTACAAACATCACAAAATTTGTATTCACTCCTTAAGAATTTTTTATAAAAGTGATATATAAATGCATATAAAACATCCAAAGAAAAACAAAACTTCTATATCTCTCCTCTTTGACATGTGCACACCATTGTCAAAGAACCAAAGTACACCACCTTTAGAGGCGTATTACAATTTGAACAAAAGATATCAAAACACTTACAAATCATACTATACACACAAAAAAACCTTAAAATTCCCAGCTGTTCTGCAAATATTTACATGTATGAAAGTGTGAAGGCACTGTGTTCCAGTAGGAAGCAATGGGAGTCAAGGTTACTTAGGTTAATCATTATCAAGCTGACTTTGGTCAGATGCACAGATTTAACCTTTGATCATTTACTCTGCCAACATTTTTTTTTTTCCATTGACAAAGCATGCAATAATTATGGCACAAATTCCAGGGTTTCCATTTCCGTACTACACTTACAGCCAACAACTTCATGCTCCAAAACTGTACTTAACTAGAAAACAACACTACAAAATATTCATTGAACTATTTACTTACTAAAGATTCCAATAATAAACAAATAAAACACTGGGTATACTACTCATATATTTCTCATAATATCTAAACTATTACTCGTGAATTTCATGCACTTCTGACAGTTTCACAGACATTTGCCAGTTATCTTTACACTATGTAAACAAAATTTGCCTGGTACAACTGTAATAGAACCACACATCAAACTGGATTCTTGGAAACCCCAGTTAACTTCCTTTCTATCTCCTGCCATAGTATGAGATTTTTGTCGACATTTTATTTTCCATGAAAATTTCACAAACTTGCTAAATGCATCAATGTTAAAACTGACATTCTCCTGCCATTGATTAAAATCACTGGTACACCATGTCTTCAAATACCATTCAGGTCATTTCTTGTAGTAACCCCATATTTATCTCATCATAATGTCCTTTGTCCCTTGCCTTTCTGATTTTCTCACTAAGTATCTTATTTTCTGTAACTACTCCCTTTGTTCTGTGTGTTTATAACACCTGCAAAGAAGTCTGTGTAATAACTCCATGTGTACCTGCTATCACATCTGCATGTTTACTTACACAACTATGTCACCATTACACATCATTAAATACTTTGCTTATTTTCAGCCGCCAGCAACTAAACAAATGTTACAGCTGGCAACCAAAGCTACATTCAGTAGTACTGGTGGTGCCATGAAACTCATTTTTAACCTCAGAATCACCAGTAATGATTCAGGTGAATCAAGACTTTTGAGCTCAAGTTAATTTACCAAGATTACAATTCATGCTACCATTACTGTACTGTAGCACACACTAGAGTGAGCTAGACTAGGGTATCAACCATAAACCTAGCATTGCTCCATTAAAGGTAAAATCCAAGAAGCACAAGGTGACGCACTTCACGTATCACTCACCACTCAGCTAGTATTTGTAGTAAAATTCTCAGTGCCTAATTACATTTTACATCAAAGGATTAATTTGGTGCTTTGAAAAGTAAAGGATTGCAATATATTTTCAATCATTATTTTTTTAAGCACCTGATTTTCCTAACTATTCATAATTGAGTATTAAGTATCATTATAGTAGGTTTCGGCATTACAACCTAAGCTTGTAAAGGTTGCTACACTTCTTTAATCAGTGATGTTTTGGTTATCAAATTGTCCTTGCTGTAAAAAAGATTGACTGTACCCATATCAATCAGGAGGTTAACAATCTTTTGTTAGCAGAGTTGCCATTACAGGTTTTCACCCTTCCAACATTTGGGTTGTAGCCCTCACCTCAAAATGTGTCACAATGGACATGGCCTCTGTCACAGTGAAAATGTCCCTGGTGCTACTGTACAAGTTTGTCCTCTCAATGTGTGCTACTATTACCAGATATTCCTTTCCATGAACAACACAGATTGTTCATGTAAATGGATAGTCTCTAATTGCCAACTCTCTCTCAAGCAGTAAACATGTCCCTAGAGATTGCTTTATTATTTTTGGGTCACACTGTGGATACATCTTACTGATTTCCAAGTAATCTTGTTGCTGGTCATCAATGGATCATCCAGGTTAGGATCAAGCAGTGAATAGCTTAATCCTGAGTCTAGCCATTACACTTAAACCTGTTCAAAACACTTCAAGAAATGTACAGATCTTTTTTGCAACACAACTGAACAAAAGAAGCATACTCTCTTTGACCTCATTCACACGAAAAATCTTTGGAATTCTCAGCCAAAAAGTTTGGCTGAAACACGTTGAAGCTGCAGGTATAGGTCTCTTAAGAACTCCATTTGGGTAATAGTGTAGTAGGATGGCAGAGAGCTTCAAACAACCTATCATACAGTTCCGTTTGGGCCCGGTTCTCTTCATGAGTCATGGGGTACTTCTAGCTTTGTAGAGATTCATAACTCCCTAGTTCACAGTTTGCAGCTGAGTGACCCCATTGTCTCACCTATACGTGCTGGAAAGACAGCTCGTAGTGGTAGAAAGCCTTCACTAGTGCCTCTTCCAGCCTCTGTCCACTAAATGCCACTGGTTCTCACAAAAAATCAGGATGTTGAGCTTTGGGTGACAATGTGCTTGGATCTCTATAAGCCTTCTCCACATGTTGTCAACTTACCAGTCACGAAGTTACCATGGCAAACCTTTGATGTCTATACTCTCCTATAGCCAAGATCAATCATCAAAGGCAATGCCTGCTCCAGTATACTAGATGCAATCAGGTCACCCTGATTCACTAGTTGTGTGCTTATTAATATCAATGGCTTTCACAGCACATGGGTTTGTCCCTTTCCAACAGCAAATAGTTCTATCACTATGAGTACTTTTACTTCCAGAATGAACCATCCTTCCATAGACGTTATTTTAACTCGTATCAGTACAAGAGATCAAGTAATAGATTTATGTACATTTATCTCACCCTAAGAAAATCCCACAATACTTCCTGATGCCCAAAATTTATCCTTTCCACCTTGCTTGTGGTATTCTCAGATCAAATTAAATTCTCCAAACTAACATTTAGAAAGAATAACCCACAACAAATAGCAGATTCAGCCCAGTAATTTAAGCAGTGAGGTATACCAAAAAATCTTTCAAGGCTATATTGAAATTCCAAAGTCTGAATATTTTGTGGAAAATTGACAAAATTTTAATGATATGATTCACAAAAACAAAGAGAATATACGAGTACCTGCCAAGACAAATGGACAGCCCTTTCTACTAGACTGTGTCTAGTCTCAGAGCTTTCTTTCTGTTGAAATACTCCCATTGTAGTAACAATGATCTCAAAAGTAAGTTGCTGCTTTTCTTGATCATCTTGTGAGAAATCTGGACTAAAATGCTTGCTCAACCTCAGAATGAAAACCATTCTTTTACTGTCCAGGAAACAGCATTACTTCATGATCTCCATCTTGAGACAGCATTTTTCAACTTTTACCCCTTGACCAACATCATAGTCAACCACCAAAGGATGTCCCAGCACTAAAAAGTTAAATCTCAATAATTGATCCTTTACTGAAATATTCCCATGAGTTAAGTAGATGTTTCCTCCTAAGAATACAGAGAATTTATGAAACTAGAATAAAATTAATACCTTTCTGGGTAATATGTAGCACAATTACAGTGAAGAAACTAAGTATTGTAAATGCTGAATATTTGCAGAGAAGGTAGAAAATACAAGTCACACTTACACATCACAACACTAGGCAACATCCCATCTCATGACAAAATGGTACACTGTGTCTTCAAATACCATTCAGGTCATTTCTTCTAGTAACCCCATATTTACAATATGTTAATATCCTTTGTCCCTAACCTTTCTCTGGCTTTTCTGATTTCCTCATTCAATTATCTTGTTATTGTTAACAGCAAGTTTTCTGTTATCTGATTGCATTAACAGAAAGTCTTATAACTGGCTTTGACGATACTCCAAAAAAATCTGTAGTAGTAAATATGAAGAAAAAGATGTATTTTTATTCATGAGTCTCAAAACCACATAGAAAGTCTTACTCAATGACGTAGGTAAATATCTGAAATCTTAACTTATCTGGAAAAGATACTGGTACACAACTGTGTTGCAGCAAATACTGATGATCATGGTAATGGTTTATTCAGGATAATTTTTGCAAATTAACTCAAAGATTAGCATCACTAGTTGTCTCTAACTTTGAAATTATACACTAGAGGGAAAGCAGACAGTCAAGAGTGTTCACCGCCAATTCTTTCGTAACCAAATAGTAGGATTTAACCATCACATTTATAATGACTCAAGGTTACAAAGTACCCCAATCCTATTATGTAGTTGTGATAAAATATTTTCATGTAAAAACTGCTTGCAATACAATAAAGGTGAAAAGTTAATACTATTAAGAATTCCTGTATAACTTTTCAAACTTTACTAAATTTGTGGCTGTGTTCTGTAAGTCAACTTTCACACACTCAGGCAGTGTAACTAATACAAACATACAAGTTTGTTCAGTAATCTTTATTATATTTATAATAGATTTTTCACAAAACACATTCATTAACAACACTGTTCAATATTTAAAATTTCCATAACTTGGCAACATTCAATTAGTTTGTTGCACTGTACTTCAAGAAATCTACAGTTAATTATTATTTTCAGTGTTAATAAAACTTTATACAACAAAGTATTTCAAACAGAAGTATTTTTACAAAAACACTGAATAATTTTGCCATCTTGAACATAAATTTATTACCATTTTGGAAAACAAGCACATAATTTGATGTCAAAATGTTAAATCTACTAATTTTAGATTACAAAAAACAAAATATAGAATCTTTCTCACTCATCTAATTACTCAAAACTGAAGGGATAAGTTGTTACAGACTATTAATAAAATTAGTTTATTTGCTCATTAACATTAGTTTAAACCTCAATGTGTGCAAGTCTTTTGAAATGACTGATCAAGTTTTGATTTTTTCTTCAATATCTCCAGTTACTGGTACTTGGTAATTACTCATACAATGACAAGAATACATGAAGTGCATCTTAAATCTGTGCATATTTAATAATTACTGTGTACCATATGTGATATTTACACTGAAGAGCTAATTTTCTGTGAAATCCAAACTGTTTAACAAATTCAAATGCTTTTAAAGTTAAAAGTAATATTTTATTTCTCCATGATCACATCAATTATATATAGAAATTGACCTTGTTTTTAATGTTTAATATTTACATTGTATGTGAACATTTGAAATCATTTCTAGAGCAATAAACTCATATCCAGAAAACTTACTATAAGACAAAAGATTCTGTATGGACGAGGGCCCCTGAATGGATGCTTTTAAATGAATATTATATATCTTGTTTTTTTCTTAATAACAAATATAAAACAACGACATTAATAGAACACTTTTTGCTTCTTTTAACAACTAAAAAAGCTACAATAAAGTAAAGTGTACAGTAGTAAGTTCACTAGTTTCTTCTAGAACACCTAGAAACAATATTGTGTTAGTGTGGCAGGATTGAAGGTTCTTTTGGCATAATTTTAACCAGCACAGGTACCACACTGTTATTTTCAGTTTGTTCAATACAAACATCAGGGTGGAAAGTGTTCTGGATTTCATCCTGCTCTCCCACAATTTCTAGTTCACTTGATACTGACATAAAGTTCACACTATTATTTTCAGTTTGTTCAGTGCAACGATCAGGATGGAAAGTGTTCTGAATTTCATCCTGATCTCCTACAACTTGTGGTTCACTTGACACAGACATCAAGTTCAAACTCTTACTATTAGTTTGTTCAATACAACCATCTGGATGAAAAGTGTTCTGAATTTCATCCTGATCTCCTACAACTTGTGGTTCACTTGACACAGAAATCAAGTTCAAACTATTACTTTTAGTTTGTTCAATACAACCATCTGGATGGAAAGTGTTCTGAATTTCATCCTGATCTCCTACAACTTGTGGTTCACTTGACACAGACATCAAGTTCAAACTATTACTTTTAGTTTGTTCAATACAACCATCTGGATGGAAAGTGTTCTGAATTTCATCCTGATCTCCTACAACTTGTGGTTCACTTGACACAGAAATCAAGTTCAAACTATTACTTTTAGTTTGTTCAATACAACCATCTGGATGGAAAGTGTTCTGGATTTCATTTTGATCTCCTACAATTTGTGGTTCACTTGACACTGATGTTAAGTTCAAACTATTATTTTTAGTTTGTTCAATACAACCATCTGGATGAAAAGTGTTCTGAATTTCATCCTGATCTCCTACAACTTGAGGTTCACTTGACACAGAAATCAAGTTCACACTGTTATTTTTAGTTTGTTCAATACAACCATCTGGATGGAAAGTCTGATCTACAACTTGTGGTTCACTCGACACAGACATCAAATTCACACCGTTATTTTTAGTTTGTGTAGTACAGCTATCAAAGAGAAAAGTGTTCTGCATATCACTTGATACAACAGTTACAGGAAAGACAGAATCCTGATTAACTGAACATTGAGGATCATCACCAAATATCTGATTATTGTAAATTTTCTGTATTTCTTTTAACTTCTGTTCATGATTACAATCCTCAGGTGTTGAAGAAAACTTTGTAGAAATATCTCTCAAGTCTCCTAAACATTCTGACAATAAATACTTAGAAAACAGTTTTGAAGAAGTTATCTGCGTAACAGCTGCTTTACATAAAGGAAACTTGTCAAAATGACAGAAGTAAGTTTTCTCATTTAGAAAGTTTATTTTACAATTTTCACATCGGAAAGCTTTGAACTCATTTTTAAGGTGATCGAAAGGAATTATATCTAAATCCTTTGTTCCTTGTTTTATTAGTGATACATATACAATGTGGTTAGGTTTTTTAAAAGTTTCTTCAGAATGTGAAAGTGCTTCTTTCCCTGATAAAACCATTCCACACGTACACACAAAAGGATGAGCACGCTTAATGTGATTCTCTATATAATTCTGAGAGACAAAAGGACGAAAGCAGAAGTTGCAGCTCCAATCACCAGGAGGAGAAATCTTTTCTGTCTCTTCCACGTCAGCTGGAACATCTGACTGCAGCTGATAGTTTTGAGTAATTAACATGTTCTGTGAATAGGGTAGAACTTTCTTGCTGGTAGCTGACCCACAAGAACTTGTATTATCAACCTTAGGAGTTAATAACAAACACTCTGCTTGATGTTCTATCAATTTATACTTCCATCTAAAATAAATGTGGCACCATGGACACTGATACTGACGAGTAATTGAATCACTGTGGTGCATCATATGTTTCAAGTAATTTTTCCTATCTTTTATTTTCAACTTGCATATTTTACAGCTGTAAAGATCTTTTTCACCAGTTTGTTCAATTTCATATTGTATCTGTTGAGGTTGAAGCAATGTCTTCTTTTTTAAACAAATCTTCAAAGGTTTGCGACCACAAAAGGTCTCAACTGTTTTATTAGATTTACTGTTTACTACTTCATAATTTATTTCACAACTTTTTAAATCATCATCTACTGTTTCTGCACTTGAGACTGAAACGTCACTTTTATTGATGTATTCCTTAACTTCTTTAGATGTTAGTTTTTGTAAAACAACTTTACATGACTTTGCATATTCCATGAACTTGTTGCACTCATGACTTGCAAAATACTCAAGCTTTTGACCACATTTTGGACACCACACTAATTCACTAGAGCCAGTTGCAAAAGGAGTTTCAAGTTCTTCACAAGAACTCTTGCTTCTTTGGAATGGTAAGGCAAGGTAATGCTCATAAGATGAGCACTCGACCTCATGATTTTTCAAATCCTTTGATGTAGGAAATGATTTTGAGCAGTTCTTACAAAACTGTAAGTTATTAACAAAAACTCCCTTACAGAATAAGTCATGTCTTCGAAGATCATTGAAATCCACACTTAAAAATGATTTTTCACAGAACTGACAAAATATCTGAAACCTGCTTTTAGAATTTGCCTGTATGTTCTTTATGCAGTTTTTTTGATGAACTTGTAAGGAAATCTTACTTTTAAATTGCTTACAACAAGCAACACAAGTTTGTTCATGACCTTTTCCTGAAGGAGAAAATATACAGAGTTTCTTTTTGGGATTGGTATTAAGAGACAATTCACTCGAGCACCTGTTGTAATACTGTGATGTATTAGTTAAAGATGAAAGACTGGGCTGGACCATTTTTTTTGACACAATGTGACCACTTTTAACATCATACATTTCTCTACAATATGCTTCATGCCTTCGAAGAATGTCAAAATCATTACTAAAAAACGTCCTTCCACAGACTTCACAGGATATTCGAAACCGTCTTTTCTGACTTTTCTCTCTTTTAACCTTGCAGTAGTTTTTGTGTACTCGAAGAGAATGTTCATTTTTAAAGAACCTTTTACAGACAATACATTCTAAGCCAGGTTTTTCTGTACATTCACCATTTTGCTCAGAAAGATGATGTAAGTAAGCTCTAATACTTTTGAAGTTCATTTTGCACCATCTGCATTTTAACCTGGGGTACTTGTTCATGCAAGAAGTCGAAACTCTCAAGTGTTTTATAAATTTTAAGAGACTGGTAAAATTACCCGAGCAACGCAGGCATACTACTCCAATCTTTTTCTTGTTTTTATTTGAGTAATTTATTTTGGTACTTATTTCATAATTTTCCTCCTTGACTATATGTTGATTTAAATTGCTGCACATATGGCATTTAGAATTGGAAGAATTTTTTCTAATAAAAACACCACAACTCTGACATTTTCGTGAAACAATATCTTTAGAATGTGTGCAAAACTTACAACAGCTCTTGGTATGTTGTGGAGGTAACATGTGACCACATCTGAAGCACTTCTTCACAAAGGTTTTACTTGTCGAGATGGTCTTTTGTAAATATGCTTTAGAACACAGCCTCGCACGATTCACTGTGTGGTTTCTGAAATCTCTTAGTTCGTGAAACTGTTTCTTACATAATAAACACGTATAAATTTTTTTTACCATGTTCTCAACTCCTATATCATATAGTGGTGTTACAAAGACAGAAGGTTTGGCTTGCTTGCTAGCTGGACAGAGTTTCTTTTTGTTTAGGCAATGAATTTTGTATCCAACCTCAGTAGGAAAGGTCTTACTGCAGTCAGGGCAATGAAAGTTTTGTGTTTCTGCAATCAAGTCAGTAAACTTAGGTTCGTTTATCTTTAACGTGTTAGCAGTGCGTTGGCACTCCAAAATATGTTTTATCCAAGGCATGCTTTTTTGGAATACTTGCACCACAACGTTTACAAAGAACACTGTTTTCAGTTAATATCACATCACCACATTCTTGGAGATGCAAATTATCTTTTATTTTTGCTCCTTTACAATCTTGGTTTTCAGATAAACTAATCTCCACAGAATTCCCTGCATGAAAACTTTTGAGATGATTATTTATTTCGGTGAAATCAAAAGTTTTGAAACCACACAGTGGACAGCAAATGCATTTACATACATGTGTTTCTAATGTATTGGAATTGGAAAGCATTTTATGACACACTGAACAAGTAAAGGAAACTTGTTCTTTTCCATGACACTGTTGAAGAGTTTCTGAACTAAGTAATGCATGGGGTATGGTATTTTCCACACTAACATCATTACTACAATCAACTCCTGTTTGAGTATATTTACAAACATGGTCTTTAAGTAACTGACCATGTACAAAAAACTGACCACAGTTCATACAGTGCCAAGTACGTTGTTTAGATTCATTTTCATTGATATCAACAATTATTACATTCTCTGTAGATAACTGTTTTTTTATGTATTTACAGAATGGAAAATGAGAACTACGAGTTTGACTTGTCAAATTCCAATGGCAATGGTGACACTTATTTTCTGTATTACAGTGCTCTTTACTGTGTGTATTCAAAAGTGCATGAGATGGGAAAATCTTGTGACACTGGTTACACGATACTTTTCCTTTCATGCAGCATATTTCAATATGTTCACTTAGTTCTCTACTGTGTTTAAAAGAAATGTTGCAAAACTTACATACGAGAACACAGGGAATATCCTCTTCATTTTTACACCCAAAGTGATTACCATCTTCACAGTTTGTTACTACATCCTGCCCACATGACTGATCAAGTGAATTCCAAGTTGAAACAGAAACCTGATTACTTCCAGTTTGCCAATCACGGAAATCAGAGTTTGAATTGTCTTCTGAAATGACTTGCATTTTCAATGTTTATCAACTTATCCTTAAATTTTATTAGATATTAAAGGAACACTTGAACAGCATAAGAAGTGAAGAGGTTCTACAAATTCGTCATCTTCATCTGTAGTAAAGCTGTAATTAGCTACAAAAAATACCAGATATGTTTTATTAAAATCTACTACAAGAGTTCAGGTAAACATATGTCCATCATCTATTAAAAAGTTTCTTATACTTTCTTTTTTCAACTTTAAATGCAAAAACAGAGAGTGATAGTTAAGAAATAACTCATCCATCATAACCTTGATATATGACTAAAAGTGAAAAAAAAAACCTTATTAAAAATAAATCATATTTGGAAATTACTACGTAACAACATGAATAAAAAAAACAGACTTCCACTTATAACTATGTAATTTCACTGAGCATACTCACTAACAGATAAAAAGTATTAATAAATGAACATTTACCGAATTACATTTGCTAGTAGTTCTATATTTTTCTTTTTTAAGTGGGTATTCTCAATGAATTTATATTTGACATATGAAGGGAATTACTTCACTTCTTGACTGGCTTTTTTAACATCTTAAATTCACATATTTCATAGCTGGTTTACTAAACAGAACCTAGAGTGCATATATTTCATAGCTGGTTTACTAAACAGAACCTAGAGTGCAGATATTTCTAAACAGAATAGCAGATATTTCATAGCTGGTTTACTAAACAGAACCTATAGTGCAGATACCAAACAGAACTTAGAGTGCAGATATTTCATAGCTGGTTTACTAAACAGAACCTAGAGTGCAGATATTTCATAGCCAGCTTACTAAACAGAACCTAGAGTTCAGATATTTCATAGCCAGCTTACTAAACAGAACCTAGAGTGCATATATTTCATAGCCAGCTTACTAAACATGTTTCTAGTTTTAATACTTACAGCACACATCTTCCTGAAAATATGACTGATTTTTATTCAAGCAAGAATTCAATAAGCCAAGATTTTGACAGATACACTGAAAAAAGAAATTTCACCAGTTGTTTTCTAAACTGTTTTATACCAAACATCAGTCTTTGGTGTTTGCTATACCAGTTCCTACTAATTTAGTTTATTGATGCAATATTTCATCTTTAGCACTGTAAAGTTTAAAAATATGCTTATTATTTCTAAGAACTCATGAATGAAAGTAAAGAAAAATAACATGTCAACCATGCTTTGACTACATTGAGTTTTTGAAGAGTTTGAGGTTAGTGATGTATTTATTTTGTTTCATCACTGAAGTATTACTGGAAGCCATTATAAACTTAAGACTGGGTAAATCCATCAGTGTCCTCATTTTCTCAGTGTAAACTGAAATTAATGGTGGATGGCTCAGATAATTACATTTAACCATAAAGATTAATAATGGTGGGGTTTGAAGTCATTTAAAGCTTTCTGTTGTACAATTATTTAACTCCTTACAATGTTTCCACATTGCAGATGTGGTACTGCCCTCTGAACACTTCATTAAGTAACTCCTTACAATGTTTCCACATTGCAGATGTGGTACTGCCCTCTGAACACTTCATTAAGTAACTCCTTACAATGTTTCCACATTGCAGATGTGGTACTGCCCTCTGAACACTTCATTAAGTAACTGCCCTTACAATGTTTCCACATTGCAGATGTGGTACTGCCCTCTGAGCACTTCATCAAGTAACTCCTTACAATGTTTCCACATTGCAGATGTGGTACTGCCCTCTGAACACTTCATTAAGTAACTCCTTACAATGTTTCCACATTGCAGATGTGGTACTGCCCTCTGAGCACTTCATCAAGTAACTCCTTACAATGTTTCCACATTGCAGATGTGGTACTGCCCTCTGAACACTTCATTAAGTAACTCCTTACAATGTTTCCACATTGCAGATGTGGTACTGCCCTCTGAGCACTTCATTAAGTAACCCCTTACAATGTTTCCACATTGCAGATGTGGTACTGCCCTCTGAACACTTCATTAAGTAACTCCTTACAATGTTTCCACATTGCAGATGTGGTACTGCCCTCTGAACACTTCATCAAGTAACTCCTTACAATGTTTCCACATTGCAGATGTGGTACTGCCCTCTGAACACTTCATTAAGTAACTCCTTACAATGTTTCCACATTGCAGATGTGGTACTGCCCTCTGAGCACTTCATCAAGTAACTCCTTACAATACTTATCATACTGATCCATTATAACTTTATAAGACTTACTGTCCTGATATATCAATCTTTAACCTCTAAAATGCTCAATGTATTAATCACCAATCTATAATTAACTTTCAAACTGACCAGACATGTAATGTATATTCATATGACTCTTGCTTTGCTGTATGGTTTTGACCTTTTGGTGACCAGAAACTGAATTTTCTTCCAATGTACAGTCTAATGACTACACTCATGTGCATAAACAAAGACTTGCAAATGAAGACTCAGCTAATGATGAATTTTGGAAAACACGATTTAATGAAATATGTCTTTCAAATTCATGGTAACTAGAACCTGAAGTTTCATCAAAATCATTTAAGACTTTCATACAGGCATAACACTTATGATTCTTCATCAATGTAGTTGTGCTGTACTTTTGTGAGAAATTGTGAAATTACTTCTGCTAAATGATTTTAGGCATTATTTATACTAAGTTTCCAACAAATGTAAATAAAAAAAAATTAATATGTTCTCGCACCCCTTACAGTAATTATTTATTTAAGAATAAAGGTGAAGGTGACCAAAACAAATGTTATCTTGCACCCCTGGTTGGGAACCACTGGATTAGAAACTAATCGATGTCCACATTTAGTGGATCTCTACCATTTTACACCAGATCTAAAGTCAACACAATAAGATATTTTAGAAAATATCAAAAAATCATATAAACAATATAAATTCCTAATGAAAATAATATAATAATCAGCATACCTCATGAAACAACAGATTGTCAGGCATAAAAACTGTTTAGTGTAGGTAGTATTATTAATAAATCAATTTTTTATTTGTAATTCACTGATAATGAAGTTATGGAGACTTCTCAAAGGCGTAAGTGACAGACACATAAATAAAGGCAACCACACAAGCAAAAACAGAGAAAGACAGTAAAAAGTAAACTCACAAGAAAGAGACGTTCAGTGAGAGAAAAGTTAGAAAATTCAAAGTTAACTGTCATAGAAATGAAAGGCCTAATGGTTGAAATTTTAAGAGTGAGATTAATAGTTTGAAAAATAGAAGGAAAATAATTTGTCTTGTCAAAGGGTGTTCTAAGCTAACTAAACCAACAAGTGTAGACTTTGTCAAAAACAGAGAAATGATTATTTGGAAGCAAGAAAAAGTACACAATTATTGGAAGTACAGGATACAACTGCAGCATATGTGAATTATACATGAATACTATTAAGATGGAAAATAGTTCAGCTTTTCAACTGAATAGGCCTATGTGGACTTTTTAAAGCAGACGAAAACTGTATAGTGTTAAAGATACAATTATAATCTCCACGGTGTAAAAAATTCCATATATACATTTAACTTATTTCTAATATGTATATTTTAAAAATAAGTGGAATGCACGCTTTTCGTTTATTGTCCAATTTATCACCAACAAATCACAGATACCTAATGTAGAAGATTCTTAGCTGAACACACCCATATATTTAACATATACTACTAAAAAATAAGTTCCTGACACAGATGACTATTTTATCTATCATTTAAATACTTAAAATGTGTACCTATTGTTTTCTTTATACATATTTTTAGTAAAGGTAAAGATATTTGTCTTAACCCAGATTTTTCTAAACTGTTTAAAGCCATACATGTGACAATGGTACCTACTAATTGAAACCAAACAGGACCTTTCATACACCTTTACTATTTGTTTCCTTGAATAGTAAACTTTGAAAATAGTTCATTTCTTCCAATGTACTTTTCAAGTTCAAGGTTTTACAAAGTTATTTTCAGTCTGGCATTTCCTGAAACATCTTTTAAGTTTTTATAATTGTTACACAGTAATATAACTCACATTATTATTTTTACTGTACATTAGGTTTTCGTCCATATTCTTAAGTCTTAATGACAGAAATGTAAAAAAATCAAAGGTAGTTTCTGTAGCATCAAAAAGCTATTTGTATCAGGTTATTTTAAGTGCAGTAAGGCAAAATATAAAAAGTTCTATGTAAAATTAGTCAAACAGGGATAAAGAAATTAATATTACAGCTTTTGTTTGTTTGTTTCAAGTTAAGCACAAAGATGCACAATTGGCTATCTATGCTCTGCCTGCCACAGGTATCTAAACATGGTTTCTAGCATTGTACGTCCAGTGGCATACTACGGTTAACACATTGAAAGTATTAAAACTAAAGAGTACTTAAGAAATGAATACATCACTCTTCATAAAAAGATCAGAGCTCACTTTTATGACACTAAGTTCTGGCTCTCTTTTTCCTACTTTTCTTGTATGTTTATTTGATAAATCATTTCTGGACAAGTTTTACATCTGTTTAATCATGGATTCTAGTAGTCATTATGTCAACAACAGATAATGTGATAAAGTCTAAGTTAACACTACCATATCAGTCAACTAATGCATATTAAAGATTAACTTACTGCCAAAATTTCAAGAATTTACTTTTATCATAAAAAACAAAAAATAAAACTACAATTTGAGAAACAAATGTACACTGTCCAAACCTGAATACATTCGGTTTTAATCATAAAACTACAATTTGAGAAACAAATGTACACTGTCCAAACCTGAATACATTCGGTTTTAATCATAAAACTACAATTTGAGAAACAAATGTACACTGTCCAAACCTCAATACATTCAGTTTCAATCATAAAACTACAATTTGAGAAACAAATGTACACTGTCCAAACCTGAATACATTCAGTTTCAATCATAAAACTACAATTTGAGAAACAAATGTACATTGTCCAAACCTGAATACATTCAGTTTCAATCATAAAACTACAATTTGAGAAACAAATGTACACTGTCCAAACCTGAATACATTCGGTTTTAATCATAAAACTACAAATTGAGAAACAAATGTACACTGTCCAAACCTGAATACATTTTGTTTTAATCATAAAACTACAATTTGAGAAACAAAAACTGTAAACCTGAATACTGTTTTAATCATAAAACTACTGAATACATTACATTTGGTTTTAATCATAAAACTACAATTTGAGAAACAAATGTACACTGTCCAAACCTGAATACATTTGGTTTTAATCATAAAACTACAATTTGAGAAACAAATGTACACTGTCCAAACCTGAATACATTTGGTTTTAATCATAAAACTACAATTTGAGAAACAAATGTACACTGTCCAAACCTGAATACATTTGGTTTTAATCATAAAACTACAATTTGAGAAACAAATGTACACTGTCCAAACCTGAATACATTTGGTTTTAATCATAAAACTACAATTTGAGAAACAAATGTACACTGTCCAAACCTGAATACATTTGGTTTTAATCATAAAACTACAATTTGAGAAACAAATGTACACTGTCCAAACCTGAATACATTTGGTTTTAATCATAAAACTACAATTTGAGAAACAAATGTACACTGTCCAAACCTGAATACATTTGGTTTTAATCATAAAACTACAATTTGAGAAACAAATGTACACTGTCCAAACCTGAATACATTTGGTTTTAATCATAAAACTACAATTTGAGAAACAAATGTACACTGTCCAAACCTGAATACATTTGGTTTTAATCATAAAACTACAATTTGAGAAACAAATGTACACTGTCCAAACCTGAATACATTTGGTTTTAATCATAAAACTACAATTTGAGAAACAAATGTACACTGTCCAAACCTGAATACATTTGGTTTTAATCATAAAACTACAATTTGAGAAACAAATGTACACTGTCCAAACCTGAATACATTTGGTTTTAATCATAAAACTACAATTTGAGAAACAAATGTACACTGTCCAAACCTGAATACATTTGGTTTTAATCATAAAACTACAATTTGAGAAACAAATGTACACTGTCCAAACCTGAATACATTTGGTTTTAATCATAAAACTACAATTTGAGAAACAAATGTACACTGTCCAAACCTGAATACATTTGGTTTTAATCATAAAACTACAATTTGAGAAACAAATGTACACTGTCCAAACCTGAATACATTTGGTTTTAATCATAAAACTACAATTTGAGAAACAAATGTACACTGTCCAAACCTGAATACATTTGGTTTTAATCATAAAACTACAATTTGAGAAACAAATGTACACTGTCCAAACCTGAATACATTTGGTTTTAATCATAAAACTACAATTTGAGAAACAAATGTACACTGTCCAAACCTGAATACATTTGGTTTTAATCATAAAACTACAATTTGAGAAACAAATGTACACTGTCCAAACCTGAATACATTTGGTTTTAATCATAAAACTACAATTTGAGAAACAAATGTACACTGTCCAAACCTGAATACATTACATTTGGTTTTAATCATAAAACTACAATTTGAGAAACAAATGTACACTGTCCAAACCTGAATACATTTGGTTTTAATCATAAAACTACAATTTGAGAAACAAATGTACACTGTCCAAACCTGAATACATTTGGTTTTAATCATAAAACTACAATTTGAGAAACAAATGTACACTGTCCAAACCTGAATACATTTGGTTTTAATCATAAAACTACAATTTGAGAAACAAATGTACACTGTCCAAACCTGAATACATTTGGTTTTAATCATAAAACTACAATTTGAGAAACAAATGTACACTGTCCAAACCTGAATACATTTGGTTTTAATCATAAAACTACAATTTGAGAAACAAATGTACACTGTCCAAACCTGAATACATTTGGTTTTAATCATAAAACTACAATTTGAGAAACAAATGTACACTGTCCAAACCTGAATACATTTGGTTTTAATCATAAAACTACAATTTGAGAAACAAATGTACACTGTCCAAACCTGAATACATTTGGTTTTAATCATAAAACTACAATTTGAGAAACAAATGTACACTGTCCAAACCTGAATACATTTGGTTTTAATCATAAAACTACAATTTGAGAAACAAATGTACACTGTCCAAACCTGAATACATTTGGTTTTAATCATAAAACTACAATTTGAGAAACAAATGTACACTGTCCAAACCTGAATACATTTGGTTTTAATCATAAAACTACAATTTGAGAAACAAATGTACACTGTCCAAACCTGAATACATTTGGTTTTAATCATAAAACTACAATTTGAGAAACAAATGTACACTGTCCAAACCTGAATACATTTGGTTTTAATCATAAAACTACAATTTGAGAAACAAATGTACACTGTCCAAACCTGAATACATTTGGTTTTAATCATAAAACTACAATTTGAGAAACAAATGTACACTGTCCAAACCTGAATACATTTGGTTTTAATCATAAAACTACAATTTGAGAAACAAATGTACACTGTCCAAACCTGAATACATTTGGTTTTAATCATAAAACTACAATTTGAGAAACAAATGTACACTGTCCAAACCTGAATACATTTGGTTTTAATCATAAAACTACAATTTGAGAAACAAATGTACACTGTCCAAACCTGAATACATTTGGTTTTAATCATAAAACTACAATTTGAGAAACAAATGTACACTGTCCAAACCTGAATACATTCGGTTTTAATCATAAAACTACAATTTGAGAAACAAATGTACACTGTCCAAACCTGAATACATTTGGTTTTAATCATAAAACTACAATTTGAGAAACAAATGTACACTGTCCAAACCTGAATACATTTGGTTTTAATCATAAAACTACAATTTGAGAAACAAATGTACACTGTCCAAACCTGAATACATTTGGTTTTAATCATAAAACTACAATTTGAGAAACAAATGTACACTGTCCAAACCTGAATACATTTGGTTTTAATCATAAAACTACAATTTGAGAAACAAATGTACACTGTCCAAACCTGAATACATTTGGTTTTAATCATAAAACTACAATTTGAGAAACAAATGTACACTGTCCAAACCTGAATACATTTGGTTTTAATCATAAAACTACAATTTGAGAAACAAATGTACACTGTCCAAACCTGAATACATTTGGTTTTAATCATAAAACTACAATTTGAGAAACAAATGTACACTGTCCAAACCTGAATACATTTGGTTTTAATCATAAAACTACAATTTGAGAAACAAATGTACACTGTCCAAACCTGAATACATTTGGTTTTAATCATAAAACTACAATTTGAGAAACAAATGTACACTAACCAAACCTGAATACATTCGGGTTTAATCATAAAACTACAATTTGAGAAACAAATGTACACTGTCCAAACCTGAATACATTTGGTTTTAATCATAAAACTACAATTTGAGAAACAAATGTACACTGTCCAAACCTGAATACATTTGGTTTTAATCATAAAACTACAATTTGAGAAACAAATGTACACTGTCCAAACCTGAATACATTTGGTTTTAATCATAAAACTACAATTTGAGAAACAAATGTACACTGTCCAAACCTGAATACATTTGGTTTTAATCATAAAACTACAATTTGAGAAACAAATGTACACTGTCCAAACCTGAATACATTTGGTTTTAATCATAAAACTACAATTTGAGAAACAAATGTACACTGTCCAAACCTGAATACATTTGGTTTTAATCATAAAACTACAATTTGAGAAACAAATGTACACTGTCCAAACCTGAATACATTTGGTTTTAATCATAAAACTACAATTTGAGAAACAAATGTACACTGTCCAAACCTGAATACATTTGGTTTTAATCATAAAACTACAATTTGAGAAACAAATGTACACTGACCAAACCTGAATACATTTGGTTTTAATCATAAAACTACAATTTGAGAAACAAATGTACACTGTCCAAACCTGAATACATTTGGTTTTAATCATAAAACTACAATTTGAGAAACAAATGTACACTGTCCAAACCTGAATACATTTGGTTTTAATCATAAAACTACAATTTGAGAAACAAATGTACACTGTCCAAACCTGAATACATTTGGTTTTAATCATAAAACTACAATTTGAGAAACAAATGTACACTGTCCAAACCTGAATACATTTGGTTTTAATCATAAAACTACAATTTGAGAAACAAATGTACACTGACCAAACCTGAATACATTAAAACTACAATTTGAGGTTTTAATCATAAAACTACAATTTGAGAAACAAATGTACACTGTCCAAACCTGAATACATTTGGTTTTAATCATAAAACTACAATTTGAGAAACAAATGTACACTTTCCAAACCTGAATACATTTGGTTTTAATCATAAAACTACAATTTGAGAAACAAATGTACACTGTCCAAACCTGAATACATTTGGTTTTAATCATAAAACTACAATTTGAGAAACAAATGTACACTGTCCAAACCTGAATACATTTGGTTTTAATCATAAAACTACAATTTGAGAAACAAATGTACACTGACCAAACCTGAATACATTCGGGTTTAATCATAAAACTACAATTTGAGAAACAAATGTACACTGTCCAAACCTGAATACATTCGGTTTTAATCATAAAACTACAATTTGAGAAACAAATGTACACTGTCCAAACCTGAATACATTTGGTTTTAATCATAAAACTACAATTTGAGAAACAAATGTACACTGTCCAAACCTGAATACATTTGGTTTTAATCATAAAACTACAATTTGAGAAACAAATGTATACTGTCCAAACCTGAATACATTTGGTTTTAACCAGACTTAAACCAAAACATTTTGCACACTAAGCTGGTTTCACCCCTGCATTTTAACCAATTACATAAGGCATTAAGTTTCCACCAAAACATTCTCCATCATATTACTTGTAAGTATTTAAATGTGAGTTGTGAATATAAGAGTTAATAAACAAGCTTTATGACTTTTTACCTTCTCATTTTCAATCCACTGGTGTCTTGCTGGCAAACAATGTTATTCTTAATATTTATTGATATGTCTGAAAACATGCTTCTGTAAATACCTAAAACTCTTTAAAGTCGTTTTTGTGAGCGAACATATCCAGTTTGTTAACCTTGGGATTTTTATACATATATTAGTTATAAAAAAATGGACAATCCAATAATCCAACCTAAATTTGTCAATAACTGAGAAAACCTTTTGCATATTTTTTCGCCTAAAATCTATTCTCACATAAAAAACAATAACAGTAATTTCAGCAAATATAAATCTTCCAGACACTTAAGCTGAATTAACTTGTCTAAGGTTTTATTTTGTGGGAATGTACTACTTTTATTACTACAAATGTTATAAATAACTTCATTATTTCAATAATATAAAACAATATTTTTTTATAACAATTACAGTGATGGTGCATTCCCTACTCCCTGTTTCCATTTCTATGGCTCTCTTACAAGAAGTCCATCAATGAGGACTGACATTCAATGTGCTTGTGTGTTATACACAAGCTTTATGAACAAAACAGACTTCACAGTTTTGAACACTGTGAACATTACAGTCCTACCATTGTATCTGCAAATATTTGTTGTTGTTTAGACACTGTTGTTCTGCAACTTACAGAAAAAAGTATTTTTAAGTATGTACACATACATGCAAAACACCTATCATACCCACCTCACAAAAAAAGTTGAGCAACAAAATTACTGTTCTTAACATTGAATACTTACTTCTAGGTCACAGAAAAGAAAAAAGTACCTCAGCTGTTACCCCTTGTCTGTCAAAAGCAAATGATATTGGCTGGTTGTACATTCTCTTCAGGTGTCATGTTAAAGGAACAATTATTCTGAGATTCATTACTTTCAAAGATATTTGCTGATAATTCTTTATATCATATAAGTTCTCCAAATCACAGTTTTCCTTCTTTTTTTTTTTTTTTTCATTGTACTATAGCTAGTGTTTGAAATGCAATATATCAGTTTCTTGCCCTGAAAGTTGTTATTATCACCGATTCTTTTATCTTTGTGATTGTAAAAGGATTTTGATATAAACATTGTTTTGGCAGCCATATTTCTAAAATGCATAAGAACTTGTTCACCAGTTGTCTAATTTTACAGAAAACCATTTTGTTTTTTCCTCAGCAGTCTCATTGGCATACCATAGTCAACATCAGTAATTTGCTGTTCAGACAGTATAATCTTAGTCAGAAAAGAATGATTATACATCAAACCTGCTAAAGGCTTCCCACTTGTTATATGTAAAGTTGCCTTGTAATTTAACCAACATTTTCAAAATCTTTCAATCAATGAACAGTAACCAGGGTTTTAGGTGGAATTTCAAAATCCCTTACTCAAGTTCTGATCAATTATCTGGCTTGTCTACTTCAAGGATACAAACACTAAAATATTTTGTTCAATGCTGGTATTAAGATACTTGCAGATGTGGATGCCACAGTCTCTAACATGGTATTGAGAATATTAACCAGTTTTCACATTTTATATGAACTTCAAACTGGTACTTAGCTCTGAAACACTGAAACTTTGTTTAGTTTGTGTGTAAACAAAATGTAACTGAAAATTTCCAAAGGTCCTTTACACAATGGAGAGCATACATCACTAATCCATAATTCTACACTTTCCCATCTCTCACTTGCCTGTATTTTACAAGCTTTGAGAGATATCACATATGGTCTGCTTTCTTACTATAATTTGGATATTTTTGTTGACAGTTGTGCTGTTAACGTTCCTACAATGTTTCTGAAGCAACTACTTTTGTCACTATCTGATTTGAAAAACATACAACAACAAACACTGGGAGAGGCTGATTTATACACATCAATAGACACTTCTAGGTAACTCAGATTTTGTCAGTAATTCTTGTATTGATGTACTCATAGTCTGAAACGAGATAACATTAAATATTACTCATTCAATTTCATGGTCCATCTCATAATCAGCAGTGACTCTTCAAGGAAAGTTGCGTCTCATGTGGAAATTCCGATGTCCATATTC
The DNA here is from genome assembly GCF_004210375.1 of Tachypleus tridentatus. Classification (NCBI taxonomy): domain Eukaryota; kingdom Metazoa; phylum Arthropoda; class Merostomata; order Xiphosura; family Limulidae; genus Tachypleus; species Tachypleus tridentatus. Next base: position 25,609,233 of record NC_134827.1, read on the forward strand.
CTAATCCAAACACTTAACCAAACACATTTTTCTGTACTTAAATTTAACAGTAATAACCTATGATACTGTAATAAAATGTTAATTAACTGCTATTAAATTTTCAATTAGGACTTCATTTTTCTCTGAAAGGAAACAGTGTTAAAAAAAAAAGAAACAACCAATAATGTTAGAATGAACTGTTGTCATACCAATAAGAAAGCTCTGTTGGGTAAGCTACAGATGGATGAACAAGAAATTAGTAAAATGGACTCTGCAGAAGTGAGATGTCATGAGATGTATGTACATTTCAGTTCATTGAAAGTTTAGCCATGTGTTTCTTACTTGTAAAATAACATTACTACCAGCTACTGCCTCAAATAAATGTTTGGTCTTTATTACAGTGTAATAAAATTGTTTTAGTTTTAAACTCACATCTTTCAATGTGAACTGATACACGTAGTGTTAGTTTTTAAACCATTGTAAGAGTTCAACAATGTATACAAAGTTTTGGATGAATCTGTAATCATGGTTTGCTAGTCCATGAAATAATCTTATCATTCCAGAGTTTTCAGAACTACTTTGTTTTTTCCTCGATAGCTTTTCTACCCTTTTAGAAACACACCTTATTCCAAATACTGATAATCTGTATCTATAAATTTCAAGTGACTTTTCATTGTAAAATCCAAAATGTTTAAAACTGTGTCTAATGCCAACTGTTTACATTATGTATTCCACAGCTGGATGCACGATAAAATACAAAACTGGTAAGAAAACTTACAAGTTTCTTAAATTTAAATCTGCAACTTAGCAATATTATAGATGCTATTTACTGTTTGGTTAAGTTAAACACTACAGTAAAAGTTACTAAAGACATTCATAAATCACTTAGACTAAATATAAGAGTTAAAATGATATTACTGAATCAGTTGTCATTGCATTACAGTGTACAGCAATATGTTGATATGCCATAACAGAAAATCTTTAATGAAAATAAAGTTCCACATACATGTAATTTAGTTCTGAGTTTAAGCATATCTAGCAGAACTAAAGTAAAATTTATCACTATGTTCACAAACTAAGTATTTTAAAATTATCCACAAACTAACTGCAGATATTTTTAATATATATAATGTTAATTATTAAATCAACTAGAAACATTTTTGGACATAAAATAGAGAGTTCAAGACAAGATACACCTTCGTAGCATGAATGAGGTTCTCATGTATATAAAATGAATTTAATTTTCTCATATTTTTTTAGCCAAAACAATTGTCAGATTAGTTAAACAAGCTAATTAAAAACAAATGTAAGTGAATTTATTAGACTGTATTAATCACGTAAGCTCTAAGACAGTTGGACTTTCCAGCTGTTCATTTTTGTTGCATAACTTCTAACACAGAAAGATCAATGGCAGTTTGATAATGTACCAATAAATGAACACTGGAAGCAACAACTTCTACTAAAGTTACCTCAAAAGTAGTATATTTTATCTGGCTTATTTTACTGTATATAGGCAACAGAGAGTAAACTGAAGCAGTTACTGTCACAACAGTTTTCTAATAATAAAAGAACAAAAACATGTAAACATAAACATTATATTAATGATTAACTTTCCCACTATCCTTTAACCCTTAAATGGCAACCATCATTTTTCAACACTTAAACAGTGGGAATGTTGTAGCTAGCAGCCTGAATTGTTATTTATATCATTTATTTATTTAGTCTTTTAATAAGAATCAGGTGTTCTATGTCTAAGGCTTTATTTTTATCGGTTCAGTTGATAGGTAAGCTCAAGACATAACAAGAGCTGTGTGTGATGCCTACTTACCTCTAGTTTATCCAAAACAAATGTTTCCAGGTGACTACACACCTACTGGCTGAAAACAGAATCACACTGTGAGTACTACCTCATGTGCTGGGAAAACTAGTATGTTGTTGTTGGATTTGGTTAGCTGTAAAAAGAAAGATGCTTAATCACTGAGAAATCAAACATAAAAATATTGGAATTATGACAAAATGACAATAAAAATCTTTTTATAATTTGTAAACACAAGGAAACGTTTTATTTAAATTCTGTTGTTCTATAAGCGATTATTTTGAAAATCTGGGAAAAATTCATGCCTGTAATAATATTTACTTTAATGCTCTGAAAAGCCTAATAAGAAAGTGATGGGAAATGAATTTTTTGAAGCAAAATAGAGTTAGATACAAAGCAACTTTCTGATGCTTAGAAGATAACTAGCATGATTTGTGATGACGGGAAACCCACTTGGAAGTAAAAATGTATCTCAGGACAGGTGGTATGGGTATTAACACTTTAATAATAAAGCAGAGAGCAGCATTTTGACCTTCTTAGGTCATCTTCCAGTTTTTGTTTGTTAACATGAAGAAGACCTAAGAAGGTCAAAACGTTGTTCTCTACGACTGGCATGATTTTTTTTCTTCCACATAATGAATCGGCACAACACTCATAAACTACAAGTTTATTAGTTGACTTAAAACTGATATTAAGAATGTTGTGAAAGACAACATAAAAATAATTTGAAACCTGGTACAATACTGACTTCATTTTAAATACTGTTTAAAAGTTATGTTTAAATGTGATTTTTAACCAAACTTTCTACCTTTTTTAAGGACTTTCCATTGTATGTTGTATGCCTTGACTTTTAAAAAGCCTTTGTAAAGGTAATTAATGAGTTAACTTTGTACACTAAAGAATTATGTGATTCATGGGAAAGTTAAAAGATGGAGAAAACATTTGGTGGCAGATGGTGATAACTGGGTATTTTCTGAGTGAGGTAATATGCCTAGCAAGGTTCTTATGATTTTATTATGGAAGTTTTCATATTTACCAATTATGTCAAAAATATAGACAGCTACTTGGATAGAAATCTTGCTGTGACACTAACATATTAAGAAAGGTTGATTCTATGAAACTATTAACTCAGAACTAAGATCATCTTATTAATGTAGTAACTATGTTAGATCATAGAAAAGTCATTTCAGTGTGGATGAATATAAAATTACATTTTCGTATCATAGGAACACTGATGTTAACTCTCAGATTAAAGTATACACTTTTTTTCTTATTAAAAGAAGGGCACTGACGTACTAGAAAATATCCAAAGGTTATAAATTAGAATGTTTCATGGCTTAAAAAATTAGATCTATGAAAAGTGACCTATGTATATTGGAACAAATTATTCCATTCATGTTTTTAATATTAGCAAAGGCTTCAATTGTCTGACTAAGGGATGTCTTAATAGTGAAATGATAAAGCTGGAAATGAAAACTTGAATATTGGTAATAAGTTATAAGACTTAGAAACTGAAATCCATATAGAAACTAGTGGAACAGTTTGCCTAATGATATGTTGCATGCTGTAAATTTTAATTAGTTTAAATATTTGTTCACGATAAACACAGACATAGCTGACTATATCTATTATAGTTTTGATGCTCTGCTTGGTGGAGATGTCACCTTAATGATTTGAATGGTACTATCACCTTACAGTCTTTTTCGTTTTAATACTTTAGCTTAAAAATAAACACAATTTACTCTTGTCTAACTTAAAAAGTTTTTTGGAACCTTATATTTCATATGAAAAACTACTTCCTATAGCAATGACTAGCAAAGATTACATTTTTACTTCCTATAGCAATGACTAGCAAAGATTACATTTTTACTTCCTATAGCAATGACTAACAAAGATTACATTTTTACTTCCTATAGCAATGACTAGCAAAGATTACATTTTTACTTCCTATAGCAATGACTAGCAAAGATTACATTTTTACTTCCTATAGCAATAACTAGCAAAGATTACATTTTTACTGGCACTTACTTCAACAACTTTACACCACTCTTATATTCTTCATTTGGTTCATAAATATTAAAAGGAAATAAAAAACCAACAACTACTGCATTTTTTGATTGTACTGAGGAAACAAATCTATATCTATGTATACACATACATATATACATACATACATCTATCAGCTACAAGAACATCAAGGCAGTTTTTCATAACTTTAAACATCAAACCAGATATTTACTTTTAACTTAAAACAATCTTTCTTGTAAGTTAGTATACCTTCTGAGTTATAAAACTATTTCCACTTATTTCCAAAAACTAATCAAACATAATTTCAGGAAGACAGTTCCAAAATGTCAAAACAATTCATAACTAACTCTGTTGAATCCTCAATAATACAGTATGAAATGAATGTAAAACTGTTTAGTTAAACAACAGATTAAAATGAATAATGTAAAGTATGACCTCTACTTTTCAACAAGCAAAATATTTGTATAAACAAAGAGTTATGTAAAAGTACTTGTATTTGTATCTATCATTTTAACATTAAAAATTAAATGAATTAAAACAGGCACAAATCTGTGTGCAAAATACTTTATTGTTAGTGTATTATTAGTACTATACCATGTCAACTCAAATTTATGAGAAACTTTGTATATTACATGAAAGAAATCAACCTCATTGAAGAGCATTGCGAAGAGATTATATATCTTTATTTTTATGGTCTAGTTGGTAACACAACCTCTAACTATTCATTAAATGCATATAAATAAATGGACTATTAAATGAATGATATTAATTTTATCAAGTGGATACTACTCAATAATATAAACTGTCACTACATGCTGTGATAATTAACATTATAAAAAATGTCAAGTGATTAGTATTGAATTACTATACCTTTTAATATTTTAACACTTTAAATTAATAAGCTTAATCTGTATAATATAGAAATACCATTCTAAGTATTTGGAATAAACATATATTAACTTTTTGTTACAATTATGTTTTGATTTTAAAGTTCACTTGTGCAATTTTAACTTGCAAAACAAAAGTTGGAAAACTTTCTACTAGAATTGATATTAACATTTTAAATTTAGTACTAAATTATTTATGCTATGACTCTGATAATAACTTTGTAACATTCTATAAAGAATAAAAACTATGTAAGAAAAACGTGAATCACTGTCTGCCACCAGTCTCGGTAACACCGACAATAACATTATTTTGTTCTCTTTAACAGTCTTAACTGACTAAGCCACGTAGTATTAATAATGATTACCATATATCAAGTAACTGTAACTTACGTGTAACGTCACAATATTTTTAATATTAATTTTTAGTTCGACTAAAAACACAACTTTCGTAAGCCTAGGCCTATATTTAACCAGTTAAGCCTAATAACTAATGCTATTTCCAAATAATAGTCACTCCTAGGCTAGCTGCTCAACAGGCCTAACGCGATGCTAAACAAGTTATACTTATGATATGATCACTTATTTTATGAATATATTACATTAGCATTTTCTCCTGAACAACATCACATATATCACACGTAATGGTTAATACATGTTTGCAGTATTTTCCTCACTAATGCTACGTTATACAGCCTAACAACTTCAACGTCTTTTCCTCGACCAGAAACATACCGATTTTTCTCACAAACAACATTAATGGCGCTTTACTCTCTTACCCTGTGACGTCACATTAGGAGTTAGCTTGCGCGTAAGCGACTGATGATTTTGTTCAAAAATAGTGTGTAAGTTTCGGACAATATTCTATCAGTAGTCGACATAAAACTTTCGTTGATTTTATCCCAACGTTTCGCTAGATTTACATGGCATCATAAAATGAAATGCATGAAATGAGGTGAATAGAAATTAATATAAGTGAATCACGAAAGTATCCATAACAATATTAATCTATGAGGCATGAAATTCACCTAGTATATGACATCCGATGGATGAAGCGATAAATATAGGAACTTATAACGCTAAAATTTTGCGTTCAATTCTCAGAGGTGGACTCAGACGATGGCCCAAAACGGCTTTTTCTAACATAACCAAACCAAATGAGCTATTGTAAAATCAACAACGTATTTATCAATGAACTGCCCAACAGAAAAATAAAACTTCCAGATTTGAGCCTAATTAACTAAGGATATTTGTTTTATATAAAAGAAAATAGTGAAAGTATAGGAAAGGATCATAGTAGTGATTGTAAAAAAGAATAAAATACGCCCAGGTTCTGGGTTGATTTTAGATTGTTGAACAAGATAATGTGTGCCAATAACTTTCTGTTCCCGTGAGCAGATAAATGTCTGAATTGTTGGAAGATTTTCTTCAGTTCAGCTCTTTAGATTTAGTGTCCAAATACTGGCAAGTCGATTTGGATGGCAGAACGCAGATCTTAGCCTGTGTAAAGTATTTGTCATTTCTGAGAGACTAATGGATCTTACATTGAAAAAACTGCAAGATGAAAAATCCCTGGTGTATGTTTATGACATTTTAATGTTAGGTTTTGCAATCTCGAGTATCTGGCCGAGAACTTGAAACTGGTATTCCTGCAGATAAGGAAGGTATGAAACTGAAACCATGTGTATTCACGTGTCCATATATTATTGGTAGGTATAAAGTAACCTAAAATCCTGTTATAATAGCAGTGGTGAAACACTGGTTTAATTCAACCTACAACAAAGCAAAAGTCCCTAGTTTTCTTGGTTTCTGTTGTACTATCAAATATATGTGGCCAATTTCTCTAAAATTGTAATAAAGTTATCATTTCTCATTGAAATAAAATTCACATCAGATGAAGTGGAGCATGCTTTGGTGAAAATCTCAGTACTGGAATATCTACAAAAATACTGAACTATATTGTTAGACACCAATCATGGAGCTAATTTCAACAGCCAACTGTTCTCTGAATTGTGTAAGGTGTAGCGAAGATGCACCCTTCTTTAATCTGATGGTTTTGTAAAACTCATAATATAGACTGTTAAGCATGTACTTCATAAGCTGGTTAATCATGATCAAACCAGTTGAGAAGAGCACTTCCTCATGCTAGTGCACAGAGCAACTTAGCAAATAACAACAGATTATTAACTGAACATGATCATGTTGGGATGGAAAATCCTGCTGCCTGTAGATCTAATGTATGATCCTCTCCTAAAACAGATGTCTCACAATATTTACAAAATATAGGGGGTAAGTAAGGTTTTTCTTAGTTGATTGACTTGCATACAATTGTATGCCAACAGCTAAGATTTCCAGTCTAAGCCAGGTGACAATTTAAACTTCTGGTAATTCTTATTTAATTAATATTCAAAGAACTCCTTTATACTTATTTCTTGGAAAACGTTCTCTTTGTAATTCAAGAACTTTAGGCAAATCTCATCTTAACATTTTTTTATAGTTGTAGTGAGAGATTATGTTTCTGGGATACTATAAATAACAAAACCAAAACCTGTTTTCTAAAAATGGTATTAGCATTCCCATGAAAGTTCTCAACGTTAGAAAATGATTCGGTATCACTTGAAACATTGTATAATATTTGCATGTTGTATTTATGGCAAATCTACTATGCCAATGTATAAGTTTGAGCTACTGGCCAGAGAGAAAACAGCTATTTAACAGCACTCAATCATCCATGTTAAAGGACTGACCATTAGTCTGATAATGCACTCACCCCTTAATGGATGGGGAATATTTTGTGGTATTCCACAGATTTGAACTTTGCTTCCAGTTCTGAAATCCATACCTCTAATAGAAGGTCAATTTGTGCCTCATAACACGGGCCAGCTCCTGCCTCCTGTGAATGTAAGATGTCAAAACATAATTATTATAAACTCCTTCGTTAGTTGCTACTATAACGACCTCTGACTTCTACACCATCTGTTAGTTTAGTGAAACAAAACTTAAACATACATTATCAGTCTGTAGTGGTACAGGTTGATTATTTTAAGATTTGGTACATGTTCATACATTGACAAAGCTGTTGGAGTCGTGTAAAACTATAACCCTTACAACATACTGGATCTGAGAAATGCCGTGTAATTGCTTTATGGATAATATTACGGAACAGTCAGAAAGTTTAAGTTACTCACCTTATTCCTTCTCACTCTTTAAACATTCATGCTTCTTAGTTAATTCATTTAATAAGACAAAAATATTTTAATAATAATATAGAAGAGGAAATTACATTTTAATAAAACTTTTTTTACATCCATGGACCTACTTACAACGCTAGAAAAAGGGTTTTGATACTCGTGATGAGTAGAGAACAGATAGCTTATGTTGCAGCTTAGTGCTAAGACTACAAAACAAACCATAGACCTACACTTTTTACACGTAAATGCTTACTTAATATTTGAATCAAGCATTCTTTAATTCTTGGATTGACATCATCAGAATATTGTCGTAGCATTGGGCCAACAGATAAAGCTGATATTTACGTTGGGCCAACGTTTAGGCCTAATGAAGAGTTGATGTGAAATTTTCTGTTCGACCAGCATTGTTTGCTTACGTTGGAGTAACATTTTAAAAAATAATTGCTTACATCAGACCAACGATTTTTGGCAACCTTGGGTTAATGTAGCTGGTAATGTTGGCCCAAACTTGGTCATCTATCTTGGTTATCATCTACCCACACTTACACAATGGTCAGATGACGTTAGTTCGGTCAATGCAACTCTACCAGCGCTAATTAGGGATGTGTCGACAACTCAAACATCAAAAAACTTTGATCCCAAATTATTCTAGTTTCTGAACAATGTGTCATCTCATAATTTTAAGATTATCACAGTAAATCAAGGCTCAAATAAACATTTTTAAGAGAAACAAACTCTCACTTCATACTAACTTGCGCAAGTCTCTGTACCATCCTTTGGACCACGCCAGAAGGATATGACACAAAAGTAGAGATAGCTAAATATACGTTTGTGAAATAAGCACTGTGATATTTAAATTTTGCTATTCAAGAAGATTAATGCAAGTTTAGGACTTAATACAAACATTCCACTTGGATGATTTTAAATACATGCAAAATGCCTATATGAAAATTCAGAAGAGTTACTTTATATCTGACTAAAGATGTATTTTATACCAGTTACGAAAGAGCAAAGTACGATAGTATTTCATATCATTACGATCATCACTTTCCTAATTTTAAAATATAACTAGACTCAAATTTTAAAATACAATATTAATGAACCAAATCAAGAAATTAACTAGCAGTTTAGTATTAGGAATTTGTGGAATACAAATACTAAGTATATTAAATAAGTGAAGGTTTTCAAGTAAATCTTTATTTTATAACGTATAGCGGATCGAAAACTTTATAAGAAAGCGTAACTTGCTATTGAAGCTGAGGTTTGTTTGTTTTGAAGTTCGCGCAAAGCTACACCAGGGCTATCTGCGCTATCCGTCCCTAATTTAGCAGTGTAAGACTAGATGGAAGGCAGCTAGTCATCACCATCCACCGTCAACTCTCGGGCTACTTTTTTACCAGCGAATAGTGGGATTGACCGTAACATTGTAACGCTTCCACGGCTGAAAGGGCGAGCATGTTTGGTGTGACGAGGATTCGAACTCGCGACCCTCAGGCCATTAATTTTAAAGCTAACATCTTTGTATTGCTATCTAATAATTCGCAGTAAAGAAACTATGAAATCGAGCATATATTTAGTTAGCTGTTGTCATTTTTTATAACAGAGAAATGAGCATTTTGAGGGACATAAGAGCAGGGGCTTGAGCCCCGTGGACGTCACGGTATAGATGTCCGTACAAATTGAATTATCATGCATAATAGCAAATCTTTGCTTCTTACCCCAAAAGAAAGATCTTTGTAATTGTATTTATTGTATTACAAACATATACAAACTTGATATATTGATGTCTGGACAGTTCGTAACAGTTACTCTGCACTGCTGTCTGTAAGTATCAGCAACGCAGTGTATCAGGAGCAAGTCTGAAGATTCACACAGCTAAAAACCGGATTTCGTTACTCTTTGTGGTTACTTTACATACAACAGACAGCCAATTATGTAGCATTGCACTTACCAAAAAAAAAGACCCGGCATGGTAAAGCGCGTTCGACTCGTAATCCGAGGGTCGCGGGTTTGAATCCCGCTTGCACCAAACATGCTCGCCCTTTCAGCCGTGAGAGCGTTATAAAGTGACGGCCAATCCCACTATTCGTTGGTGAAAGAGTAGCCCAAGAGTTGGCGGTGGGTGGTGATGACCAGTTGCCTTTCACTGCTGAATTAGGAACAGCTAGCGCAGATAGTCCTCGAGTAGCTTTGCGCGAAATTCACAAGCAAACAACCAACACACAAGTATGAGTCACGTAAGAATAATGAACCAACATTCGACTGTCTGCTTCGAGTGGTCATGGGACAGTTCTGGTTGCTCGATACGTCCAGTTTTACTGTCACCAAGGGTTAAATGACTGTGACGTTCTTTTTCTTTTGAAATTATTTGCGCTCCAGTCAGTCATGAGAAATCTAATAAGGTTTGGTTTACTGCTCTTAATGAGAAATTCCTTAGATCTGCTGGTAACTTTGTTTTTATATCTTCGTTTTCATTTCAAAAGTTTTCTCAAGATATTCTTCAGGCTCTCTTTCCAGCATTAATTGAATCTTTAATATTAGTTTCGAGCATCGTATACATTACTACTATAAGCAAAGGCACTGCATCCGCTATTTGTCCAAAACCGGTGTTATTTCCTTTCTCTCCGATTTTGAATTTTATTTTCGTTGCTTGTGAATTAAAGTATTAAAGTTTAAAGACTTTCATTAAAACTAGTCTGAAATTTAAGAAAAATAAATAATTATGTTTTATTTATTGTTTTAACGTGCCCTTCACTGAAGCGTGTTTCCTTATTTTCCTTTCTGTTATTTTATTTTATCAATACTTAAACTGCTTGTAAAAAGAGCATGATGTTATAGCTTATAAAGATGATGCAATAATATTTGGTCTGATTTGTTTTGAATTTCACGCAAAGCTAAACGAAGGATATCTGTGCTAGTCGTCTATAATTTACAGTGTAAGATAATAGGGAATGCCGTTGGTCATCACCACCCACCGCCAACTCTTGATCTACTTTTTTACCAACGAGTAGTGGGATTATATATATCTGAACGGCAGGTATGAGTATTAATACTTTTACTGATAAGGAGAGAACAACGTTTCGACCTTCCTAGGTCACCCTTAGGTTAAGAAAGAGAGAGTGTTTAAATGTGACCATTGACGGACACATGTCTTAGGGACGGGATTATAAACGGGCACCGGATTGTAGGGGGCGTTGCAGGTGAATGTTAGGTTATTAATTAGTATAGGTATAAATGTGTTCCTTTATATTGGTTTAATTTTGGTTTTCGTTGTTGTATAAGTAGGGGGTCTGTGATTTTGCGTTTGTTTATATTTGTTTCCTTACTTAACATCCGGGTGTTTTTTAGGGTTATGTTATGTTTATTTGATTTGCAGTGTTCATAAACGTGTGAAGGTGTTTTTTTTGTGTGTTTTTTTAATCTAGTTTCCATTTTTCTGCTTGTTTCTTCAATACAGAAGTCGTGGCAGTTGTTACATTGTATTTTATAAATTATGTTTGTCAGTGTAGTTTTTACATTGTATTGACTTTAGTTTTGTACCTGGTTTTTGAATAAATTTGGTGTTTACTGGAATGTTGTGTTTTGTTATAAGTTTTTTCCAAATGTTGGTTATTTTTTTGCTGATGTCAGGAACATATGGTATGTAGCAGTATAAGGTTTTGTAGTTTGTTGTATCTTGGGATTTATTGTTGTTTGTCTGTTGTTGGTCTATGTGTGTGTGTATATTTTTTTCCACGGTTTTTTAACGAAATTTGTTGATGTTAATGAAGTGGTGTTTCATTCTGTCAATTTCATCGTTAATGTTATCGGGTGAACATAGTTTTGTGTCTGTGTTTATTTGGTTTCTTAATATGTTGAGTTTCTGTTTCGTTTCATGTTGTGAGGCCCATGGAATGTATAATCCAGTATGGGTGATTTTTCTGTGGATTACGGTTTTGAATTATGTATCAGTTCTAGTGATCTTGAGGTTAAAAATACTATTTGATTAGTTGTTTCTTGTTCACAGGTAAACTTAATGTTGGGGTGTATCGAGCTAACATGATTGAAAAAACTAAGTGTGTGTTCTGTAGATGTGAATCCAACAACTGTATCATCAACATACCTGTACCAGTATAATGGTGAGTGTTAGGCTGAATTGATAGCTTGAGATTCAATCTATGTCATAAAAATGTTGGCTAGAACTAATGACACGGGACTCCCCATACTTAGGCCATTTGTAGGTAGTTTTGGTGGTAGTGAATTCTATAAGTGTTGCTGGGGATGTGTATCAATGGGTTGGGGTCTTGGATATAAAGTTCTAAAGCTATCTTGCAGGCTTCAGTCGTTGGGACTTCTGTGAAGAGGGAGATTATATTACATCAAAACTGTCCATTAAGGATTTATGATTTAGTTGATTAAGAATAGATTTAAAGTTAGAAGAGTCTTCGAAAAAGGATCCGACTGATGTTACATACTTAGAAAATGCCCATGCTATATATTTACCGAGGTTGTAGTTAAACGATTCGTAGGTCGACATTATGGGTCGTAGTGGACAATCAGGTTTGTGAGATTTGAGGGTGTCGAAGAATTTTACTCAGTGTACAAACATTATCCATAATTTACAGAAAAAATACTACTGAAAGCCATGTTAAGCTCGAAATATAAAGAACACCCCAACCTTAAGTTCACCTATGAACATGAAAAAATTAACCAAATAACGTTTCTTAACATCAAGATCACTAGAGCTGATACACAATTCAAAACCGAAATCCACAGAAAAATCACCCATACTGGATTATTCCCTGGGACTCACCACATGAAACGAAACAAAAACTCAACATATTAAGAAACCAAATAAACACAGACACAAAACTATGTTCACCAGATAATATTAACAAAATGAAACACCACTTCATTAACATCAACAAATTTCGTTAAAAAACCGTGGAAAAAATTATACGCACACACCTAGACCAACAACAGACAAACAATAGTAAATCCCAAGATACAACAAACTACAAAACCTTATACTGCTGCATACCATGTGTTCCCGACATCAGCGAAATAATAACCAACAATTGGAATAAAACTTATAACAAATCACAACATTCCATTAAACACCAATTTATTCAAAAACCAGTTACAAAATTAAAGTCCAGAATATGTAAAAACTACACTGACAAACATAATTTATAAAATACAATGCATCAACTGCCACGACTTCTGCATTGAAGAAACAAGCAGATAAATGGAAACTAGATTCAAAGAACACACACACAAACACACCTTCACATGTGTTTCAACACTGCAAATCAAATAAACATAAAAAACTACCAGATACTAATTAAGGAAACAAATATACACAAAATCAAAGAAGCCTTACTTATACAGGAACTAAAACCAATATAAAGGAACACCTTTATATCTATACTGATTTTGTGAGTTCATTTCGTTTTAATATTATCTCTTCTTAGATTGTTGAGTTTGCCCACTCATATAAATCAACGTCCTAACGTTTCTCTGACTTCACATGTTCATAATGTTTGGTTTGTTTTGGCGTACATTTTGGTGGGTGATAAGAACTTGAAATTTCTACTCATTTCTGAAAAGTGGCTTTCAAACTAAAAGATTACATCAAAAACTCTACTTCTGACTTAAAATTATTATAAATAAGATACAGAAGAAAATGAATCTTTGAAGATACAGAGTTCGAACCATAATAATATCTTTAATTACTCATGGCCTTGCACTTGGAAACAAGAACATTATAAATGTGTATTATTATTATTATTAACGATGATAAAAAGTTATCAAATGACAGTGATAAACATTTACATAAACTGATTTCGCTGTTGATAAACACATAGCTATGTGTGCTCCTCCCTCCATGGATATCGAAGCACTATTTTTAGTATCGTAAGACTGCAGTGTGATTGGAAAGCATTTATTTAAATAAAATAGTATTTGTAATGTAATTTTCAACTCTGTCACTAGATGGCAGCAAGTAAAAATAAAAGAGTGTTATGAGTTTTACTTGTACTTGTGTGTTTTTCTTGTAGCAAAGTCACGTAGGGCTATCTGCTGAGCCCGCCGATGGGAATCGAACCGCTGATTCTAGCGTTATAAATCCGTAGACTTACCGCTGTACTAGCGTGTGACCTCTATGTCGGTATTCTTCATTTACCCCATAAAATCGTTCTTTTATTTTGTTTATAAAAGCTATAATTTCACCGTCTCTCAGCGTAAAAGTGTTAGCATAATACAATATTTCTTTGTAGTGTAGACTTTTTTTAATTACGAGAACTAAGTGTAATGTAAATTATTGGAATTACAACATGCCCCATTTTTGCTCTTTTTTTCAAAACGTGTGCTGTAACCTTGTGTGTACGTATTAGGTTGTACGAGTGGTTAGTCAAGGCTATTTGTACAACTATCTATTTTATTGAGAAATTACCTAAAAAAAACAAATTAGTGGTATTTTAAGAAGTAATCCAGTTTCATTTTATGGTGTATCAGTCATCAGTATCTTTACACGCAGAGATGTTACAACTAGTTCTTCAGCTAGTCAACGGTAAGTTTAGAGACTTACAACACTAAAACTCGCGGTTCAATTCCTGGTAATGGGCAGTTTATTTTAAATTTCGTGCAAAGCTACGCAAGGGTTATCTGCGCCAGCCGTCCCTAATTTAGCAGTGAAATACTAAAGGGAAAGCAGCTAGTTATAACCACCAACTCTTGGGCAACTCTTTTACCATCGAATAGTGGGATTGACTGACACCTTATTACGCCTCTACGGCTGAAATAGCAAGCATGTTCGGCGATCCAGAGTTCTAACCACCAGGTCATGTCAGCTCCCATCGCCCTAAAAATTAGTTGAATAAAAGTTATTTTCAACCTAAGTTTCACTTCATGTGATCATGGTTTAAACAATCCAGGTCAAAGACCTTTAAAGTTGAGGCTTATCCACCTCTAATTAAAGCTACTGACCATAGGGAGAACAACCAGTCAGCAATATCCGCCACCAAGGTTCTACATTTAACGGAACGATAATATTGACTGTCACAATTATAACGTCTCGCATTCCTCCATACTGAAAGTACAGACCGTTTTCAGCAGGATGTGTTATAGAAGATACTAAGACTTTTATAAACGCGGTCAGGAGTAATTTGTTGACTAAATTTCATAAGGTATATCTTGGTAATTGTTGGTATTTGCAGGAGATTGGATGAAAATGATACGATCAAAATATGAAACCTTACAACCCAAGCGCTTTCGAGAAGTTGACCATTTTTCACTGGGGCAAACTAGGAATGAGCTCCAAGTGAAGCGCAATAAAAATCTGAGGCGGAGTGACGTCACCGAGCACTACCACGGTAACTCGGAATTGTTTTGATTAGCGTCCAAAGAATTGCTACGGGTGTGACTGATTTCCACTGTCACACGGGACAGGAGGCTAAAATGTTAGATAAAGAGGTTTTATTGTTTGTTTTTAATTTCGCGCAAAGCTACACGAGGACTATCTGCGCTAGCCGTCCCTAATTTAGCTGTATAAGTCTAAAGGGAAGGCAGCTATCCCTAATTTAGCAGTGCAGGCTAGTCATCACCACCCACCACCAACTCTTTTACCAACGGATAGTGGAATTTACCGTAACATCACAACTCCCCCATGGCTGGAAGGGCGAGCATATTTAGAGCGGCGGGGATTCGAACCCGCGACCCTCGGATTACGAGTCGAACGCTTTAACTCACCTGGTCATCATTCTTGTTTAAAACAACAACTGAGAGATAAATTTATTAGGTATCAATAAAGTAAAATAAAAATGTGATAAGAAAATCGATCAACGAGTGTATGTTAAACAGATAGAACTAAATATATATATATATACATATAAAACGTGGAAAATTATCACAAATAAATAATAATAATTAGGTGTAAAATAAAATAGATATTGAACCACAAATGAAAAGTTTGAAATATTATTTAATTCTGTTATAGCGATCTAATCAACGATCGAAGATTCTAGGAACAACAGATTCACTCTACAAAAGTGAATCGCATTTAAAGTGCCAATCCAATAAATTTCTTCATCAGCTTTGGGTTTGAGAAAGGTTTCATTGCTCATGTCAGTGACACCATTAATATTATAACAAAGTTGTTTGAGGCGGTTCGCAACAGTCAGGTATGTTTTGGCGTTAACAGAATATTTATGGTTACTTAAACGCCCTCTAAGGGCCATTTGCATTTGTCCAACATATTGGTAATTGCGTTTTTCACACTGTATGAGTTGCTTGTTGTTGTTTTTTAATTTCGCCCAAAGCTACCCGAGAGCTATCTGCGCTAGCCGTCCCTAATTTAGCAGTGTAAGACTAGAGGGAAGGCAGCTAGTCATCACCACCCACCGCCAACTCTTGGGCTACTCTTTTACCAACGAATAGTTGGATTAACCTTCACATTATAACGCCCTCACGACTGAAAGGGCGAGCATGTTTGGGGCGACGGGGATTCGAACTCGCGACCCTCAGATTACGAGTCGAACGCCTTTATCCACCTGGCCATTCCGGGTCCCGTTTACGTGAGCTGTATATATGTATGAGACGTCGTGCAATTAATTGCATTAGTAGTTTCAAACTATTTATGATAATATTTGATGGATAACAGAATTAGTATTTTTATGAACGTATAGATTGGACCACGAGCTTATATATAGATGAGGTTTAAATCACTTTTCTGTGAATACGGATTTTTTAAATAGTTCTTCTATTGAGGGGCAAAGTTTCCCAGGTGATGAGTTTTCATAATAAGTGATAATGTTTTCGTTTTGTTTTTCAAGATACATGAAAAGTTTCTGAGTTTAAGGCTATAAGCGAGAAATCATGTTTGGCTCTTTAGTATTTTCCCCAGCAGCACAGCGACATATTTGAGTATTTACAGAGCTATAAACCGGGTGTGGATACCCGTAGGGGCAGAACACCACCCTCAGTGTAGCTTTGTGCTTAATAAGAACTGAACCTTTTTTCACACTTCACTTAGTCATTCTGAAGAAAGGTCCATTATTCGAAAATGCTCGGTTGTAAGGTTTCAGACATTCGTTTTTAAATATCACTAACATCACTTTAATATATGATCAAAATGTTGCAGGCGGAAGATTGGTGTTTGAGGCCTAGCATTAAAATGTTATGATCAAAATGTCGCAGGTGGAGGATTGGTGTTTGAGGCCTAGCATTAAAATGTTATGATCAAAATGTCGCAGGTGGAGGATTGGTGTTTGAGGCCTAGCATTAAAATGCTATGATCAAAATGTCGCAGGCGGAAGATTGGTGTTTGAGGCCTAGCATTAAAATGTTATGATCAAAATGTCGCAGGTGGAGGATTGGTGTTTGAGGCCTAGCATTAAAATGTTATGATCAAAATGTCGCAGGTGGAGGATTGGTGTTTGAGGCCTAGCATTAAAATGTTATGATCAAAATGTCGCAGGTGGAGGATTGGTGTTTGAGGCCTAGCATTAAAATGCTATGATCAAAATGTCGCAGGCGGAAGATTGGTGTTTGAGGCCTAGCATTAAAATGTTATGATCAAAATGTCGCAGGTGGAGGATTGGTGTTTGAGGCCTAGCATTAAAATGTTATGATCAAAATGTCGCAGGTGGAGGATTGGTGTTTGAGGCCTAGCATTAAAATGTTATGATCAAAATGTCGCAGGTGGAGGATTGGTGTTTGAGGCCTAGCATTAAAATGTTATGATCAAAATGTCGCAGGTGGAGGATTGGTGTTTGAGACTTAGCATTAAAATGCAGGCGGAAGATTTGACATGCTGATATCCTCTGAAATGAAACTTTATTTCCTAGCTTCTTGGACATAAATTATTAAAAAAGTCGAAATGTATTTTGCAACTGTGTAGAGGACGTGAAGAGAAAACGCGAAGAAATTATAAATATATATATATATATTGGTGGAGAGAAATCTGGGATAAATTTACAATACAGTCTTAGCCCTAAAGTTTACATACTGTTCTATATTGATGTTATTAACTACATACACGGAATGCTTATTACGTAAATACCCGAGAAGTGAGAGAGAAGGTATTGTATTATCGGACAAACGTGTACGAGTTGTTATTCTGGTCTGTAAAAGACGTTTTGAGCATTTGTTCATGAGAACACAACAGCCACCTGTTTTGTATAAAAGTGTATGATTTCGTATAATTTTTGAAAGAAATCAACGCTTTGTTGAGACAGTTTCTCTGTACTTGCTGTAGAATCATCTCTCGTCACGTGCCAGAAGTTATAGGGCGAAGTGTACTGTATCTGGAATCCCAAAACGTCCCCGCACTACAGAAAACTTTGTTTCAGTAAGGCCCGGCATGGCCTAGCGCGTAAGGCGTGCGACTCGTAATCCGAGGGTCGCGGGTTCGTGCCCGCGTCGCGCCAAACATGCTCGCCCTCCCAGCCGTGGGGGCGTTATAATGTGACGGTCAATCCCACTATTCGTTGGTAAAAGAGTAGCCCAAGAGTTGGCGGTGGGTGGTGATGACTAGCTGCCTTCCCTCTGGTCTTACACTGCTAAATTAGGGACGGCTAGCACAGATAGCCCTCGAGTAGCTTTGTGCGAAATTCAAAAAAACAAACAAACTTGTTTCAGTAAATATATATCTATATATATAAAGAAACAAGCAAACTAGTAGACTCCGAAAAACTACTGCCAGAAATGACTGTGGTTTGGTCAGGTTAACACGTCAAGGTCGAAAGGGTATCCAGAAGGACAAGATTATTTTGCCAGAGGGTATTTCTGCAAACCGATACTAACCGGAATTCAATGTCATCACCTTCTAACTTAGGTAAGAAATCATGCTAACTTACAGTCAGGACACTGGCAACATGTCATCTTTTCAGATGAATTCTGTTTACGGTTTCTTAAAGCTCATGATAAGATTTGTGTTCATCGTTTATCTGGGGAACAGATCACTGTCTTTCCTACAGGAAACACACAGGAGATGGCGCGATACATGTTGGAGTAGCTATTCATTATGATAAAAAAACAGATAAACTGCTCTTTATCCCCACCCCCATGGAAACTTAAATGGTGCTTCCTACAGGCATCACATGAAGATAATATTCCAGAATGACAATGTCACTGTCTACAGTGTGGCTACTGTACAGTATTATTTGGACCAGGAGGGCGTTACAAGATTACCATGCCAGGAGAGTTTCCAGATTGTAATCCTACTGAGCAAAACTGTGCCAGAAAAATTTTAAACACGCCTCTAAACCAGCTACTGTAGATAAGTCGCAGCGCCGTCTAGTGACAAACTGGGATTAAATCACAGTAAATTAATTCATCGACAGCATGTCACGCCGCCTTGCAGAGATTGTTAAAGTGGAGGAAGACCAACCATGTACTTAATGTTTAATACGAACTGATATAAGGTTAAAAACGCTATCTATATAAAAAATTCATATCATATTTTGTCATTATTTACGTTTTTGTGAGGTTTTCTTGCGATAGTTGAAATACCGAATAACACATCATTCTACATGTGTTAGGTAAAATTGCTTGCTGTTCGATTGTTTGTTTGTTTTGAATTTCGCACAAAGCTACTCGAGGGCTATCTGTGCTAGCCGTCCCTAATTTTGCAGTGTAAGACTACAGGGAAGGCAGCTAGTCATCACCACCCACCGCCAACTCTTGGGCTACTCTTTTACCAACGAATAGTGGGATTGACCGTAACTTTATAACGCCCCCACAGCTGAAAGGGCGAGCATGTTTTATGTGACGGAGATACGAACCCGTGACCCTTAAATTCTGAGTCGAGTGCCTTAACCATCTGGCCATGTCGAGCCACCCTCTGAACTCTAAAGACACAGCAGTAAATCTGAAGGCTTATAACACTAAAAACCGGGTTTCAATACTCGTAGAAATGTAGGAATGATTTTTCCTTAAGTGTCATTTTCAATACTTATACTTGAAGGCTCTTTTGCGTATTGCAATTAACTTTTCAGGGAAAATAATGAGATATTTAGAGTGAATATAGAAGTTACGTTTTTAAAATGGCTGTCTGAATATAAAACAAATTATTGAAATATTTTTTCCACGTTTATATATTTTCTGCACTGTCATGGCGACTACACGTGATTTTGGAAAAGTTCGTCGTTACTTCTCGAGTCTGTTCTTATAGGAGAGAGAGACACACACGCACTTGTCTCGCAGTAGTGTTCCAGTATTAGGTCTGGTATCCGGATTAAACCGGCTCGTGTTGGAACCTTCTTTGCTCGGCAACTCTGGACCTGCAGTAAAAGAGAGCTGCAAGACTAAACTCTATTTAGCAGATTTTCCACGTGCGGTGCTAGATACACATGCTCAGTTATTAGTGCTTTTGTACTGTAATAAATAAAAATTTTGTTAATTTCTCACAAAATGTTCAGACTTCACTATTTTCACACAAATACATAAAACTTAGTCGAACACTCTTTCTCAGGAAGTTCACTTAAGAACCACTAGGCCGAACTTATAGTTACTTAATGGCAGAAAAGAGCTCGTGAGGAAATTAGTTTGATATGAAAATACTACAAACATAAATGTCCAAATTTTCGCACAAAACAATCATTGTCATAAGTTATCAGACTTTAATGTGTTAATATTGTCACTTATTACACTTTCTTTTTGCTTGAACATGTACGATGATAAACATATAATAATTAAACAAAGACTTATAATTTTTTATGTCAAAATCGAAGTTTATTTTCACTAAAATATAGGGGGATTATGACAAACACAGCAATTGTTATTTAGGGTTGAAGCTTATTTAATTACTTTCAATCCTCATCCTTCCACTACAACAAAAGTTGGATATCTCTTAATTTCCCGAAAGGTGTTCGAAGGCCACCTGGAAGGGTCGCTTGTTTTAATCACTCGCACCACATACACCAATGTGTCGTCAGTCACTAAAATGACGCCACGTAAGGGACACTCAATGTTGCAATTTGTACTTTCACGACGTCATTAAAACGTGCGCATGCCATGAATCACGAGAAGACTTAGGCACTTTGTAGGCTATAACACAGCATAACATATGAACTTCCAAACAAGAAATAAAACTATTTGTTACCCTTCCTTTTGATTTTATTTACCCTTGTTGTTACGGTTTACATTTTTGAAGTCTGGCATAAAGTGAAAACAAACTCTATTTTTACTTCTTGCTGATATTGGCTTCATTGCTTGTTTTCACTGAGGTCACCAGGTTATTAATATAACTTCACTATTAAAGCAAATATCAACACGAAATTTGTCACACTTGTTGATATTACATTCTTTCATAACTTGGATTTGTTTCTAAATCAAAAATCTTTACTAATTATCTGGTTATGAGTCTAATTATCACAAATGAAGGTATTAATTAAAATAAATTGTCTGGCTCGTTAACGGTGCAGAAAACTTGCAGTTTTGAATTTAAGATATGAGGATGTTCAAAAAGAACACGTTTTTGGCACTTATAAGTAAAGTCATCGTGTTAAAACTGGTTACGATATGTATTTCTTTACCCCTCCCGAATTAATTGTGCATACGACTGATGGTGTACTTTCATAGATTGTGACATCACACGTTTCTGTTGTGCCTAATTTGAAGGTTATAGGACGTGTCTAACAGTGTTTCTTCAGGGAAAACTTGCCTGGTTTTTAAATTACTCAGAATGAGTGTATTCTCTGGTCGTACATCAAAGGCAACAGCTAACACCTGGAGCTTATTAATTCCGCAAACTCTTAGCTTCCAAGTGCAGTAAAAGCAAGAATTACTGTTGAAAACTAGGAAGTTAACAGGAAATAAAACAGAAGAATTTATTATATATATATAGGCAAACTAACAGCTTAAATGAAAATTTATTTATGAATCTGTAAAAACCCAGACTTAATTGAATCCTGTGTCTCAAACTACAATGTTACTTTTGCTTTATAGACTGTTAGTGTCCCCCACTAGTACAGCGGTAAGTCCATGGATTTACAACGCTAAAACCAGGGGCTCTATTCCCATCGGTAGACTCAGCAGATAGTCTGATGTGGCTTTGCAATAAGAAAACACACACACATTTAGAGTGAAGTAACCGGAAAACTGGCACTCTTAACCTTACTTCATATCACATCAAATGCAGGCATAAAGTGAAAACTGAGACTTTAAGTTACTTCACGGATTTCAAAATGATAAGATAAAGTGTATATAAAATACTCTTTATCCTTACCTCAATAGATTCTTAAAGGCTGAAATAAAGTTAAAACTGAAACTCGTATAGCGTCAGTTGCTCTGGTACCAGACTTGTGGGTTCGAAAATTGCGCAGTCTTAATTATCACGTCATTGTAAAAAAAAAAAAAAAAAACTCGTAACTTCACAAAACATAAGAGTGGATCACCCTGTGAAAATCTAGAAAGCTGAATTAACCCTGTAGCTTTGGGGCTAGTCCTTACGTGTAAGAAGAAACCACATTTATCGTAGAACACCTGGTCTTAGTTTTCACTTGTTCTGAGATATTCTAGCTTCACAACTCTCCCTGCCATGATCAGTAATTTTCCTAATTTAACAACTCCTATTATCGATATTTATATCATAAAAAACAACTATATCAAAAGGAGATAAACGAACTCCCAGCTTTACAAGTTAACTGACATAAAGAGACCTGCCATCCGTAATACACAACGAAGTGAAAACCGGTTTGATATTTGAGGCGTTGCAGTAGAACTGGTTGAAGCATTTTCTTGCTTAATAGGCCCACGGGAATGAAAAATTCGTTATCAGTTTTTGATTTTTGGATAAAATGCAAGTTTTAGATGACAGGATGCCACTATTAAAATTATTTTTTTATGTTAAAAAAATCTTCAAACTGATTCTTCCATCAATCAACATATTACAAAACTTCCAAATTTTACACAAAACGAATGTGGTTGGAAAAGGCACAACTACAGAATCTACCAGTTGATTTGACTTTGTTTTTACCTCAATACCTTCGCCATTTAAAATATTACATCTAATTTTAGGTAAAACTAAAATTAACTAATGAGATGAATAGGAAAATATTTCTTTGTTAACCCTAACTTCTTATTATCAATTTCCTTTGGAAGTTCACAAAGCCATTTACCAGAGTTTGTAGCCAAATAGTATAAACTGTTAGACCGGAAAAACCGGACATTAAATAGTGGTTTATGATAGGGGGAAACAGAGATTGTTATTTCATTGTTTTTTTCATACTGAAATTCGAGAAAAGTACGCGAGTCTCTTGTTGTTTTTCAACTATAAATTTAATATTAGTATCTGTTTATAAAAAACAACAACAAAAACTTCAAGAACAACGAAACAGATGTAATGTTTTTGAATACCTGTAATGTGAAACCGGTTTTATATTTGGCCAATGAAATTTGTTTATGAAAACAGAAGAAGGGATTCGTCAGATATGGATAATTTTAAGGTCTTGACTTGTGCAAGTTACACGAAGACTTTATAAATTGTGAAATTTACACCTGTAATAAATATGAACGTGAAGGAGCACTGGTTTTCATTTACCAACGAACTATCACTTCATATGAGGATGGTGGCCCGGCATGGCCAGGTGGTCAGGGCACTCGACTCGTAATCCGAGGGTTGCGGGTTCGAGTCCCCGTCGCACCGAACATGCTCGCCTTTTCAGCCGTGGAGACATTATAATGTGACGATCAATCCCACTATTCGTTGGTAATAGAGTAGCCCAAGAGTTGACGATGGATGGTGATGACTAGCTGCCTTCCCTCTAGTCTTACATTGCTAAATTACGGACGGCTAGCGCACATAGCCCTCGCGTAACTTTGTGTGAAATTCAAAACAAACGAAACCATCTGAGAATGACTTTGACAGATGTCGAAATCTACCTGTCTCATTGGACGTTGACACGAGTAACGGTTGGAAAACTTTGTGTCATGTTTTGTGTTAATGTTGCTATTTAACATTTATTTTTCACACCATTTGTTATTCTTCATACCACATTTATTTAATGTTTTGTAGAATTCTATATACTACATTTCTTGCTGTGATTATTACGTAATTCACCTTTTATATCCATACGATCCCGTATTGCTGTCATTTTGAATTTAAACTGGATACAATTTATTCAGTTATTTGGTTGATGGTACTATAATATTTTATTTGAAATAACTTGTGGAACTAATACATTAGCACTAGTTCCTTTACTATATTTAAATACGTCCACTTCTATTACTTAATATACCACTAGTTTGGCTGCTACTCTGGGGCCTTATTAATACGTTATATACCCTGTCCTTCTCTCCTGTTTGCCTGCTACTCTGGGGCCTTATTAATGTGTTATACACACTGTCTTTCTCTCCTATTTGGCTGCTACTCTGGGGCCTTATTAATGTGTTATATATCCTGTCTTTCTCTCCTATTTGGCTGCTACTCTGGGGCCTTATTAATATGTTATATATCCTGTCCTTCTCTCCTATTTGGCTGCTACTCTGGGGCCTTATTAATGTGTTATATATCCTGTCTTTCTCTCCTATTTGGCTGCTACTCTGGGGCCTTATTAATATGTTATATATCCTGTCCTTCGCTTCTATTTGGATACTACTCTGGGGCCTAATTATTATGCTATATATCCTGTCCTTCTCTCCTATTTGGCTGCTACTCTGGAGCCTTATTAATATGTTATATATCCTGACTTTTCTCCTATTTGGCTGCTACTCTGGGGACTTATTAATATGTTATATATCCCTCTTTATTTTGCATTTACTCTGGGACTTTATTAATATGTTATGTCCTTTCTTCTCCAGCTGTTTGACAACTGAAGGTTAGATTCTAAGACGTTTCAAAAATCGAATATTTTGAAGATACAGAAAGAACATTATACAAATATTCTAAAAACATATGTAAATTACGAATGAATGTTTTAATTGGGTCTTTTGGAAAAGCATAAAAAGAAAAATACAACGCTTTCATTCTTATGATCTTAAAGAGATTATAAGAGATGAGTTATTTGTGAAGTTATCTCCACATAACATTAATAGTTTACATGACTACTCACTAGTTCCAGTATTTAGCCAAAGTACAAACCGTAGTACCATTATGATTCACCCAAGCAGTGCAAAAATATCATAATGTGCAGTCCAAACTCCAACATCTTGTATTATGTTATTTGTAGTTACACCGTGTTTAGGAACAAAATGAGTCAGAGGTGTTTATACCCAGTGTGACGTTAGTGGGTTTAAGTTATATTCACCATAAGAAATTGTTCTATTGAATTTGCATCTTAGTGAGGACTTTATGGCAAGTTTAAGTTAGTGTATAAATAAGCAGACACACCACTGTTAAAGAAAACCGCCAGTTTGCTTGAAAGACAAGTACAGTTAATGTGATCAAAGTTCGTGACTTGTTATTTTGAGTTTCGCGCAAAGCTACTCAAGGGCTATCTGCGCTAGCCATCCCTAATTTAGCAGTGTAAGACAAGAGGGAAGGCTGTTAGTCATCACCACCCTCCGCCAACTCTTGGGCTACTGTTTTACCAACGAATAGTGGGATTGACCGTCACATTATAACGCCTCCACGGCTGAAAGGGCGAGCATGTTTGGTGCGATCGGGCTTTGAACGCACGACTAGAGGGAAGACAGCTAGACATCAACACCTACCGCCAACTCTTGGGCTACTTTTTTTACCAACGAATAGTGGGATGGACCATCACATTATAACGCCCCCATGGCTGAAAAAGCGAACATATTTGGTGTGACAGGGATTCGAACCTACGACCCTCAGATTACGAATCGAGTGCTTTGACCATCTAGTCATGCCAAGCCTCAATGATTCAAAACTCGACTTGTAATTTCCATTCAAAATCCGAGTGCTTGCTCCCCATCTTTCTATCTCGGTATTAATTCATTTTCTAAATGATTACTCAGCTGAGTGTCATTCAATCCTGGGCTTTGTTATTTTATGATTTAGCTGCTTTGTCTTCGGGTATTTTGGATATAGAAAAACTATGTTAAGACGATATTCTGGTCAATAAAGTAATTGTCTTTGAGAACTTATTTTAACACCACAAACACTGGAAGGAAAACAAAGTTTCCTTTTGCAAATATTTTAGACTGAAAAAGATGGTGTTCATGAATGACAGTTGCTTTTAAATAATATTTACATTCTATCTTCTGTAAAAAACAATATACTTCAAGTGAATTCGCATCCCTTTTGTGGCTAATCGGTAAATCTAAGTGAGTTATACCATAAAAATCGGGTTTTGATACCCATACTGGCCACAAACAAAATCAAATTAACTTCTTTTAAAATATTTTTGGAACTTTATTTCCTATTCTTAGAATAATATTTCAATTAACCATAAGTACTGGCCCAGCATGGCTAGGTGGTTAAGTCACTTCAGTAGTAATTTGAGGGTCGCAGGTTCGAATTCCCGTCACACCAAACATGCTCGTCCTTTCAGTCGTGGGGGCATTATAATGTGACGGTCAATCCAACTATTCGTTGATAAAAGAGTAGCCCAAAAGTTGGCGGTGGGTGGTGATGACTAGATGCCTTCTCTCTGGTCTTACACTGCTAAATTAGGGATGACTTTGCGCGAAATTCAAACCAAACCATAGTTACATTGAAATAAAGTTCTCAATGACGAAACAAGCATATGTATATACAATGAAACAAATATATTTTGCTGAAGGAAAAGTATAATAAAAAGGTCTTAAATATTTTTAAAATCTCTTTAATTATAACCCTTGATTTAAAAGAAATAAATAAAACCATAAATAAAAAAACCCATAAAATACCTGTTTCGTATCGTCCAACTGACTCTTCACTCACTACAAAGCTTCGTCAATTACTAATTATTCTTTCTAAGATTTTGCCGATACAACTGGTTAGGCTAATAGAGTGGTAGTTTAGAAGTTTATTCGCTGGCTTTCCTTCTTTCTGGAACATTAATATTACTGCTTCCTTCCAAAAACAGGGATATAAACGGCTGATAATGATAGGTTAAATAAGGTTGTTAGGTGCTCATATAATCTCTGAGTGCCGTGTTTTAGGAGGATAGCTCAAAACTTCTCTCTCTCTCTCTCTGGTGTTTGGGTATATATATATTTTGCATACCCAGGAGGGTCACGTACACCAAACCTCTTCCTCCTTCCATTACATTGTTGGAATGGACTGATTAATATGTAATAATATCAACTTTAAACTGGTCCTTTTCAGGCCAATGTCCATTTATGTTCATTTTTTTAATAAGTCTAAAACGTAGGTGGCCTGTTTTATTTTAGCACTATTTTATTATTATTATTTTAAATTTGATTTTATCTTAAAGATCTGATGTACAAGTTTAACGGGAAGAGGTGTTTAGGTCTCTCTTCATCATATATGCAATATCTGGCTAGTTCGCATAACAACTCATTTTTTCGCCAATTTTTATCAAAATATTTTATCGTACTATGTAGAAGTCTATCTGGTATTGTTTGTGTGTTTGAGTAATTGTGCATGAACTTTGAAGTGGTTTTAGGTACTCTGTATGCTGATGTAATTAGTGTATTCTGTAATGTTTGGAGTTTGGTTTGTAAATGTTTTTCACTTACATTGATCCATGCAGGAGCTGCATAGTCTATTACAGGTCTAATGTATGTCTTGTATATTTTAATGATGTTTTCTGGTGTTGTTCCGTAGTTTATACCAGTTAGACTCCTAGCATAGTTTATTCTTCGCCAAATTTTAGTTTTTATGTTATTTACATGTTTTATCCATGTACGTTTCGAATCATATGTTAACCCTAAAATTTTTGCAGATGTAGTCAAACTTCTTCGAACAAGGCCTACATAACAATACAAAACTTCCCGCGTTTTTTACCTTAAAGTTTTATATATGTTTTAAACTCCCTCTGTACGCGAAACTATGTAACATTTAATGTGGTTTTAAATTTATTAATTAAAATATTTTTCATAAAATAATCTATTAATTATCATATTGTTTCACTTGTGCATGTATTACACATAATAAGCCACGCTTCTTAGGATTTATTACAACACGGTAGTTAAAAGTAAGTTAGTAATTAACGAATAGCAAAATCCTGCTCAGACAAATGTTAAACCATGGCATGCTTTCGGACTTATGAGTTAATAGTAGCGATAACAGTGTAGTTGTATCCATTACACTCTACTGGGTTTGTACATTATTCAACTTTGTATATTTGCTGGCACAACAACTTTTAGGGCTTAATTCATAAGGCCTCATCTCGTTTTCCTCAGATTTAAGAAGCAATATTTTTTGTCGACATGCGATACATTGTTAGCACTAGAAGGGCCTCTCTTGTAATTCACACCTCACCTAACCCACCCCTGGAAAGTAAAGTTCCACAGTCTTCTCCGCACAACCATCAAATACAATCGCTCACTTCTAAGGAATAAAAGAGGCGTGGGAAGGTGTTCTTGCTCGCAGATCACGTGATTACATTGTTTTGGTATGTTCGTTGATGATTTACCTAGTTGAAATATTATAATTGAAGTTATGCTCACATATCAGCAAGCTGAAGCAATATCGTGATATCAATTGAAGGATGCTTCTATTTATAAATCTTTCGTGAAATTTAGTGACAATACGACATGAAAAACGTATATGAGTGACAAAGAGGCCCCTACTGACACAGGTATGTAGCCATCGATAATAGAATAGATAGCTGGTAGAAAGCTAAAATAAATGCAGTCAAAATTAAAATTTTGTAATTGTTAGTTGAACTAAAATGTGTCAAAATCTAAATTTTCGAGATACTCAAAGTTTGATATTTTTTTGTAATGAGGGACAATTATTAGACATCTTGTTTAACACATTGATTTTGATTTAAGTCTGCTTATTACGAAACTTAACAGTGACGTCAGGATTTGCTACGCGTGCTTTTGTAGTTTCTTCCAGTCCATCGTATGGACCCGGCATGGCCAGATGGTTAAGGCACTCGATTCGTAATCCGAGGGTCGCGAGTTCGAATCCCCGTCGAACCAAACATGCTCGCCCTTTCAACAATAGGGGCGTTATAATGTGACGGTCAATCCCAATATTTGTTGGTAAAAGAGTAGCCCAAGAGTTGGCAGTAGGTGGTGATCACTAGCTGCCTTTCCTCTAGTCTTACGCTATTAAATTAAGGACGGCGAGCGCAGATAGCCCTCGTGTAGCTTTGCGCGAAATTCAAAACAAGCAAACTCATTGTCTGTTCACTGCGAGGAATTTAACGACGTATTTTTGCGGTATAAGTCTGTAAACTTGTCGCTGACCCACAGGAGGGTATATGCACAAAATAGGTTATACGTTAGGAAGTATCATATTATGTACGATATATTTTATTCATTGAAATTGTAACGAGAAATTTAGTAATGTGTATGTCAAAACCATAGTAATGAGTAAGAAAGTAAACATACGCACACACATACCTATAACACTACTTTTGTTGTGTTGCGCACGTGTGATTGTTTTTCTTATAGCAAAGCCACATAAGTTTACCGAGGACTCGAACCTGTGAATTTAGTATTGTAAATTCGTAGAGTTACCGCTGTACCAGTGGGGTCTTGTTGTATTGCTTTCTTCTTCACGGATTTTGGTCTTATTGACCAGGGACGGTCAGGTTCACTTTGACCTCTTCCTCCTGTCTGTGTTGTTATTTTATCTGCTGTACTATAATGGTGGTGAATCTACATGCAGATCAGAGAAAGCAGCACTTGTACAAACACTTTCAGGGCGAATGTCCATGTATTTTTAGTTCTTCAGTTGATAGTAAATGTCAGACTTTATTCTTAGGCGCTAAAATATGAACGTTAAAAGTTGCATGGGTTTTAATTTTTAGTAATCGGTGGGCTTATGAAATTCGTATTCTTAAAATAGATTAAAAGGAGAGAGGTACTTAAGTTTTGAAAGGTTGTGGCCGTTTTTCTTCTTTTTGTGTGGGATTAGACCGATTTAAAATATTTTACGTTCTTATAATTCTTTTTAGACAGTTCCTCATGGCCAAGTAGTATATTATTGAAACATTCTATGTGCACTACAACGGTTCTTTTAACTTTTCGACGGCTTTCTTATAAATACTTTAGATGTGCTAGGCGTAAAAGAGCGGGAATTATTCTCGTTAATACAGTTGAGAATTTAAGATATTTTTGTGGCAGGCTTAAGCAAACACTCTCGCCATTACGATGGATGACAAATTCGATTATTTTGGTGAGTTCGCAGATGCGATAACATTGTTGTGTGAAACAGAAAATGTGCAATTAATTTAGAATCGAAAAAGGTGATTGCATCTGAAAAAGGGTGAAATGAGAAGTTATAAGCCGTTACAATATACCGTGTTTCTCCGAAAATAAGACAGGGCTTATATTA
This sequence comes from Tachypleus tridentatus, assembly GCF_004210375.1. Classification (NCBI taxonomy): domain Eukaryota; kingdom Metazoa; phylum Arthropoda; class Merostomata; order Xiphosura; family Limulidae; genus Tachypleus; species Tachypleus tridentatus. The sequence goes on from NC_134827.1 coordinate 25,639,473, forward strand.
ATTTTCACTCCAAAATATGACACTAGGGCTTATTTTCGGGGGATGTCTTATTTTGATATATTAAAAAAATGAAGTTACAAAGTCAAACTATTAAACTAACCATTTAAAATAAACTATTATTAAACTAACTGATTAATACTTAAACAAACTAATTAACTAACTATTAAACTAATTAATAAATTAATTTTTTTATTTCTTTCCTCTTCCTGCCACTCTTAACTAGGGCTTATTTTAAGGGTAGGGCTTATATTAAAACTATCTCCAAAAATCACACTAGGTCTTATTTTATGGGTAGGTCTTATTATCGGAGAAACACGGTAGGTCGCTTCGTTTATCAAATTTGAATTATTGCGTGCACAACTGTTATCAGCCCTTTCTTCACTTCCAGTTCAGATCAATAGGGCCAACAGAAATAAAAATGATGTTTACATTTCGTCGGAGAAGGTATTCAAAAATTAATTTTGCATGTACAAATAAAATAATTATGTAAGATATTTTAAACATGTTTAACTCTAGCTGTAAGAGAATTTCGTACAGATAATAATTCTGTTTCAAAAATTTGAGTTTTTGCTAAATTAACTCTGACGAATCCACAACTTTAAAAGTAATTAAAAGGCTAGAATGTTATCATTACTTGCCATAAAACAAAATCGCAAGATGAAGAAAAAAACAACAAAAAATTTATCTTCTGTATATGAACATGAATCCGTCTGTGGATTGTTGAATATCGTGGGCACATATTTTTCAACAACTTATAATTGTCGGTGTTTTTTATTACCAGACGTCAAATGTTCATGACTAGTTCTCTTTTAACAAGAGTCAGGTGGGATGCCATTTCGCTTTTTTTTTATGAGGGGTTAGAAGCATACTTTTTGTAAACTGTAAGTTACTCGGAAGAAAAGGGCTCAATAAATGTCAAAAAATGAATGAAGGCGAGTGATAGGGGAGAGAGATTTTTTCTTCTTAAAATGTTGTGTAAGAGCGTGATAGGAGTGAGATAAAGTAGGACACAGATGAAGGGAATGAACCCTTTCGATATGGGTTTGGTCGCTATGATCGAGTTCGTTACCATCAAAGTTTCCTTATTATAACTCATAACAGTAAACATCTGTTTATACTTAACTGTTTTTTATTCCACTTTTAAACGTGTCTAATTGATAATTCCGCCATACACATTATAAATCGCTCACCGAACGTGCAGCTTATGTTACTCTATTGAGTTACGTAACATGCAAGCTGCTCACCTTGTTTATCGTTTTACTATTTTACCTAATCTAACTTATCTAACCTGGTTTGAGTTCGACCTGTATCCTGTAAAGAAATAAATCAACACTCAAATATGTACACATTTTTATCGTTAGGTTAGTTAGGAATAATTTTTAACATACTTAGTACCACCACTAAAGTAAACTAGTAATGTTATTCTGTGGTTGGTTGGTTTAGTGTTTTATGGCGCGAAACAACTAGGCTGGCTATTGCCCCTAAGGCGAGCGTGTTTGGTGTGACGAAGATTCGAACTCACGATCCTCGGATTACGAGTCGAGCGCCTTAACCATCTGACCGTGCCAGGTCAAGATAGGTGATAATACGATCGAATGTTAGACCTTTTTTTTTATTAAAAAAAAAGCCTTTAAGATTTCAGTGCGTTATCGTATTATTATTAGTATTTAATGTATTTACATCCACTACGTTTACATTTAATGGAAAAGTGTGCATGCATGTGCATTTAGACAGTAAGGTGTCCTCGCATTACGGAACGGATATAAAACTGAGTGTTATTATAACAGATAATGCATTAAATTCTCACAATGTGACCAGAACTATAATTTCTTTTTTTAAGAGCGAAGCCACATTGCTGTATCCAATGCGAGGATGCTAATCTCAGAATTTTGCATTGCAAGCCTGTAAACTTACCGATGTCCTACCGAGAAATAGCCAATAACAAAAAATTCCAGCAAGTGAAAGTACATTGTTACAACATAGATTTATCATAGTTACTCACATTGCACCAAATGAGTAACTTCACAGAAGTTGCTATTGGTCGTACATAGTAAAACTATTTTATTTTCAAAAGAGGCTTGACATGGCCAAGTGGGTTAAGGCGTTCTACTCGTAATCTGAGGGTCGCGGGTTCGAATCCCCGTCGCACCAAACATGCTCACCCTTTCAGCAGTGGGGGCGTTATAATGTGATGATCCCTCAATTCGTTGGTAAAAGAGTAGCCCAAGAGTTGGTGGTACGTATTGATGACTAGCTGCCTTCCGTCTAGTCTTATTCTGCTAATTTAGGGATGGCTAGCGCAGATAGCCATTGTGTAGCTTTGCGCGAAATTAAAAACAAACAAACCGTAATATAAATTTTGTTGTTTGTACTGGCTTAAGTAAATCACAGAAGATTATTAAATGTCTTCCAGTGGCACAGCGGCATGTCTTCGGATTCGCATCGTTAAAAACCAGGTTTCGATACTCGTGGTGAGTAGAACCTGGATAGTCCATTGTGTAGTTTTGTGCTTGTTTCCAAACCAACGGAACGATTTCTTAGTGTAACTGACAAACAGTTAATGTTGAATAACTTGAAGGAAAGTAGACATGCAAAGAAACCTGTGTATTGTACATATGAAATACGCGCATATACAAATCTTGGACTGCTAAAGGCTTTGAAGCCAAATAACTTCCTAGGATAATTAGATTTTTTTTGTCCATGTTACTAAGCCATTGGATCTTGTTTCTTTGTCAGACCGATTTATTTACTGCGTCCCTTTCACACAGTTCCACAACTGGAAGGTTCAGACAGTCGCTAGAAATCAGGTTTCGATACCCCTGATGGGCAAAGCACAGATAGCCCATTGTGCAATTTTGTACTTAACTTCAAATAAAGAAACAAATCAAACAAGTCTTTGAATACCCGCGTTATTGTTTGTTTTTTGTGTTGTTTTTTTTTGCCACCATAGCGAAACTATCCCATGTTGAGAGCGTTTCTCACACATGTATAAAGTTTGTACCAGGTGCGAGGTTTTCTGCTTATTCGATTCAGCACTGGGCGTTCTCATTTTGTCTTTGGGTCAAACTGAAGCCAGCCAATTGAATTGTGTCCAAGTTGGCACTGATAAAAGGAAGTTTACTCTGTGGTTGCAGAAATTGTGAAAAATGTTTCCTTACTTAACATTCGTTACAATCCAAAGTCGTTTGTACGTTTTATATAAAACAAACGACACTAGTTACCATATATGGAAGTGCCCCCCAATGCTATGCCTTTTAATCTACTTCTGAGCTTTCTTATCATTACTGGGCGCCACTTTCTGAATTCTGCCTGAGGGTCCAGAATGCCTAAGACCACCCTGCTTACGCATAGTACGCACTAAGATGCGCCACTGATATCAAACCAATGATGCTTGAACAAACGTATGAGTGTTCGAACACTTTCACACGCTTATTACATCGCATATGGATGACCTGTATGTTACTTATTAAGGTAATGCATGATAATACTTATCATTAGAAATAACTTAAGAATTCTGATAAAAGAATGAAATGAATCAGTTAAATCAATGTGGTGGTGGTGTAAACATGTTTACATATTCGCGACTTAACCGAGTCTAGTTTTGATGAATCTGGAGTATGTTACATCCGAAAATTCTCTAACTTATTCTAGAATGATACCTATTGATTAGGACTTCCCTGTGTTTGAACACAAGTAACGATTTTATCGTGGGAGTTAATTGAAATTTCTGCTCATCCTTTAACAAACATTTTCCATTTTCTGACCAAAAGTTGATTGCATTTATTTGTCCTATGTTATATCCTTTAATGTGTATAAAACAAATGTAGAACAGTGAGTGATAGACTATAGAGAAGACAGCTAGTCAAGTCACTTACTACCAGATCTTCAGCTACTCGTGTAAGATCGAATAGTGGGGTTTCACAGTCATTCCTATAACGCACCAACAGCCCTAAACCTTTCAGTGGCACAACTCTATGTCTACGGACCTGCAACGCTATAAACCGGTGGTGGGTAGAGTACAGATAACCCTTTGTGTAGCTTTGCTCCTACCTTCGAATAAACAAACAAACGCAGCCCTGAAGTGCAAAAATAGGGAATTTTAGTTTAGAATCGATACCGTTGGGCCACGATCAGTCCCAACTAGTTTGGAAGATGTATCAAAGTCAATTAGTTTTTGTAATGATCTTAGACTCCTTGGAACCAAATATAAAATATTCAACAAATAACAGTAAAAAGTGAATAATTTGTACACCGGTTCTGATTATAGGAAAAAGTATCGCCACAATTTGAGATTTTAATCTAGTTACGTCGTTAAAATGACTGAAAAAAAAATCGCATACAGGTCACATAAGGTTATTGTTTGTGAAACTCGCCAAAACCTACCAAAAGGCTTCCTGTGCTACCTGTACCTAATTTCTTGTGGTTTTCCTCTCATAAATTCAAAGTTCAGAACCTTTCGAAATGTCTCCTAAAATTACCTGTTTAGGGCTTATTTTTTGACTATATTGCTATGGTTTACTTGACGCCATGTAATTATTTTTATGAGTGAAGATTGCCTTACGACACAGCTCTGTCAGCCCGTTTTGATGTGAAAAGTCATTTGTATCTATTCTTTCTAGGTGATCCCCTCCAAGTGGCACAGTGATATGTCTTCGGACTTACATCGCTTGAAACCGGTTTTCGATACCCGTGGTGGGCAAAGCACAGATAGCCCTTTGTGCTTAATAACAAACAACTTTGTAGGTGAGTGAAGAACCACATTTCTCCAATCACCTTGTAGGTTCCTTCATGAAAGACAAAAATAAAACATTACTAAAGAATTGGCCTGGCATGGCTTAGCGCGTTAAGGCGTGCGCTTCGTAATCTGATGGTCGCGGGTTCGCGCCCGAGTCGCGCCAAACATGCTCGCCCTCTCAGCCGTGGGGGCGTTATAATGTGACAGTCAATCCCACTTTTCGTTAGTAAAAGAGTAGCCCAAGAGTTGGCGGTGGGTGGTGATGACTAGCTGCCTTCCCTCTAGTCTTACACTGCTAAATTAGGGACGGCTAGCACAGATAGCCCTCGAGTAGCTTTGTGCGAAATTCCAAAACAAACAAACAAACTAAAGAATTTTACGATATTAAAACTTATTTCTTGCACACACACACACACACACACATCCAAAATGGGGTAGAATAAAATATTCCTGAAGTCGATTTACAGTTTTGAAATCTTTATGCCATAGCAGTAGTCTTAAAAAATGTATGAGTATTTTTAACGGTAATCAATGAAAACAAATTCTTTTCTCTATCTCTTAAGTTTATGTTGTACAATGACCAATTAAATGGCACTATTAGATTGGTCCTCTCGCACATTTTTGATTTTCGGAGCTGGAGAGCCATGTTGGAATCTGTTCGACATCACAAAATATTCCCCTTGTGGGTGCGCTATAAACGTAACACTTTATCCTTTAGCGTAGATGATGGATAGATGTTTTCCCCTTGGTAAGTAGTTTAGTACAAGGGACGGCAGTAGAATGCCTTAGTAACTTTACTCTAAATACCAGATACAAGTGTAAAAATCAGTTCAAACCTAGCTGTTTGTATACTCAAGTTTGGCATGCTAAACCAATATATTATTCGAGTCAATACATACAGATGCAAAGCCTATGGATCTTAAGAGTTTCGCTGATTTCAAGATAAAGTAGAAAGCTAAACAAGCAGAAATATGAACAAATATGAAAAAAAACAACAGAAATATAAGAATATATACAATACTAAGGTACGTGTAGTGAAAAGAAATAAGTGAACTGAGTGAGTAAACGTAATTTAATGACTTCTTCAGAAATAAGAGCCGATAAGAACCTTTTTATGTTCTAAATTATCCCGCGATGGAATATGAAAAACAAAACCAAAACCTATTTAGAAGGTGTCATTACACGGACTTGCTTCGCGCTGCGAGAAACGTGTTATATTTCATTTTTCACAAAAGTTAAATGTAAGATATCATAAAGTTTGAAACTTAATTGATACGTTTCTAAAGTGTTAACATGAGCTCTAGTACTTTTCTCGTGTCAACCAGGGGGCGTTATGTGTGAAAAAAAAAAGAAGAAATTGACCAAGATTAGTCGGTTAATCTAAGGACTTGGCGAGTTAGCTGGAAGAGGGTCGGGCCACATAGATAAGATGGTAGTTTAACGTAGGGAAGATAACAAAGCATGCAAGAAGAGGATGTTCTTTCGTTTCATCCTACTTCTAGTGGAAACTCTGTACTCTGTTTACAAGATAAACATACAGAAGGTTAATTAATGAAAGAAAGGCGAATTGTAAGCCATTCATTAAATACTCTGTTTTCTGGATCAAACAGTAAATAACGTAAAACTTATTGGGAGCAAGTTATGGGTCATCTATAAAAGTTTCAGTAGTATGGTAAACAGTGCTGGACCTAAGCTTTTTCATCTGGGAAAAATAGAGAATATGAAATTAAGGGTGAATTAATTTGGCAAAATGGAAAATACTGTATTTTAATTTAAATACTGGACTTTACAAAGTTGCAGTAATGTATTTTGTTTTATTATTATTGGTAATAATATTCAAATGTTTTGTTTTTTCGAATTTGGAAAAAGAAAAAAACAATCCGATGACCCTTGACAATAAATGTAACTGTCTGGTATGTTAAGCCCATAGATACTTATCTCCTTAGACCTATAAAGTGTTTTTCCCCCATCCGTTTTCTCAGCTTATTTAATATCTGGTTCATGTAACTGAAAATAAGCTCAACTCCGGCAGTCAAAATCGACACTACCACGAGTTAAATTTATTGTTTTTTTTTTTAAGATTGTCGTAACCAATGTTGCTTTTCACCAGTGATCCACAACATTATCTTGGTCTCCTTGTCTCTATACAACGTCCATTTCATCACAGAAGTTACATCATCTCTTCACATCATTCGGCGTTCCATTTGTTTAATCGTAACGTAAGGAATATTTTTGAAGGTTTGATTTTATCTTATCGGCCGCACATCAGAAACCTCGGTTTTGATATGTGTGACAGTTTTCGTGATATAACATAGAATTTTCTTTAATTAAATGGGGCACACTAAGTGTAGAATGTGCTATCGTCGACGTCACAAACTGACAACAGGTTATTGGATGAAATAAAGTCTTACTTCTAGGTCACGCCTTTCGTTCGGTTGTTAACGTTTCTCTGTGAAAAAAGAAAAGTCTGTAAATAAAACGGGCAATAGTTAAAATATTTCGGGAGAGGGGATACATTCCTTGAATTCAACGCGGGTACACTCCCTAAATTCAACGCTGACGTTGAAGTAAAAACTCTTAAGCGTAAACTATTTTATGGTCAGTATAACCAGACTATCTTTTTCTAGAACAAAGGAAGAAACATTTTTCCGACTGCATACTAAAATTTATACAGAAGGTTCTGAACCTCTATATGGTGGTTTGATTTATTAAATAATTAATTTCATTGTCTACAATAAATGAACAGGCTGAAAGTAAACCTAAGAAGTAAAATTTATTAACATGATCAGTTACAAATAATATTATACTAGTGACGGTATCACCAACACACCAAGTTGGCTTTCAATCATGAACAATATTAAACTGGAGACTATCACCTAAATATCAAATGAATATGCTTGTTAGGTAACCAGTCGTGTTCTGTACTACACAAGAAGTAAGTCTTGGAAGTATATTAGGCAAACATGCTGTTCCTGGAATTGGTTATGAACGGTATTAATTGTGGGTAAATATTGAAAACGAAAAGTTTTTACACAGAGTTTAAGGTAATTAATAATTTTATATCATTTTACCGTCGAGTGGATTATTGTTTATTACTTGTTTATAAACAATGTCAAGTACAATTCACGTAACGATAGCGACTAACTTTTTCTGTAATGAACGTTTACCACAAGTTACGTTCACTGGTAGGCCTAACTTTACAAACTTAGTTTTCATAGATATGCCGTAACTAACCAATCTTTATCAAACAGGCTAACTGAATCGCAGATAAATTCACTCTCACATTCTAACTCGCGAGTTGACAGTAAACTTGTAAATCAAATGTAGCTTAATTTGTCTCGCATTTTTATATCGTTTTTTTGTTTTTTTTGCGTATCTGAGGCTTCCAAGTTCTACTAATATCTCAATTTTAACGAAATTTCTACACTGTCAATTATTACACACACACAAGCATTGCAACAAAAATAAAACCTTCAACAGTACCACACAGTACATAATTTCATGTTGCTACTTTAGTCCTGTCTGTGTCTTCTTAACTTTGCTGGTGTTAAACCATTACCGTTCCAAAGTGTGAGAATTATTTAAAATAACGATGACACGTGCCTTATGCAGTGTTATCTGCCTTGTATATAGATGAATTTGTCATGGTAACACATTTTGTAGGCTTCAGAATATATGTGCTTAAATTGATTACTGCTACTCTCACGGACCTGGCCATTTTTAAGAGTCAGCCCAGAATGTAGGTCCTGTGGATGTTACATTCTCTCCTGTAAATTAATAACATAATAAATCAAATGATTTTTTTAAACTACATTCACTCAGGCTTTTCCTTACTGGTATTAAGCTCAGAGAAATATCATACTTTGCAACTCTGAAGACGAGTCATATCCGATAGAGTTCTGCTACTCTGCTTTCTCTCCCTTAGGACCCCCACCCCACACCATTTACAAGATTTTGATTTTGCTGGCTGAGATAATTCTATAAACGCGTTTTCCATTTATTATGGTACGTGCAAATGCTTTTGTTGGAAGAACCAGAGGCTAAGTGAAGTAAACTTGTTTGTACAACATCTGCTGCACATGGGTATCCTTCCTTAGTGTAATGCCCTGAGGTCCGATTTCTTTGCATCTAGGGAGTCAAATCCACTGTGACCATTTAAAAAAAAAAGAATGATGAACTTCTCAGCTTTCATTGTCATGATGGGGCCTGGTGGTTAGGGCGCTGGTCTCGTAATCTGTGGGTTAGAATCCCCCGTCACAAAGAGCATGCTTTCCCTTTCAACCGTAGGAGCATTATAACGGTACGGCGAATCCCACAATTCATTGGTAAATGAATAGTTCAAGAATTGGTGGTGATGATTAGCCGCTTTTCCTGTAGTCTGCTACTGCTAAAACAAACCAAACCTCTGCTAATTTGAAACTATCTGCATCTATAAGTGATGTAGTGCGAGATATCTCTTGTATTTCAAGATACCTTTTGAAGCACCGATCTTTACACATCTGAGAGGATAACTGACTGTTTTACAGATGTTGTATACACAACAGTTTCAGTTATGTATTTGGGATCCTTGTCATACTCTTCTCCCATAACTATACTTATATTTCTGAATCCAAAGTTTTTTTACAATTGTTATAAACTATCAGATGTAACAGGATGCTCTATCGTAAGAACGAGAGAACGTCGTATGGGGGCGTTAAAACACCAACAATAGACTTAAGATCTATATCAGGGGTCGCCAAATTTGTTTAACGTAAGAGCTACATACGATAAACTTCAGATGTTTGAAAGCTACAAGACATGAAGAAATATTACACATACATTTTATTGTCACGTGCAAATTGTGTTACATACATTTTACATAAATATTAAGTTATATGTGTACGTGATAATATTTATTCATATATGTAGTTTTTAAACTGTGATTATTGAAACTAATACAAAGTAAAGTACACACACACACACACACACACACACACACACACATATATATATATATGATTCATAGCAGTATGTTGTGCTGAAAATTGAGAGGAGTCGCACACTGGTTTTCTTCAGTTTAGGATATTTTATTTCTGGAACTTGCTCCCAGAACTCAGTTGTAGAATGGAATTTATTGATCATCTTTAGATCCCGGTCCTCCTGTAGTTTTATCAGTTCCATTTCCACAGCAGATGATTCTGTAACCAGAGGTTCGAGAATTGGACAACAAATAATTGATCACATGAATGGATTTACAAGAAAGGTGAAGTAGGCTTCGGCAAGTCCTCGAACCTGTTCAGAAAATTACCAAGTAGTCCTTGTAATTTATCTTTGTATTCTTCCAGTTTGTGGTCTTTTATTTCAATATTAGGAATGTATTTACTATGCTTTTGAGATTGGGAAAGTAACTGAAATTTCTTGACAAATGTCTCATTGAAAAAGTCTTCTTTTATTCTCAAAGCTGAAAATTGTCTGAGTAAGATCAGAAATAATCTTATCCTTCCCCTGGAGTGCCAAGTTGAGAGATTGTAGATGATTCATTGTATCAGTAAGGAACATTAGATCTTGCATCCATTCATCATTTCCCAGTTGAAGATAGAATATTTTCCTTTCTTCAAGAAAAGCAATAACAGGCTCCAACAGATCCACAAACCTATTTAAGACATTGATGGTTGACAGCCACCTCACAATGCAGTAGAAAAAGACATCACTGAGTTTATCTTCAAGCTCCAGTTCTTCAATAAACTTTTAGAACTGTCGGTGGGTCTTCCCGTTTAAGCGTATGAAATCGACAATTTCAAGAACAAATTTCATAACATCTTCATACTTGAAGTATCTGGCTGCCAGGTGTTCACGATGAATAATGCAATCAATAGGGAGAAACTTTGGAAAACTGGGATCACTTTTCATAAGTGCATTTAATCATGCATTTTTCCCCACTATTGCAGGTGCTCCACCTGTTGCAACACTGATGAGTTTATCCAGTGGAATATCAGCATTTGTTTAAGCTCTGTCAAGCGCATTTGTAATGTCATCATCGAGTTGTTTGTTTTAGTGCCGCTAAGTCCAACATCTCTTCTTTACAGTTACATCAGAGGAAACATAACGAATAAATACCTCCAGTTGTGGGTTGTCTTGTATGTCTGTAGATTCGTCAAGGGTTAAGCTGAATGCAAGGGAATTCTTTAAATCATTTTGCATTTTGCTAGCAACATCAGCACTGGTCTGGTAAATACGTTTATCAGTAGTGTGGCGTAATGCCGGTGTTTTTGTTATTTGGAACAACTTCAGCTATATTCTTCTTAACAAATTCACCGTCAGAATATGGGCGTTTACCACGAGCAATATTCCATGATATAACAAAATAGCTTCAGTCATTGTATCAACTCCCTCACCGAACGTTGTCAACAGTGTTTGCTGACTATTTAGTGATGATTTTAACACAGTTAACTTGTTTTTCCATAATTCTTATTTAGGAGGATAATCAGACGAAACGTTTTTGCGATTTATTTCATAGTGGCGTTTCAAATTACTGGCTTTGTAATGATGGAGTAACACATTACAGATAAGACAGTAAGGTTTGCTTCCTTTAACAGTTAATGCAAAATCTCACTCTGGCTTAAAGTTTCTGTCTTCATCTTCATACTTTCGCTTCTTACAATTTGATGACGCCATCTTCCTTCATTTTATAATTTCACAGCAACTTAAACTCTACAATGCCCAGTATCACACTAACACTCCGTTAATTTCACTGCCCGCAATACAACCACACACGCCACAATCACGCGATCGCAAGCCACGCCCACTAAAGCTAACATTGCCAGCACTGGCTTTAATCAGCGACTCAAATCTGGTATTAAAATTAGGGTTTAAAATTTTAAATATATTTACTCTCCGTGGACATTAAACTTACGTTTTAATCCAGTGGACTCGGTTTATACCCGGTAAATAATTTAAAAGCTTAACATTTTTATTTACCTTTTTATATTAGTTGTGATGTAAAAAGAAGCTCAGCAAACATATTTCCGCGAGTTTGGCCACCCGTGACCTGGAGTATACAGTCGCGAGTGGGAACACATGTCAACCAACTCGAGGGAATTTACAAGCAAAGCAAGAAATAAATAAGTCCAATTCTACATTAATCGATTTACACTTCACTAACATATGAAGGCTTATAACGAATGAAAAAACAATAACATTGATTACATAAAAATTTATAGCTTTAATAACTTGTATTAGTTTCACATTGTTTCTAATCAACATTAATTATATATCTTTAACGACTTCTGCATTATACATCATATACCTGACAATATTATTAATGAAAGGAACGTAATAATTTAAAACTTACACGGATTTATTGTGATGTAAATATTACATGTATAGATAAATTAACATTTGTATATCTCGAGAACTTAGATGAAACGACTGGAGCAACTTCGAAACTAAGACACTCTGATGTCGAGGGTAACCAGTACTTATAGTTAAGAAACTTCAATTTTTGTATGGTGTTACAGCATAATCCATTTAAGTTAATAGGAGTGGACTTTGAGGTGATTGGTCCAGCAATTAGACTGGACTCGTCTCTTTTTAGTAATTGATGCCCAGTGACCCATAATTGTACATCAAATTACACAAGAGGTTGAGTGGAGTGTGTATACAGTTTTTCATCTTATTTAGTCTGTTTTTTACAAACATCTTTCTGACCAAACGACATTTTGTTATTTTCACATTGTGAACACATTTGTTTAGACCTGCACAACCGTCTAGTTAGAATCACCTTAATTCTCTCCCTTCTCAGTGATATGCCGACGATGTTTAATACAGTATGAGTTGTTTTTAGCAGGTTTGTTTGACGTTGGCCTTTTTATTAGCATTTCGCAATTAACATTTTGCAGCACGTCCGTAAGTCTATAGCTTAGCTTATAAGACATCTTAGTCGAAGCATGTGTTTATTTCAAAGTGTCAGTTCAGCTCTTGAGAAAGTTTAGTGAAACCTTTATTTAGTATTTAACAATACGACCATAAGTCTGTCGTTAGCCCGTATGAAAGTGGAGTTAGGTGCTTCACATGAACCATCGTAGTGGTTCATAATAAAGCTCACAAGAAATTGAATAACATTCTAATAGAACGTTCGGGCAAAAAGCGTCTTAAATAGTAAAGGTTCAGTTCAAACAACATTTTAAAACTTTTACTATCGACTCTTAAGCTGTACACACACAAAAGTAATACAAAAAAAAAAAAAAACAAAGATGTTAAACTTGCAAGGAAAAGATATTTTTCTTGGTACCCTACAAAACGACTTGGCATATCGCGACCAAATCTTTTAGAATACTAAATAAGATCCCGCGAAAGTCGAAGGGGTGTTGAAAAGTCTATTAGTTTCTTCCATATTTTACCCATACTTTACACATAAGGTGGAAAACAACATCACTCAATTGTAGACGAAGTTAGCTTTATTACAAATATCTGGTGATCCTTTAAAAAAGAGGGTGAAACAGGAATAACCAACAAATAACAGATGAACATTACACGAATGTAATATGTAAGTATTCAATAGCCACCCCAGTGGCTCAGCGGTATGTCTGCGGACTTACACCGCTAAAAACCGGGTTTCGATACCCTTGATGGGCAGAGCAGAGATAGCTCATTGTGTAGCTTTGTGCTTAATTCAAAAACAACAAAAAAACAAGTATTCAATGATTTGTACACTATACAATCAGTGGTTTTAGGGAGCCAATCCTTATATTATGTGTGAAGTGAATGAATAAAAAAATAATCGATATGCAATATTATATTTTATTACACATTCGTAGAATAATTACTTTAAAATACATAAAGGAATATTTAAAACAATGTTTTAGGTTATATGTTTCATTTGAAAAAGCTGCTTTTTCAGTAGTCATATTTTATACACACATAGTGATGGTTTTGTCTTAGTATAGGCATATATTTTCCCATTGCTATATATATATATATATAACTTAATTACACGGAAATTATAAATGCTCGCTATATTCTCAAACAAATCTCCATGACAATCTCAAACTAATGTGATCAAATAGTCAATAGCTATAATAAATCATCATGAACAGTATCAGCTAGTTTCTAGCTAGATTTATTGTCATTGCAGTCTATAAAGTTAGCTAACATATTAAGCAATCATTTGCCCATAGTTGAGTGTAAGCAAAGCCAACAAAGAAGGCAAATAAAACATTAGGAATTTAAAAACCTGCAAGTAGGGCTCATAAAAAAAAAAAAGAGCAAAACTGAAGAAATAAGGCTGGTAGGCATTGTTTACTCCAACTACAAACCTCTATTCTAGCTCCATTCTGTTACCTAGAATTACTTTCGGTGGAGCCCAAAGAGAAGTTTCTAATTGGAGTAGGTAAGGTATCTCTACCATTGTTTTCTCATTTTTTCACAATCCCTATTTGTAAGTATTTATTCCTGTACAATGAAGCATACAAATATTCCTAATTTCAGTATATTTAACTTTTTCCCATAATTTTGTGAGGCCCGGCATGGCCAAGCGTGTTAAGGCGTTCGACTCGTAATCCGAGGGTCGCGGATTCAAATCATGCTCGCCCTCCCATCCGTTATAATGTGACGGTCAATCCCACTATTCGTTGGTAAAAGAGTAGCCCAAGAGTTGGCGGTGGGTGGGGATGACTAGCTGCCTTCCCTCTAGTCTTACCCTGCTAAATTAGGGACGGCTACCGCAGATAGCCCTCGAGTAGCTTTGCGCGAAACTCTAAACAAACAAACGAAAATACGTTAATTATATAAGGATAGGTACACAGTAGTGTCACCTTTGTTCTTGAGCAAGAGAATCTAGAGATGTCACATTAGTTTTTCGGCGGCCGAGATGTTTTTTTTTCACAACCATAAGATAGAATCCTTTCCTTACGGGCTTATAAAGTTTCACCCAGTCTTTGTTTGTTAGAATTTTTGAACCGCTAACCATTCTCATATGCCATCAACTCTGTAGTGTAAGTCATAATTCCACAGATATTGGTTAAGATAGTGCAGGGAGAAATATTAAATTATTTTGAAGTATTCTACCACTAATATATATATAAACTTTACAGAATTTTCGGCACCCTTTTAGTGTAGTTATCTTAACAGTGGGTAACGGGTAACATTTTTTTTTGTCTATCGTAATTACTTTAACGGTGAATAACGTGATTTTGTCTTGTGAACTTATTTTAACGGTGAATAACGTGATTTTGTGAACTTACTTTAACGGTGAATAACGTGATTTTGTCTTGTGAACTTACTTTAACGGTGAATAACGTGATTTTGTCTTGTGAACTTACTTTAACGGTGAATAACGTGATTTTGTGAACTTACTTTAACGGTGAATAACGTGATTTTGTGAACTTACTTTAACGGTGAATAACGTGATTTTGTCTTGTGAACCTATTTTAACGACGGATAACTTTTTTTTTTTGTCTAGTGTAGTTATTTTAACAGTTATGAATATTTCATAGACCAATCGAGTACCCGGAACATACAAACAAGGATATAAAACGTGTCTCCGGACTGTGTTAAACTTATCACACCATTTCTGTATTATCTCGTATTATACAAGCCGAATTATAAACTCTAAAAATGTAGGGTTGAATGCTATGATAAATAATACAAAAATCATAACTTTCACGTTTTTTATTTATAACACGTTATTACAATATTCATTATAGCCTAGCGAAAAGTTTTGACCAGGGTTAAGAACTCGGTATGTATATATTTAAAACATGGTATACACTGTGCAATGGGCAGGTTGACTTTGTATTAAGAGGTGACGGTCGAAGCGGTATGGACAGGGTGTTTTTGTTACCCACTTTTTAGACCCAGCTCTTAATAACGTTTCCCACTGTTTGGTGTTTTTGTTACCCACTTTTTAAACCCAGCTCTTAATGACGTTTCCCACTGTTTCACTTGAATACTCAGATTGACGATAGTCAAAGTCGTCACGAGTCAAAGTGGGAAGTAGGTATAACGGAAGAAACGGCTCTCGTATCAGCTTTGCGATGGTTGTTATGGTGGAAACTTCAGATACATATTGCATTATTGCTATAGTGGCGTCATTTTTTTTTTTTCATTTTATTTCTACGTATAGAGTGGTAATGTACTCTCCGAGCTATTTAAAAATGTCTCTCTGCCTTACCCACACTTTGTGTATGTTGTGTTATAGAAAATTGAACAAATTTATCTTTGTGGAAGTACGTGACACTACCTTTGAATATAGTTAAATTTTAACTTACGTCGAAGATAATAAACGTTTAATAGCAGCATTAATTGGAGTGGAGGGTGTGATTAGTCCCCACCCCATTAACATGCCCATTCTTCCAAACTATCATGATAAAAAGTTTGTTTGGGATTGGGCCAACGCCCTAGAAGTAGTTACATAACAGGCAAATGCACATATTTTTGTGCTTTCTATAAATAGAGGGTCCGCAATGGGTAGTTGATGAGGGCGCTCCATTCACAATCTGTGAGGTTCGTGGGTTTGAGCCTACGTCAGAAGAAACATGCTTAGGAGCATTATAATGTAATGGTCAATCCCACCATTCGTTGGTAAAAGAGTAGCCCAAGAGTTGGTGGGGGGTGGTGATTGCCAGCTACCTTCCCTCTGGTCTTACACTGCAAAATTAGTGACACTTAATGAAGATAGATCTCACGTAGCTTTGCGCGAAATTCAAACAAAGAATATAGTTGTCATTTTGCACGCGAGGAGGAAGAGGTCATAGAGAACCTGACCCTCCAGGTTATGAACTTTTATTACCCAAACACCGACAACATTCTTTGCACGCGAGGCACAAAAAATTCACTGTGGGATGGTCCTTACGTCTAAACCTAGAATGACGCTTTATTCCTAGGTTTGTATGTGGGACGACGTGATTGGATGCGAAAAGGCCAACTGTGACAGGTCTGGCTTCAAGGAAACTCGTGCATGAGGAGGGATGGGTCAATTATGCTGCAGAAGATTGTTCGCTCTATTCATATTCTAAGAATGATAAAGAAATTGTTAAAAAAAAACAACAAGTATCTTCGAAAAACCCTATTTATCTTGACCAGTAATTTTTAAGTAAAACGTTACATACGTAGTCCTGTTCTTATTCTAAACACAGAATAAAGCTACTTTTTAATTATTAAAAATCAACTGAAGGGAACTGTTCTGTCACTTTCAACGTTGGTTAAATAAATGTGAACTTTGAAACCACCCCCTGTTCAAAGATTTTATGAGAACGTTATTGTTTTCTTTAAGTCATGGATTCTGAAAAATTAGTAAATATTATTTTCTCGTAGACTAAAATAAACCAATACAAAGGAACACATTAATATCTAAATTAATTAATACAATCAAACATCTGAGCACGCCCTCTACATTCCTACACTTAGATACACGGCCCACTTCAAACATGTGGTCAGATATCGGTCAGTTTCTTTCTTTGTGAACCTGACGATGACCAAAAAAGGCCGAAATGTTGTTCGCTCCTTTACATAAAATTTTTCTCAACCCAAACAAGTCGTTTTTAGATATACGAAGAATATTTAATTTAATGTTACAAAGGTAAACTTGTTTACCGTTGTGTCCTGTCACCATCAGATAAGTAGCAGGGGTAAGTTTTACTTGTATAACTTACAGTAGCAGGGGTAAGTTTTACTTGTATAACTTACAGTAGCAGGGGTAAGTTTTACTTGTATACTGTTCCCTAGAGGGTGAATGCTCAGGCCATGTGTGGCTAAAATATGTCCTGTAGGAAGATCTTATGAGGCAAACTCTATTAAGATAGAGAAAATCACGTATGGGATTAACCACCTAATATCACCTGAAGATAGTTGTGTAGAAAAACTTTACGTTCACCCATCAGGGGCTGATCACGGGTCAGTGTTTCGTCTCCTTTCCCCGTTTACATCATAAATAAAATCACACTCTGTTTTCCGGGGCCGTGAGTGCGTTATAGGAGAGACGATCAAATCCCACTGTTTGATTAGCTCGTTTGTTTGTTGTTTAAGCGCAAAGCTCTATAATGTGCTATATATGCTCTTCTAACTGCGGGTTTCGAAACCCGACTCTTATCGCCATAAGCTCACAGATGTACCATTGAAACACTGAGGGAGGAGGGTTTGCCGGTTGGTGGCGCTGACTAACTGCCTTCCATCTAGTGTATCAAAGTAAAACTGGGGACAGGTTGGACAGACAACCTTTTCGTACCTTTGCACGAACGCCCGAAATGAAAACAAAACAAATATAATGTTGAGTGTTTGGGTGTGTGCATGGCCGTGAAGAGAAAGTGGGACCACCCTGCCAAGTCCCATTGTATCAGATATTTAAATGAAAATGGATCTTTCCTGCTCTAAAGCAGCTCGCTGATATTTACCAAGATAAGGGAGCTCGACATGGCCAGGTGGTTAGGGCGGTCGACTCGTAATTTAAGAGTCGCGGGTTCGAATCCCCGTCGCACCAAACATGCTCGCCCTTTCAGCCGTGGGGGCGTTATAAAATTACGGTCAATCCCACTATTCGTTGGTAAAAGAGTAGACCAAACGCTGGCTGTAGATGGTGATTACTAGCTGCCTTCTTACACTACTAAATTAGGGACGGCTAGCGCAGATAGTCCTCGTGAAGCTTTGCATGAAATTAAAAACAACAACAACAAACAAACTGTAATAAGGACTAGTAATGCATGTTAATTATAATTATGAAAAAAGGAATGACACTTTTGCAAAAAGAAAAAAACACGTTCACTTTAGACAACAATCTTTATTTATACAAAAATCAGTTTTGAATTATATATAACGCTATAATTACAATATCTGATCATTATTTTACATTATTAGTATTGGGCCAAATGCTGGCTTTCTGTTTTGCGTTCCCGGACTTTGAATTCGAGGATTTATGGTAGTTACCACTCGGTGCTTAAAATATTCGGGGCTTGGATCCATATGCGTGGGAGTTTTGGATGTTCCGGTATTATCTCTATTGTGGTTTTCTATTCTGATTTTTCAAGAACACTAACTGGGGATTCGGGGCACGGGCCCCGTGTCTCAGTGTCCAGGTGATCTCAAAAACATGGTTAGCATGTTGTAGTGCTGTATCAGTAACCATAAATGTAAGCAAATGATTTTTTCACCATATATATCAATGAATATAAACAAATAATTTCCTTTTGAGTAGTATTATCACACAAAGAAATACCTGGGCTATAGGATTTTGAACGATGCCTGAAAAAGCGAAAATTTCAACCAGAGGGCCAGATATTGAGTGAAACCAGCAGAAGTATCATTTATATTTTCGGTATTCTTTTCATGTTTCATTTGCTTGCTTGGGATTAGTAGTTATTCTCTATTATATTGCGAAAAGTGTCTCAGTGAAACCCAGATCTTCCTTGACTCAAATTCACTTCATAGAAAAAAAAACAACAAACCCTTCGACCTTCGTTAATACTGTTTAAGAATAAATTTTATTACGGACACAGAACACTATGAAAATAAAACAGAACGTATGCACTTTACTGAAGTGATTGTTAATAATAGAAGTAATATTTTATTTTGTGTTTTACAACATTAAAAATATGAATTATTAATAATATTTGCAGTGAATGCAGCTAGACCACTCTTATGAAATACCTTCATATTAAAACGTTCGCCATTGGTTAGTAACATGTTCATGTAACTAGGCTTGTCTAAAATTAAAAAAAAGAAGTTTAATTTAACGCCTCGTGCCAAACCTTAACCAATCGCATCTTACAGAGCGGATAACAACGCGCGCTCTACATATAACATTGGTTTTGGTACCTCACTCTCAGGTAAACCTCTCAACCTGTAGAATACGAGACGTTTCGTAGTAACAATGGTAGGATTACTTGTTGATTAGTTTTCTACTCAACTGTTGAACATACCAATAGTATTTTTCACCAGTGTTTATCATATACTGTTTCTATAAAGATGCACGCGCTCTTTCGGGTTCTTTCCTCTAATCATTTTATTTCATTGAAGTGGTGAAGCGAGCGACATACATATTATAAGATATGGATATCCCTGTATATAAGGTAAGCTGTAGGTAAAATGTGATATAGCTCTGTTTTTAAGATCATAATTATTTTTATTAAAGATACAATGCAATAAATAGACGGTGTCATAAAACACCGAAACCTATATTCTCTGACACCACTTATTTATCGTGTAATGATTTTAACGTTGTATTCTTTTTTTAATTATAGATAGATGTTTTTACATAGGTGTCGTTTTAAAATTATTTCTAAACAAATTAGTTCTTACCTTCAATAGTTCTACTGACGTATTGATTGTCTTAGAGGAAACTTCGTTTTGTGCGATACAGTTTTAACTTTTCGAGTATAGTTATTATTAAACCATCACCCGCTAAACCAAGGGGGCTTACAATTGTTATTTAGTTTATACGTCACAAGTTAGTATATATTCAAGTAAAACAAAAATTAAATTCACTTCATGACGAAATAAATTACCAAGGACTAGTTTCAATAATTCGCATTTGGTTCTCAGACTTAAAAACCAAGTTCAATACTGTTATCGTTTTTTTTAAGCAACATATCGTGTGGGCACCCCCAGTGGCATGTCTGCACTCTTATATTCCTAGAAACCGGGTTTTGATACCCGTAGTGAGCAGAGCGCAGATAGCCCTTCGTGTAGCTTTGCGCTTAATAACAAAGAACAACAACACATCTTCTATATAAATAACTTGTCTAAATTGGTGGTTTTCAATTACAGCTTCGAAAAAAACATGAAATACGGTTGCAATGTATAATAAGGCTCTTATCTAGTATTGAACAGTAGTTCTCAAAATGGGGTTTGAGACCCACTGTTGGCCTTCGTAGTGCTCTACAGAGAGGCCTAAATTGTAAGCTACATCAAAACCAGCGCCACTCTTTTGCAATTATTCTAATGATTATTTCTGCAGTTGTAAGCGAAAGAAAGTGTGGTAGGAGAAGCAGGTATTCCGCGGGGGGTCTTTTGGCTCGCAGAAGTTATCTGCGCACGAAAATATTTTTGGCCCGGCATGGCCAGGTGGTTAGGGCGCTCGACTCGTAATTTGAGGGTCACGGGTTCGAATCCCCGTTACATTAAACACACTCGCCCTTTCAGCTGTGGGGGCATTATAATGTAACGATCAATCCTACTATTCGTTGGTAAAAAAAAGTAGCTCAAGAGTTGGCGGTGGGTGGTGATGACTAGCTGCCTTCCCTCTCGTCTTCTACTGCTAAATTAGGGACGGCTATCGCAGACAGCCCTCGAGTAGCTTTGCGCGAAATTAAAAAAAACAACAAACGAAAATGTTTGAGAACCACTGGCACAGAAGGTAGCCAATAATTAATAGGGTTCAATAAAGACGTCGAGCAATTTCTGTAGCGTGGTGATGATACTTATTGAACAAAATAGAAACTCTGGCATAAAAGGGAAACTACGCATGCGCATCATCTCCATACATAAGAATAAGTTTCTCCTACACCCTCAGTAGCCCTATTTACCGCGCACTTGGGACTGTAGGGCATATATGAAGGAAACATGTTACCTAGCAATAACCTGTTAACATGCTAAATCTAAATAAAAGTGGTGTATTTCCTTCTAAGAATTGCTGTTCGACATTCGTATAATGTTTGTTTACGTAATGATTCTAACACTAAAAATTCGATATTCGTGGTGGACAGTGAACACATAGCCCATTGCGTAGTTCGTACAACATACATGGATATTAGTTTCATTCTTTTAACACTCAGAAGTAAGTATGTCGAATATTTTACCCATTTACATTCTAGGTTATTCTGTATAATGGTGAACCTAAAATTTTGTGTTAAAACATTTACTGGCAGGACCAGCTTCTTTCCTGGGCAGCACATACATGATGCAGTATTTGTACTATCTCTTAATGCCTCAAAGGGAATTGAGTGATCTACATCTTGGTTAACCCAAGTCTACGTTTGTTTGTTTGTTTTTGAATTTCGCACAAAGCTACTCGAGGGCTATCTGTGCTAGCCGTCCCTAATTTAGCAGTGTAAGACTAGAGGGAAGGCAGCTAGTCATCACCACCCATCGCCAACTCTTGGGCTACTCTTTTACCAACGAATAGTGGGATTGATCGTCACATTATAACGCCCCCACGACTGAAAGGGCGAGCATGTTTGGCGTGAGGGGGATGCGAACCCGCGACCCTCAGATTACGAGTCGCATGCCTTAACGCGCTTGGCCATGCCGGGCCCCCAAGGCTACACAATGGGCTTTATGCACTATAAGTCCGTTAAGTTTCCGCTGACTCGCCGAGCATCATTAAAATATTTCTGGGTCATATATACCAATGTTTCTTTCTGTAAATCACTGAAATAAGAATTCTGTTGTTAGTAATTCATCTCAGTCCGTGGTATTCAGGAAACTACTGCCTAAACTTAGCAGTAGGTTAAGTGCCACGCGCTCCCACCATTGAAATGTTTCTGAGGTCTTAGTTCTTTTTACTCTAACATTGTTAATCTTCCAAAGTCTTTTCTTTAACTGTTTCAGTTTAGAATCAGTCTATCCATTGTTCTGTCTAGAATGAGTTTTAGACTTCGTTAGTAACACACAAGTCGCCTGTTTCTTAATGTTTATAACGACAGTAATGTCTTTGTTGGTTAATCTGCAATCATGTCCGCAGAGAAAGTCGGATATTTTCTACATCAGCGCTGCTACTTTTCAGTCCTGATAAAATATTCTTTGTCCAAATCTGTCGGAAAATTTACCTTTTTGAGAAATGTTCCTCGAGCACTCTTCTGGTATATTCGTGATATCGTAATGACTTTAACATTTGTAGACAGATGTGTTTCATATTTTTATAACCAATGGTAACGAAGTGTTTCTATGTAAATAAAACTCACAATGTGATATGTAGAGAATGAACTGAACACGAAGAACAAAGGAAAAACAAGTAAACAGTTAAAACAATATTTTCTTACAACGATGTTTTAACAAACTTGCTAGTAGCACAGCGGTATGTCTGCGGACTTACAATACTAGAAATATGGTTTCGATACTCGCGATGGGCATAGCACAGATACTTTATGTTTAGCTTTGTGTTTAACTACAAACAAATTTAACAAACTGGCTCGCTTCTTCTTTTCATTAATACTTCTCCTGACTGTTGGTTCCCACTGTTGATATGGAAGTAACAATCAAGTGTAGCATGCCCTTAAAGCCCAATAATAGCGCTTTACTGAAAGTTGAAGTCAAACCAAGGATCCAAGTAACGTATCTTACAATCTCTTAGAGTACTTACGTGGACGCATATTCAAAAAAAGCATATACAAAATATCTCTATGATTCCCTCATATGGTACCCTCTCCCCTACCGGAGAGTGGACACAGACACACGATTAAACTAGTACAAGCTTCTGGTTAGACCAATGTCACATGTAGCGCTTATCTAAGGAAAACGTTTATCAGAATATTATTAACTAAGTGCACTGGTCAAACATAAAGGGTCAACTTGGTAGAAGCTTCATGCGACAGGTGTTGACATATGTAGTCTTTATCCAAGCAAAATTATTTATATGTGCATGCGAGCTTTAAGTATCTTTTTAACCTCTCCGAAACTTAGGAAACGTTACCTAAATATATTGTATATACAGATATATTCTCAGAGTTGTACAAGAATTAATCTATCAGTTATTTCATTGTATTATATAATTTCAGTGCTTTCAGCTGGTTCATTTGATGAACTTATTCACGTGCATAACAAACAGCTTCTCTCGAAGTTTTATTTCTGTTCTAATTCAACTAATAGCACAGTTCTTTATCCTGATATGTCAAAAAGTGTTTCTGTAGCACTTTAGACAGGGTAAATGTACGGACCATTCCTTATCTTCCATATGTTACTTTAGTTGGCTTAGTTTATTATTATGTTCCTAAAGTTGGTTTTTGAGAGTTTAATTTGTGTTCAGTTGCACGCAAGGCTACACGAGGGCTATCTTCGCTAGCCGTCCGTAATTTAACAGCGATTGACTAAAGGGAAGACAGCTAGTCATCACCGCCCAACGCCAACTCTTGGGCTACTCTTTTACAAACAGATAGTGGGATTGACCATAACTTTATTACGACTCCACGACTGAAAGAGCGGTCACATTCGATGAGGGAGTTCGAATCAGCAACTCTCAGATTGCGAGTCCAGCGCCCTAACTACCAGGCCTCAGTTCTTGAGGGATATCTTGCTTAATTTGGAATGATAAGCGAAGATGGTTGGATGTGATAGGATGGAATTGGTTAGAACTGGTATTTCAGGTTGTCTATAAAAAAAAGAACAAAAACCAACTTGTTGTTTATCACTCTGCATATTTACTTACAGGATACTGCACAACTCTTTTCTTGGGGCATTTCTTGTGGTGGTTTTCGTTGATAATGGTACACGTGACTGGCTTATTTATCACGTTGTTTTGTTTTTGTTATAATTTTATAATTTAAAATGACCTTGCAAACTATAAGTCGTGAAACGGCTGTTATTTAACATGTCAGATAGTGGACACACATTGAAGGAAACAAGTTTGCTGAAAAATAAATTATATGTTAAATATTTTTCCGAAGTACATACGCCTCTGCATTTAAATTAATAAAGAAGTCATTTTCAATTTTATCCCGTTGTAGAGAAACCCGCGATAACTTTTATCACTCTCTCATTTTGCGAAGTTTTTTTATTGTTAGAGACGATAAGTGTTTATTTCGAAATACTAAACGCAGTTGTACTGTGTTATCTGGATCTATTCGCACTCGCATTACTATTATGAGCTTCCCCCTAACGGCACAGCAGGATGTTTCAAAACAACACCTACGTTTTTCATAAAAGTATCCATTATTCGCTTGTTGTTGTTGTGTGTTTTTTTTTGTTTGTTTGTTTGTTTATTTCCGCGCAAGCTACTCTCGGATTACGAGTCTACTGCCCTGACAATGCCGAGCCCGCCTGACGTGAAATTTAACAATCGTCTAACTCTGTATGTGTCCGGCATGGCCAGGTGGTTAGGGCGCTCGGCTCGCAACCTGAGTCCCTGTCACGCCAAACATGCTCGCCCTTTCAGTTGTGGGGCGTTATAAAGTCACGATCAACCCCACTATTCGTCGATAAAAGAGTAGCCCAAGAGTTGGCAATGGGTGATGATTACTAGCTGCCTTCCCTTTAGTCTTACATTGCTAAATTAGGGACGGCTAGCGCAGATAGCCCTCGTGTAGCTTTGCGCTTAATACAAAACAATCTTAACTAATTGTATACGTAGTTCAGTTGTTCAAATTCTTTCAAGTATATTTAATAAAATATGTTAAATATATGTTTTTCTAAAACTAAACCGACGATCTCTATACGTTGTCAAACGACATATTCTTTGAAAATATACGGGAGATGATTATGTTTTTAAGTGGAACTATAAATAAAGCAAATTTGTTTTAACACACACACACACACACACACACACACAAACAAAACAGGTTCGTTAACTTAAAAAAAATAATTTGGAGGAAACCAACTTGAAAATCACCGTTCGTAATCATTTAAACTTGTTCGATGTTTTATTATGTCTTGAAAAACTGCAGATTTCGTGATATAGATAAGACCAATCAGAATATCTACACGGTCATTTAAATTATGACGACCTCGTATCAAAAACTCGCCGGCAGTCCCTTTCGTAGTCATTTTTGGATCAAAATAATCTTTTGCGTAATCGAGAAAAGCATTTTAAAATTTGAATGTGCGTTGGTGAAAAAATGTTTAACGCGAATAAAAATGGTTGAAAATTGTTTTTTACCTTCCTTGTATTGCTGCAAATACATTAAGTAATTTCAACATCAAATTAAACAAAGATTTATAGCGAGTAAGTTCATTGGTTTTTTTGTTCTTGAATTTCACGCAAAGCAACACGAGCGCTATCTGCGCTAGCCCTTCCTAATTCAGCAGTGTGAGGCTGGAGAGAAGGGAGGCAGATAAACGAAAGATACTTCAGTTAGTTGGTGGGCCTGGCATGGCCAGGTGGTTGAGGCACTCGACTCGTAATCTGAGGATCCCGGGTTCAAATCCCCGTCATATCAAACATGCCCTTTCAGCCGTGGGGTGTTATAACGTGGCGGTCAATCCCACTATTCGTTGGTAAAAGAGTAGCCCAAGGGTTGGCAGTGGGTGGTGATGGCTAGCTGCCTTCCCTCTAGTCTTACACTGCTAAATTAGGGGCGGTTAGCGCAGATAGCTCTCGTGTAGCTTTGCGCGAAATACAAAAACAAATCATGAAACTGAAGTTGCAAAAGGAGTGGTGTGCTCAGACTCGATGATTGCATGTTTATTCTTTTGAGGGTGTTACCCCATTTATGAACTTCACCAGATTCCAGAGTTACGCTTTTTGTTGCCAACTTTCTAGAGCAGCGATTAACCGGATTGTAAGATCAAATATATATATATGTACACTTCCCAGCTTTTTCTAGTAACCGCTGACAAGATTGTATGGTAATGTGTATGCTGTTGACAGTTTTCTAGCGAAGGATGATATATGCCACAGAAATTTAATAATCAAATAAGAGATGTATGCAGCGCCCTCTGCTGGTATTTAATACCACCTGTCTTTTTTAATATATTTTTTTCGGTTAAATTATTACTGTAATCCCCAAAGGGACAAATGAGTCACACAAACATAAATCGTTTACAATGCTTTCTTATGAACTTTATAAGTACGCGAGTTTTGCGTGTGTGGCGGGAAGTCAGTATTTTTTATACATTTTCTATATTGGTATTGCATTGCACATCTGTAGAAATCCTTCAATATAAAATTGGTTCAGTAGAAGAACCGCTATCGATTTACGTATTATTAATCATAATATCATACATACCCTTCTCAAGTTTTGAAAAAAACAACTGTTGTTTTGATTTTTTTTTCCAGGTGCAGAAGGAAATACAGTAGTAACACACGAAGAAAATTAGTCTGCTGTTAAAGCTAGAAGATCTCTTAAAAACTGCGCTACAACGATGTCTTTAGAAAATTCGTCTGGGGCATCTTACAAAGGCAAGAATCTCAGGGAAGCGACGAAAAAAATAACATTTCGTCAATGGCAAATTATTCTGCTTCTATCAGTGAGCAACCTTGTGATTGCAGCTTGTATATCGTTACAAGCTCCATTCTTTCCAAGAGAGGTAAGTGTGTCCAAACAACTTCAATAACGTGCGTTTATCGAAGATCTCAACAAACCAAGGCCTGGCATGGCCAAGTGATAAAGACACTTGATTCGTGATCTGCGGGTCGCGGGTTCGAATCCCTATCACACCAAACATGCTCGCCCTCTCAGCCGTGGGGTCGTTATAATGTTATTGTCAATCTGACTGTTAGGTGGGTGGTGATGACTAACTGCATTCCTTCTCGTCTTACACTGCTAAATTAGAGTCTGCCAGCGCAGATGGCCCTCGTGTAGCTTTGCGTAAAATTCAAACCAAAGTATAGAAACCACAGTCGATACGACGGCAATGAAGAAAGTTTCTTACATGTATGGAAGGAAGCGTTCAATAATATATATATTACATAATTTAGCGGGCCCGGCATGGCCAAGTGTGTTAAGGCATTCGACTCGTAATCCGAGGGTTGCGCGTTCGAATCCCAGTCGCACCAAACATGCTCGCCCTTTCAGCCGTGGGGGCGTTATCATGTGACGTTGGTAAAAGAGTAACCCAAGAGCTGGCGGTGGGTGGTGATGACTAGCTGCTTTCCTTCTAGTCTTACACTGCTACATTAGGGACGGCTAGCACAGATAGCCCTCGAGTAGCTTTGCGCGAAATTAAAAAACAAACAAACATAATTTAGCTAAAAAAGATTAAGTTTAATATTTTTTTTAAAGTCAAATGCGATTAATTAATTACATTTTGAAAACATAGGAGTTATCAGCATCAAATAAGTGTTGATTAGGTGTGAAATGAAAATAATGCATACTTTAAAATGTTGATTAATTCTGTTGTGATGAACATCAACTGTGTGATCATAATATGGAATACCCATAAAGAAGGGTTAAATATCATTGGAATATAGAAGGAATTTGACTTCACATCACAGCAGAATGCATGAAGCGTTTTGAACAGTTATTTATCGTTTATTGGGAGAATGTCTAGTCGTCGGAACATTGATCAAAGACATTGAGTGAGTAATTTTTAAGACCTGGGATCAAAACAGAGGATGGCCAAGCGCGTTAAGGCGTGCGACTCGTAATCCGAGGGTCGCGGGTTCGTATCCCCGTCGCGCCAAACATGCTCGCCCTTTCAGCCGTGGGGGCGTTATAATATAATGGTCAATCCCACTATTCGTTGGTAAAAGAGTAGCCCAAGAGTTGGCGGTGGGTGGTGATGACTAACTGCCTTCCCTCTAGTCTTACACTGCTAAATTAGGGACGGCTACCACAGATAGCCCTCGAGTAGCTTTGTGCGAAATTAAAAAACCCAAAAAAACAGAGGTTTGGAAATTTTATTATAGTTTCTTCCAAAATCTTTACTTCCGTGAAAGTGACATCTCGTGAGTTCAGTTAGGTTTAGTGAATAGGGAAGGCGACGGCAAAATATCATGTTGTCTTAAACTTTTTATCTATTTAAGTGTTTAAATAACGTACGTAAATAAACTGGCTTACAACTTGCTGAAAAGAAGGCATATTTCTTGTATTATTTCGACTCGGAGTATTTTTCTAAAAATATTGTTACCTAATATTACAAAAGTAACAGGGCTGCCATTTTATCTCTCTCACTCTTGTATGGGTATTTGGGTATTGATGTTTATCTACCCAAGAGGGTCAGGTTTTGTTAACCTCTTTCTCATTCCTTCAACTTGTGGTTTTGCAACTGTTAAGTGTATTTATATACGGTACACAAGGGTCAGAGTAACCCACACTTACTCAGGCCCTTTTCAGGGTAATGTCCATGCTCTGTCTACATATACACTTGGTGCAAATAAAACATTTCTCTTATAGTTACATAATTATTTGCACTTTTATTTGTTAGGTATTAACTATAAATTATTTACATAAAAAAATAACTCTTTCAATGTTTAGTAACTAACCCCTAAACTAATGTGGAGTCTAGTTAATAGGTGGCCTTTCATTTATTTATAAAATATATATTCACTGGAGAAAGGTGCTTAGGTCTATCATCATCGTGTAAACAATACCTGTCTCGTTCGCTTACTAGTTCATTTTTCTCCAATTTTTTGTCAAAATGGTTTATTGTACTATATAGGAGTCTATTGTTTTATGTGTGCGTATTTATGCATGGATTCTGATGATGTTGTTCTTGGTACTTTATAAGCTGTTGTAAGTAGTGTATTTTGTATTGTCTCTAGTTTTGTTTGAAGTTGTGTTTTGCTTACATTTATCCATGCAGGGGCTGCATAGTCAATGATGGGTCTATTGTATGTTTTATATATTTTCATAATGTTGTCTGCCGTAGCTTCACTGTTTTTGCCAGTTAGACTCCTAGCATAGTTTGTACTTCGTCAAATTTTTGTTCTAATACTATTTATGTGGTTTACCCACGTTAGTTTTGAGTCGAACGTAAGTCCTAGAAATTTTGCAGATGTACCAGTCTGAAGTAGTGCTCCATTCATATAGATCTGAGGTTGTGCTTTTTATGTTTAGTTAACTTTATGAATACTGCTAGTTGTGTTTATTTTGATTCTGTATTTTTGACAATATTCACTTATTCTATTTAGTTGTGGTTGTATGTTTGTGGCTGATATTGCTGGTGTTGCTGCACTTGTTCAGACTGCCACATCGTCAGCAAACCGTGAGGAGTATCCATTATGTGGATCTTTTAGAGACATATTATTCACATACATGATGAATAGGATAGGGCTAACTACCCCTCCTTGAGGGCTTCAGATTCTGGAGAGAAACTTTCAGAGAAGGTCCCTTCAGCATTTATTCTGCATGGTCTGTTTTCCAGAAAGTTATATAGCCAGCGAATAGTTCCCCGCGGTCGTCCCATTTCGTGCATTCGGATCTGGAGACCGTTATGCCATACAGTGTCGAATGTCTTCTCAATATCGAGAAAGCAAGCGACAGTGCATTCTCGTTTATTAAAACTATCTACTATTGTTTCTGTTAATCTGACAAAGTGGTCTGTTGTTTGTCTGAATTTCCCGAAACCATTTTGTTCTTCTGGTAATTTTGATGTTGTCTCCAGGAATGTGGAGAGTCTTTTACTGATTTGGGTTATTGGCTAGCTTTCCTTCTTTATTGAACATTAATACATTTGCATGCTTCCAAGAAACCTGGATATAACCAGAGTATAATGATAAAATAAAAACTGCTGTGAGATGTTCAAGTAATTTCGGAGTGTCTTTTTTAAGAAGAATGGCTCGTATACCATTTCTGGTGTTTGTTATTGTTTGTATGAGTTCCAGTGCTGAAATTGTGTTTGTAAGCATTGTGTTTGTGTCGTCGTTTGTGTTGTTGATTTGATAGTTATTTAAATCTACTGGAAAGAGTGGTTTGAATAGTTCACTGTTATTCATTATAAAGTTATTTGCTTTGTTATAGAAGTTACGTGTTCATGTCTGGGTCGTTGTGTGTTTTAAACGAGTTTTGGAGTCGTTGTTTGAATATTTCGGCTTTTTATATGTATATGCTCTGGTGTTATTGTGTTCTAGTGGCGGGTATTTTCTTATTGTATTTCCATTTTTTAGTCTTTTCAGGTGTGTCCAAAATTGTTTCTAATCTGTTTTTTCATTAAATTTGGTGCACAAATCGTCCCATTTTTTTTTTTTTTTTGTTTTAATAATCTAACTTCTGCTCTGATTTGGTTTCTTATTTTACTTGCTTGTGTTTTCAATTCTCTGTCTCTTGTCTCCATCTGTTGTCTTCTTAATTGTCGTCTGTGCTTGATTATTGTTAACCGTTGTTTATGTGGTTTCCATGTTTTATTTATAGTTTCATGTTGGTGTTGTTTTGGTATTGGCTGATTTGCTGCGGTTTGTAGGCATTCCGTAATTATTTGACAGTAGCTATATTTTATTTTTAGCTGTTATAATTTTGTTTGACAGTCGATGGTCTAATTGCTTTTGGTATTCTTTCCAACTTGCATTTTTGTAATCAATTTTTTTCTTTTCTATGTATATAGTATTTTTATGGGGGTGGGGTGAGATTGAAGACGCACCATATTGCTGCCATTTTGAAAACATGTTTGTTTTGTTTTTGATTTTCGCACAAAGCTACACGAGAGCTTTCTGCGCTAGCCGATCCTAATTTAGCAGTGTAAGGCTAGAGGGAAGGCAACTAGTCGTCACCGCCTAGCGCCAACTCTTGAGCTACTCTTTTACCAACGAATAGTGGAACTCACTGCACATTATAACTTTCTCACGGCCGAAGGGGCATGTTTGGTGTGACAAGGATTCGAACCCGCGATTCTCAGATTACGAGTCGAATGCCTTAACCCATCTGGCCATGCCGGGCCAATATCAAAACTACAAATTGATTAGGAATGTTTAAAAATACTGTAATGTGCATTTTTTGTATGTCGGTACAACCTGTAGAGACTGGAATTAAGCGTTCGTATATTTTTCTATTGCAAAGCCACATCGAGCTACCTGCTGAGTCCACCGAGGGGAAATCGAACCCCTGATCTTAGCGTTGTAAATCCGTAAATTTACCACTGTTTCAGCGGAGGACAGGAACTAAACGTAGTTAGAAGTAGGAATCCGAGCATAAAAGGGATCTGTGATTGAAGATAGATGTAAATACAGACTGAAGACTTAAGAGACTATAAATCATTTTTTATTAAGCCTTAAAGTTTACTTTCAGTAAAATACGTTTGTTGTCACTTTCACTCTCATTTATCGAAAACTTTGATTTATGAGTGTAAGTTTCACAGAATGTAACATATCTTACTTGTATTACACCCGCAGTTTTACAGAATTTAATATATCTTACTTGTATTACACCCACTTTTATATCACTGATTAAATCGAATTTGATTAGTAATATTAACAAAATTAAAAGTTATTTTTTCTCTCGCTTATTAGTAGCCTAATATATCATGATCCGATGGTCTAAGGTTCGAGCCACAATTCCACTAAATACACTCTGCTTTTTCAGCTGTTGGTGCATTATAAGAGTAACAGTAAACGAAGTTATTCAGTTCAAAGCCGAATAAAGCACATTTGTCAGTGAATGTTGTTAAATGGTCGCCTTCCTTTTTATATGCATTTCAAAATTATGACCTGTTGTACCTTAACGCTCACGGGCTCTGTTCTGGCCGTCTGGTCCATACGTTTTTGTCGGAGCTGAGAATGCAAATACTTACAAGTATGTAGCTTCTAAAGCGTAATTAATAATTTATCCCTTAAAATTCATTATGTTAGCTTAGTTCTACTAAACACGCCAGTCCAAAGATGCCATTTTGTGGTAAAACACATAAGTGTACTCGAGTTAAATATTATGTCTATTGGTCGGTTTCTTTAATGTACTAAGGATTACCTCGAAAACAGTCCAAAAATATTGATCGAGCACTCGATACTGAAAATTGTTAAAGGGATATATAAATTCCTTTTATTTGTTTTTCTATTTGATCTTTCCATGATCTCATTGAAAGATATTTAATAGACTGTGACCAGAAGAAGTAACTTCCTAAGTATCTGAGCTCGGAACTGCCGAATTCGAACACGCGAACCTCGTATTACGAGTCGAGTGCCTTTAACCACCTGGACATGTCGGACCACGATGAAAGGAAGATGTATGTATCCCGGCGTGGTCAAGTAATTAAGGCGCTCGACTCGTGTTGGTTTGTGTCGGGCTTTGCTTCAAGAAAAAAAACACACACATACACATTTTAAAATATCTCTCTATTTCTTGGCATTAAGACCTGTTTTTCACTTGAGTTTCGTATGTGGATGGATCGACCAATGCTTTGCTTCGTAGCCTAGAACGTGTGTTCTTTCGTTTTTAATTATTTTTTTTTATCGGTTGAAAATCTAAAAATTATAATATGCAGGTTATGGATAACCGATGTTTTTTTCCTTGACTAATTCCTGGAAAAGTTTTTAAGTGGAGTGAACGAGTGGTGGAAATTCTGATAGCATTTCTCGAGAGGTCACGCAGCTAAAAAAAAATCATAAAAAAATCCACCAGTGAGACCAGAATGAGGAACATGTTTGGGCTGAGAGAAAGAAGATAAAACCATTTTGAAAAACTGGTAACATTTCTTCTGTTTAGACCAAGAATGTTTAGACCAAGAATGTTTATTATTGTGTGAGAAACATACAAGAAATATATAAAAATGGGCAACTCTCAGTGAAAGATGAAGCAATAGTGCTGAGGGTTAGTTGTTGTTTTGTTTGCAGTCAAGTGCAAAGCTACACAATGGGCTATCTGTGTTTTGACCACCACGAGAAATCCGGTTTCTAGCATGTCGGTGCGAGTCCGCAGACGAGTCGTTGTGCCACTGGGAGGAGAGGAAAGAGCGACACACACACACACACACACACACACAAACTATCCAAGCAACAGAAACCAAACTGTAGTTTTTCATTGTCAACGGCCGAGCGTGGCTCAGTAGTTAGCAAGGCGGACTATGTATGGACCTGCGGACTCGGTGCTCGCGTCTCGTTACCGAAAAACAAATGTAATCCGGATTTTTTTGGTTTTGGATGTGTTACAAGAGTAACAGTCAAGTCGCACTATTCGCTCAGACGAAAGTAATCCAAAAGTTGGCGGGGGGTTGCTGTTGACTAGCTGCTATCTTCCTAGTTTCAAGGGACGGCTAGTGCAGATAGTTTTTGCGTAGTTTTTGGGAAATATCCGAAAATGAATACATACTGAGTATTAGAAAGGAAAACGGCGATAAATCGCCGGAAAAATTTGGAATGGAATAGTTAACTCTAACAACGAAGGAAAATAAATAACACATCGAAAAACAGTAAATCTTTTAATTACATATTTTCTTGAAGTTGAGCAGAATTGGCTATATGTGCTCTGCCCACCACGGATATCGAAACCCGGACTTGAGCACTGAAGTCCGCAGACATACCGCTGTGCCACTGGTGGTAATATACGTTTCTTTGTTTTTTGAATTTCGCACAAAGCTACTCGAGGGCTATCTGTGCTAGCCGTCCCTAATTTAACAATGTAAGACTAGAGGGAAGGCAGCTAGTCATCACCGCCAACTCTTGGGCTAATCCAACGAATAGTGGGATTGACCGTCACATTATAACGTCCTCACGGCTGAAAGGGCGAGCATGTTTGGTGCGGCCCGGATTCGAACCCTCGACCCTCAGATTATGAG
This sequence comes from Tachypleus tridentatus, assembly GCF_004210375.1. Lineage (NCBI taxonomy): Eukaryota > Metazoa > Arthropoda > Merostomata > Xiphosura > Limulidae > Tachypleus > Tachypleus tridentatus. The sequence goes on from NC_134827.1 coordinate 25,673,467, forward strand.
TCGATCGCTTTAACCCAGCTGGCCATGCCGGACGGGGGGGGGCAAATACATATCTATAGAAGGAAATAATTGAATCATGAACACAAACAGCAATCACACGATGATAACGCGATCGCTTATGGGAAAAAAAAAAACCTGAGAAAAGTTGAATTACACCCTATTATACAGTATCCAATGATTAACCGACGGAAGTATCGCTAATTTTGTTCTTTTGCGTGATCGAGAAATAAATCTGAAATTTGTTCATCAGTATAGTTGTGTGCTGTTTTATGATCCTGTCCACCCGAAACTGATAGGCGATATTGTATCGTTTCTTCTACTGGAAGACGTCATAAAGATTTTCACACGAACGTGAGCAGTGACCATTTAATAGGTATATATTATTATTTTTGTAACCCATAATCAGGACGTTTTATATGACAATCGTCGCAATATGATACTTCCTGCCGTATGTACTTCACAATATACAATGTCGCAGTAAAAAAAACAGAAACATAAAAACAACGGAATTCATGTGCGTGAACGTTGCATTGAATGAAATGCCGCAAAAAAGTCCTTCTCGCATGATTTAGTCTGTTAAATTTGATAAAAAAGGGTGTCAGGCGTTACATACATTTCATAAGTTATTTTAAATTATACTTTTTCGTAGATAAGAATGTTTTTTTAAATTAAACCAAACAACAATGCGACTGACAAATTCATTCATAAACTGCTTTTATGGTTTTTCAAGAAAATTCTGTTCACTAAAAATTCTATGTGCAAAAAAAAAAGTTGCACCATATAGGTGGCTTTTTAAAATTAATATATTGAAAATATTATATTAAAAAAAACAACTTGTTTTTACAAAATGCTTAACAACCCATTTCTATTTGATAAATAATTTGTTTTCTCTGGACTTCAGTTTATACGTATATTTTTTGTTCAATCAACTTCTCAAGCCCGCCATGACCAGGTGGTCAAGAACGTCGACTCGTAATCTGAGGGTCGGAGGTTCGAATCCCCATCGCACCAAACGTGTTCGTCCCTTCATCCGTGTAGACGGTATAATGTTACGGTCAATCCCACTATTCGTTGGTGAAAGAGTAGCCCAAGAGTTGGCGGTGGGCCGGTGATGACTAGCTGCCTTCCCTCTAGTCTTACACTGCTAAATTAGGGACGGCTAGCGCAGATAGCCCTCGTGTAGCTTTGCGCTAAATTCCAAAACAAACAATCAATCAACTTCTATGGAACATTTACCTAATACTTGATTTTATATTTATTTTCAATATGATAATCGTGGGGGTGTGTACTACATTTAAAAAGCGGTGCACCAACTTCCAAACCTTGACATCGACTGATCTGACGATTTGAGTTCAGGTTCATAGTGGATATTGTAAATAGCGACATTTGCTCTTCAAGGTTTATACTAATTTCGACTATACTGGGTTTCAGTTCTGAATATTATTCTGACATTATGTTGTATTACACGTAACCTTTATGTTTTCAGAATGACTTCTGGCATGGGGGGAATAAGACTGTAGACCCATAATTTTCTTTTTGGTTTGCGCCAATGGCTCAAGTCTGAAGGTTTATATACAGCACAGCACAGATTCCAGCTTACTTTGTAGCTTAGTGCTTAACAAATAAACAAAATCTTCCACTTTATCTTCTTTGTCGTGTTATTTTTTTTACATTTTTTTCAGCATCTTTTGTATTACAAATCTTGCTCATTATGAAAACTAGTTGGTGCTAGTCTTTACTGTTCGTTCAGGTGGTTCATAGATTCTCACTACGAAATGTTGACTGCAGTAACTTCGACACTTCATCTGATGAATAAAACAACCATATCTTCCATCACAAAGTTCTTCAAAGAAGAAATACAAAGTGAATCAACAATTCTGTAGGACATCTTGACATCAACATCCGAAGAGCACGTATGAATGTTTCAAAACTAAGTTTCTTTAACATCAAGTCTTAGAGTTTGCTCTATTTACTGGTCGTAGTTTTCTGTAACTTATTTCCAATGGTTTGTACACCTGTGGTCGCTAATCGTAAATCTGGGTCCACTGAAAACTTTATACCTCATTGCGCTAGAAAGCCACTACCTGTATAAAACAAAGGGCTACCAGACAAAACTCTTTATATTTTAATATTTAAGATCGTAATATTTTCTATCGCTAATAATATCACTATGTAGTTGCTATTACTTGTAACACCTGCGTATTTTGTTTCCAATTCAACCAATCAGTCGTTGATATTTTCACTACTGTAAATTTAAGGTATGTATATTTTTTGTAAAACTGCTTTTCATTCGTATATTTCGCGTTTGAAGAAAGGTAACTATTTTATGAACTTTGGGCTCAACTTGACATGGTTTTGCTTTTAGAATTTCTTTGTAAAGCAACAAAGGAGCTATTTGCCAACAGCCAACTCTAATTTTGAAGACAGCTAGTTAGCAGAACTCGCTTCCAACTCTCGAGCTGTTCTTGTCTGAGAAACCATCACTCGTTTAGTACACCCAAAGTGCGGAGCGCGTTTTTGTACCACGGGTCATAAACTAAACCATCGGATTTCCACTTCGGACACAATAACCATTAGGCTACGGCTGACCCCTGTGTTTTTGTCCATCACAGGTTTGAAATATTGTTTAATTTTATTCTCAGAAAAAGGTAGACCCGTTGAATATGAGAATGTTGATGAAAGGAAGATCGGCTCGTAATATGAGGGTCACGGGTTCGAATCCTAGTTGCATTAAACGTGCTCGCTCTTTCAGCCATGGAGGCGTTATAATGTGACAGTCAATCTCACTATTCGTTGGTTAAAGAATAGCCCAAGAGTTGGCGGTGGGTGTTGATGACTAGATGCCTTCCCCCTAGTCTTACACTACTAAATTAAGGTCGGCTAACATAGACAGCCCTCGTGTAGCTCTGCGCGAAATTCAAATCACACAAAACTATCCAAAATACAATTCTTAAGAACCTCATCTACCAACCGCACCGGAGTTAAGGTTCAGAAATGGTGGTTACAACAGAATGACTCTAAGATGGTTCTTTTAGTTTTTGTCTCTCGGTGGGACGGCGGTAAGCCTACGGATTGAAAATGCTAAAATCAGATGGCCCGATGTGGCTTTATTATGAAACACACACATTTTTCGTTAGATTTTTTTCTACTATATGTTCAAATTTAACTGATATTTTTATTGTCGAGTTGTGGTAAATGTTTATATGTACCGAAACGTATGTTGTTGTTTATCATGGGTATAGGCAGAAGAGAAAGGTGCATCTCCTACCATATATGGTTTTGTATTTGGAGTTTACGAGCTTGGTGTCTTTATATCGTCTCCTGTCTACGGAAAAATTGTAAGTTTTCATCAACTAACATTTTATTATTTATATTTTAACTCAAATATATATATTTATATATAAGTTATATTTAAACAATGGCTTTATATCATGGTATCTAAATTTATTTATTTCAAAGCTTATATAATATAGTCAATGTGTTATTTATATAATTATTAACATGTAATCATATGTTAATTCATGCAAGCCTAATGTGAGATTTGCGTATAGTGGTTACGCCGGTATGATTTGTTTTACACCAGCACTAGCGTGTTTAATTCCAGATTTCTTGGATCACGCCCAAATTCATGGTCAATGCAGGTTTATTCGTCGCAGGATCAACAACCATATTGTTTGGGTGAGTAGTATTTGAAATGGTTTGGGCCACACGTTGAAAAATAGAATAAGTCCTTTATGTGCAATTTAAGGACTAAACCAGGTCAATATTTTGACTTTTGTTGTTCATGCTAAAAAAATCGGGTAACTGAAAGAGACATTTTGACTCTAAAAGACAAACTTTTCGTAGGTCGACTGAATGTTTAAAATAAATATCTTTACGATAAATGTGAGGATTTCAATACGAAACTTGTTTTTTTTTTGTTTTGTTTTTACAAGTGGTAGATCAGAGAGGGTATCTCGGTGTGTCACTAATAAGTTTACGGATTTATAACGCTAACGTCCGAGGTTCGATTCCCAGTGGTGAATACAGCAGATAGCAAAACGTGTCTTTGCTCTAAAACAATAAAATCGTAAAAGAGATATATGTGTTATATATAACATATATTGATTTCTCCAAGCCCATTCCATTGGCTGTGGTTTCGCTAGATAGTAGATAGGGACAGTGGGAATCTCGGTTTGGTGTTGGGGCAGCAATCGTGCAGGTCACACCACAAGAAAGTGTTTCTCACCATATCCCATTCCTCCCTCTCCCCCAAAAAAAAAAAGAATTGTTTTTTTGAAAAACAAACTTTGGTTTTCACGAAGACGCTGCAATCCAAGGTGCTAGTTTCTAATATATGAAGGTGCTTAGAACTGGATTTCCGTTCCCTTTCCGTGATTTAGTACCCGGTAGAATCCGTATCTATCTAAAGATTATATTATATTATATTATTGTTATATACTGGCCCGGCATGGCCAAGTGCGTAAGGCGTGCGACTCGTAATCCGAGGGTCACGGGTTCGCGCCCGCGTCGCGCCAAACATGCTCGCCCTCCCAGCCGTGGGGGTGTTATAATGTTACGATCAATCCCACTATTCGTTGGTAAAAGAGTAGCCCAAGAGTTGGCGGTGGATGGTGATGACTAGCTGCCTTCCCTCTAGTCTTACACTACTAAATTAAGGACGGATAGCGCACATAGCCCTGGTGTAGCTATAATTACATTATAGAAATGTAATTCCACACCTCTAGAGCTCTGGCATAATGTTACTGTTGTGCTGTACAGTTTGTGAGCATTGTTCCTGATGGCTCAGCGGTAAGTCTGTGGGCTCATAACGCTACGGTTCGAGTTTCGATAACCGTAGTGAGCACACATGCGTGTAACCAAGCTTTAGTGTAGTTGTAGTGTACGTTGTAATCCCAAACACAATTTAAAGTAAACCATCAAATATAAAACTGTCTTGCAGTAAGTTAATTTTAAAACAGATTTAAGTATAAGATTCATGATATCACGAAGGAAAATAGAATTAATGTCCTTCACAAGTTTTTATGAAATATGACAAATGGCACCAGATAACAAATAGATACCACTGAGTAAGTCGTAACAGTCATAAATAACTTTGGGTATATAGGTCACACCTGCAAAACATCGGTATGTGCGGGATATGAAGTGAGTGTGAAACGACAGTTCTTTCAAAAATCATAAATTTTGTTTTAATGGGTTCAAATATAACGGCTTGTATTTTTGTTTCTGTTTTTTTTAGTTCTTTTTAAGTTGTTTTTTTCTACTTTGATTTTAATATATTAGAATATATTAACATGTTATAAAATTTTTTTAAATGTCTTATCATTTCAGTTTCCTAGATCATTCGCCACCTGGGGCACCATTTATTGTTTTAGCCATTTTAGTGCGTTTAGTGGAAGGATTTGGGGCTGCAGCATTTATCACAGCAAGTTACACATACGCTGCTTCTGAATTTCCAGGCAGGGTTGCTTCAGCGTTCGTGAGTACACGATTATTACGTACTTTATTATGTAACATGTAAAATAGTAGTGTATTTTCCAAGTTACTCTGTGATGTTACTGGTTATTGATACGCATCCTAATGATGTATTGCGAGTTTGGGTGATAACCGCTAGAGGGATTGCATATTGATTGCAAATTTAGTAAAATTATCTCTTGATAATTTAGCTGTTCTAGCCTGGGTCTAAGAACATACAAGCGTGTTTTAGAAATAATATGTTCGGGAAAGAAGGAGTTAATGTAATGACAATCATATTAGTTTGTCTTGTGCTATCAAATATAATTTACTTTATTGGCTTTTTGAGGTGCCCCCCGCTGGTACAGCGATATGTCTGCGGATTTACAACGCTAAAATCAGGGGTTCGATTTCCCTCGGTGGGCTCAGCAGATAGCCCAATGTGGCTTTGCTATAAGAAAACACACAAACACACTTTTGAGGATGGTGCATGCGCATCATTACATCGAAGAGAGGTTGACGTCCTACGGTACGTCCGTCAGCTTCGACGGCATTCTCCGCATCGATTTGCACCAAACCGTCACCCACCACGTCGCGTACTGTCCCGGAGGTTTGAGGCGGGCGCGGGTGATCGAAATTCCGACTCGCATACGTATCAACATTTTGAATTTTTCCACCCATACATGAACACAAAGTCAATACCTTACAATTTCAACGACTACGCAAACTATGTAGTAATGATAATGATTTTAAATTTAGATCCAAAGACGTGTAAACTTTTTACCTAAAAGAAACTACACTCTGATTCTCGTTTCGTCCAAGACGCAGCCGCCAACATTAGCTCCTAAAGCCGGAAGCAAACACTCAACCGTACTAAGAAAGAAAACACCTATCATATTCCACTTGTGCTAATACACCATCAGACCGACAAAAAATAAAAGATATTGTACTTATATTAAACAATACTTACTGAAGACCCTATCATTAAATCTCTTTTCAAGGACCCACTTCTCACAGACACGACAAATCCTGAAAGAAATCCTGGTTCACAGTAACTTTAAATAAAAACAAAATGATATTCCAGGAATTCGCACATATAAACGAAACATATTGTTAGCTGGCCACATACAAACAGCACTACACAAGTATGAGGAAAGAACACAACTTCAGACATAAAAAAATCCTTTACGTGTATCACTGAATATGTCCTTTACTGAATTACAAGCGATCAGTGCAGGTAGCCATGTTAGGCTTAGCACTGAATGTTACTTTCGTTTGGTCTCTACTTTTAAAGATTAAAATAGCTTACAAACTTTAGTCCGCTGCCTCAGTAATCGAGCGCGAGAACATCTAAACCGTATGGAACTTCAGAACCAGAATACACCTAAAGGAAAAAATTTTACCGTCAACAACTATGCAGTTGAAGACGTTTCGATTTTTGGACTTATTAGTGTTTCTACAAACATTCACACCGGAGAAAAGACTAGAAAGAAGATTAATCTTGGATCTGGGAACCTAAAAACCATCTGTTTTAAATGAACGCTTTTGTTTCCTGTAGGTTTCTGGTTTTTCCATTTTTTATTAAATTTTAATTGATACCTGTTTCATATTTTCTTGATTTGCATTTTTTATATACTAGACGTAATTTTGATTAAAATATTCGTGTCAACATGGAAAATATGCACGCAAGTTCTTTAAATTCTGCTCATGCGCCTTTATTGTAATGTATAAGATCTATCGAAGAATTCTAGTTCAAAAGGTCATCTTTCCTTTAATCAAAATAATATAAAAACCTGGCGATTGTTCAAGCTATTATTTAATTTTATCAGAACTGAATCAACCGGTATGTCGACCAAACTAATCGAAACTGAATCAACCAGTACTTCGCAACACCTACTTACGTCAAGATATCAAAAGATAGACAGAACTTCTATATATTTATTTACATCAATTTTAAGAAAACTGTTTGATCGCACAGGCCCTTCTTGATCTACACTCAGTTATCAAATTGGAGGCGGCGCTAGCAGTCGGCTGGTTTATATCCTTTAACTTGTTTGCTGTAGTAGTACTAGTTTTGTTTGTTTTTGAATTTCACACAAAGCTACACTAGGGCTATCTGCGCTAGCCGTCCCTAATTTAGCAGTGTGAGACTAGACGGAAGACAGCTAGTCATCACCACCCACCGCCAACTCTTAGGCTACTCTTTTGCCAACGAGTAGTGGGATTGACCGTTACATTATAACGCCCCCACGTCTGAAAGGGCGAGCATGTTTAGTGCAACAGGGATTCGAACCCACGACCCTCATATTACGTGTCGAGCGCTTTAACCACCTGGCCATACCGGGCCGGTAGCAGTACTAGAAGTTGTAATGCAGAGAGAGAATTTCTATAATACAGAGAAACATTAATCAGCATAAACGCTGTGTTAGTTTAAAATTATGAATAATGGCTACCGAGTGTTGTGTATCAGGCATTAATGGTAAGCATGTTTTTTCTTTTCCTTGATCAAATAGCAAGAGAGAGGGAATCCTCAAGAGCTGCGACACTTTGAGTTATTTTAATTAGGAGTAAATTAATGTGAGATCTTTTTTTATTATTATTCTTTTTTTGCCATATATTTTTGTGCCTCAAAAATACTAAACGTAGGGTGCGTGTATACCCGATTTGATTTTATTAGTCTACAGAATTTCTACTAGTCTACCCTCCAATTGAGATTATTTTAGGCAGCATTAAAATAGATTAATATACGATACCTTAGGCGTGGTCAAATACATCAACCTAGAGGTTTAAACTCCCAAATCCAGTACTATAATTAGATCTCAAATTGGTCAAAAGATGTCGAAACTATGAACTAAAAGTTTGTACTTGGAAAAGTCAGAACCATTTTATGAGCCGTTATGCCGCGGCTAAAAACGAACGAAATTTTGGATTAAAATTTCAAACAGTTCGACGAGGGAAAGCAAATTGCACCTATAAATAATTAAACATACATCTTCATAAAACAGAAATATGTGGCGTAAGTTACACGTGTGCCTTTCTAAACTATATAATTGAACTATAAATATTTTCCTTCTTCAATTTAATCCAAATTACGACCCTTTATTGGCCGTACTTGACAGTGATTTACTTTTAAACAAATACTGAATAATAATAATAATAAAGCCAAAGTGTAAAACATTACTTCTTTAAATCTACCTATATTCAATATTAACCTTTAAAAAATGGGTTACATATATGATATATACATCCTTATATATTTATTTATATGTGTCTTCTCACAGGTTTTCCAGTTTTCATTGCGTAGATTCTTTGTTCATTTTGTTATATTTTCGTCAATATTTAAATACGTAATATTTAACTAACAGTACTAATTCATCCCAGTCAGAATGCTTCGGAAATGTCATTCATATTTAGGAAAATGTTTAATCAATTCTTTTTTATTTTATTTTTTTTAGGCAACAATCGAAACATTTTTTGGGTTGGGACTGCTGCTTGGGCCTCTGATAGGTGGGGCTTTATATCAGGTAAGTTTACAATGTAACTAATAAGCAAAAGAAATCTTAATTTCCGTTTTAAAACGCTAATTAATTATTGTGTGCTTATTCAATTTCAAAATTGTAATCTAATTAATAAATACTTGAACTAACTACATTATTAAAGTTGTATGATTCTACGCATTATTTTATAAAATAGTTTTATCTTAGTTACGTGACTGATATTAGATGGCTATAATTTTCATTGGCTGTAATATTCGTATTCATTTTCTAGTTTCTGCCAGACGTCTTTATACGCCATATTATAAAACACGTACACGCTCTGACCTCTGTCTCTTGGTGGGACAGCGGTAAATCTACAGACTTACAACACTAAAATCCAGGGTTGAATTCCCTACAGTGAACACCGCAGATAGCTCAATGTGGCTTTAGCCTAAAAAAAACAAAAACTTTGACCTCTATTTACCATTGACTGTATATTCTATTGCCGCAAGTGCTTGTACTCTCATAACACATTCTTATTAATGCTCAACTCTCACAATAATGCATCCTCATAACGAAGAGAAAAATCGCTACATCCCAAGATTGTTTGTTTTTATTCGCTCAATTCTGAAGTACATTCTAAGACAAATTCGCTACATCCCAAGATTGTTTGTTTTTATTCGCTCAATTCTGAAGTACATTCTAAGACAAATTCGCTACATCCCAAGATTGTTTGTTTTTATTCGCCCAATTCTGAAGTACATTCTAAGACAAATTCGCTACATCCCAAGATTGTTTGTTTTTATTCGCTCAATTCTGAAGTACATTCTAAGACAAATTCGCTACATCCCAAGATTGTTTGTTTTTATTCGCTCAATTCTGAAGTACACTCTAAGACAAATTCGCTACATCCCAAGATTGTTTGTTTTTATTCGCTCAATTCTGAAGTACATTCTAAGACAAATCTTAATTAATTCACATGCCAAAGCCGATAAAAATAAAAAAACAAAGTATATCATGCATTTGCCTTTTCTTTTCTTCTTTACTGTGTGATATTCGATTATTCAGTGACGTGTTTCAGGACATGAAACGTTAAAATTCGAGATATAATCCCTGCGGTTGGCCCAGCACTGATAGCACGTTGTTTAACTTTGTGGTTAACAAAACAAATAAAAAATTCACTTCATATAAATAATTATTATGGGTAAATAATATTTATAAAGTAGTGGTCGGGTATCAGTCAAAATGTTCTCCACTTTTTTCGACTAAAACATGGATTCTTTTACCATTTTATGTGTCTTTAATTCATAATGTTTTGTTTTTTTTCGTTTTTAGGCAGGAGGGTATTCACTTCCATTTGTTATACTTGGGGTGGCCCAACTTTTTGTGGAAGTTTGTTCTATTTTTATTCTGCCACCGCCTGGTAAGAATCTCATACTTCACCTATGTTCAATAATGTATTACTTAATCCATTATTTAAAATCTTACAACTATAAACTGCTGATTTAAAAAAAAAAATGTTAATCTATAGCTTTGCTGTTTGGTTCAACATATATCAGTTTCACCGGTTTTGTTGTTTATGATTTTTGTTTTGTATCACTATGCAAAAAAAAAAATGATTGATCGAGCTTCTGTTTGAATGGCCCCCGGCATGGCCAGGCTGTTGAGGCGTTCGAGTCGTAATCCGAGGGTCGCGGGTTCGTGTGAGCGTTATACTGTTACGATCAATCCCACTATTCGTTGATAAAAGAGTAGCCCAAGATTTTGTGGTGATGATTGGCTCCTTTCCCTCTAGTCTTGCATTGCTAAATTAGGGACGGCTGGCGCAGGTAGCTCTCGTGTAGCTTTGCGTGAAATTCAAAACAAACAAACTGTTTGAATGACATTTGATTTAAGATGGAACCACGCGCATTAGTTGAGAAAAACTTACAGTTAACATATAAGAATCAGAAGCAATCCGGGTGTCATATAAAAACTTATATTTCAGCAAACTCTATGATAAAAACAAACAGTTTCGTTTACACCTACTTAAAATATCGAATGAAACGTCTTTTCTTGAAAGACACTAAAAAAAAGCTTCAGTTCGTGACTCGAATCCTTCGAGTATACCTTCAAGTAAACTACACGAAACTGATATCAAAAGACGGTCCCCATATTAGCGTGTTCACTTACTTCAAAAAGCATGGCATGGCCAGGTGGGTTAAGGCGTTTGACTCGTAATCTGAGGGTCGCTGGTTCGAATCCCGATCGCACCAAACATGATCGCCCTTTCAGCCGTGGGGGCGTTATAATATCACGGTCAATCCCACTATTCGTTGGTGAAAGAGTAGCCCAAGAGTTGGCGGTGAGTAGTGATGACTAGCTGCCTTCCCTCTAGTCTTACACTACTAAATTAGGGACGGCAAGCACATATAGCCTTCGAGTAGCTTTGTGCGAAATTAAAAACAAACAAACAAACAAACACTTCAAAAAAAAAAAAAAAGACCGATTGATTGCTGATTTGTCGTGTCTGATAAGGTCCGCCTCCGACTGTTAAATACAATTGTGCAATGTACAATGTACAGTTCGCAAAAATTCGCGTTTGCAGACATGACATCGAAAACGTAAAAATTTCTCAAAACATAAATAAAATAAACCGTTAGTTCTAAAGAAAATATTTTAACGTATTTGGAAGGATTAATCGTTCTAGCAATATGCTTTTTCCTTTCTTACAGATCGCAGTGAAAAACCAAAATCGGGCAACATGTTAAAGTTTTTAGCTGACGCCGGAGTACTGCTCGATGGGTTGTTAATCGTAACAACCCTGATGTTTTTGGGTTTTAACTCAGCGACGTTAGAGCCTCATCTTCGCCAGGTGACAATAGTTTCTATACTTAGCAAAAATGTAAAGTTTGTTTACATTCCATTTATTATGTGCGATATATTAAGAATAGTACAGTAAAATTCTGATAGTGCGTAGATTTTCCGTATACATCCCGATAATACACGAGGTTTAACTAGGAAACGTATTTAAAATGTGCGAGTCGAGTTTCTCACATGCGTGAATGTTTTTTGTTTTTTTTTGGGGGGGGACGAAAAATTGCTCCAAGAAATAACTAAAACAATAGAAAATCCTTATTAGCCGCGGCACGTGAAATTATTTAGCAGAAATAGAATAAAATAATGTATGACACTTTTTTTTTTCTTCTCTCTCTCTCTTTCTATTGGCTGTATCTTACGGACCAGTACTACCAAGGGTGGAGCTCACGTACACCCGTTTCGATGTTATCACTCATTAGAACATTTATACCAGCCTCTATCCACAAAGTGAAAATCTGCTGGGCTGGGCTAGAGTAAATTAATCTATGAGACCTTGGGTATGATTAAATACATCAATCAAAAGGGTTTGATTTGCTGAGTCCGAAACTGCAATCAGATCTCAAATCGGTCGACGGATGACAGAGCCATAAGGTAAAATACTTGGAAAACAAAACTCGGAACCATTCTGTGAGACGGCATGACTGCGTCGTGTTGAAGAGACGAGATCTTACCGACAAAACAATAGAATACTCAGATACTGTTTCGGAAAGTGTTTATCTTAATACACTACACCGTACAGCAAATTATAGTTCAACTTAGCTTTTATATTACAGCCTCATACTCTAAATAAACGTAGTTTTATAAACTCGGACATTTAGATAAAACAGAGATCGGACCATTTGTATTTGTTATAACGTTAGACTTCGTTTGCTGTATTCCAATAACATTGCACTGCAGAAAAACAAATTACAGTTATTAAATGATAACATTATAAGATGTAAGATTATGATTTCCTTTATATTACATAGAAGTGATGTGTTTTTGTTGCGCTAATCCACTGAAAACTTGAGTTCGTAGGCCAACGGTGAGCCTGGCATGGTCTCAAGATTAGAACGTTCGACTCGCAATCTGCGAGCCAAGGATTTAAATCCCTGTTACCGAACATTCTCGCCCTTTCAGCCGTTGTGGCGTTACAGTATGACGGTAAAAGACTAGTTTAAGAGTTAGCTACCTTCCGTTTAATTTATCATTACTATATTAGGGACGTCTAGCTATCGGGAGTCCTACCAACTGGGCGAACTGGGCAGTTGCCCGAAGCCTCTCATCATATGGCTTTATATCTACATCTGAGTTTTCTTACCATTATGGGGACCCACATTTACTGAATCCTGTCCAGAATTCAATAATGATTAAGACTGCTCCTCAAATAGCACAGGAATAGCTTTTCGTGTAATTATAAACAAATCACTAAAGGAAGGTTTATTTCCAGTCCTGGCATGACCAGGTGGTTAGGATGCTCGACTCGTAATCACTGTCAAACCAAACATGCTCAAACTTTCAGCCGTGGGGGCTTTGCATGAAATTCTAAGAACAAACAGGTTTTCCACAGGTTCAACGTATTTTTTCGCCCTCATCCTAGTGCACTAGCGATATTTTACTGTAGAATAAAATTACAGTAGTTGTTTAAATCTATTATTTGTTTTATTTGTTTGTTATAAATCACGAAGCTGCACAATGCGGGTATTAAAATGCATTTTTTTTTTATTTTTATAAATGAAAATGAAATGGAACGTCGCCACTGCGATAAGCAAATGCTTTACAAAGTAACTTTTGCAACGGATTTACTGTTATGCATTTAATTTAATACATACATTTGTTTGAGTTTAATGCATGTGGCATATATTGTTTGATGTTTATTGCGCAAATCATGCCTGTTTTCTAAATTTGTGAAAGATTCTCGAGAGCAAGAATGAACAATATATGGTTTACGAAAACACTATCGTGTTTTCGAATATTGTTGAACATTCGAGAATTTAGCGTGACTGGTATAAGAGCTAGCCGAGAGAGAGTAAAAGAATATTTTATCAGCTACAGTCAGTATACTGTAACCTTGGAAGCTGTAATTATGATTAACGCTTATTAATCGAAAAACTACACAATTTGATCAGATTTATAGATTTTGAACATTACAAACCGTTCAACTTCAGAGAATTAACTTTGGACTTAATATTTCTACTAGAACGTTAGATATTTATCTTTATCTGTGAAAGTAAGCCTGTGAACCGTGTTAGGTCAAACAGGAACAGGGCTAGCTAGCATTCCCGTCAGGTGAAGTGTCTTGTATTAACATATTTGCACTTCATTGACCTGGACCGTCGGTAAAATATTACGTTCCAGACTAGATTATTCTCATTTAAATAAACCGGTTCTTATATCGTATACAAGAAAGCATTCTAATCTATAGAATGTAAGCATTAAAAAAACTAAACTGATACCACGAAACAAAAATAATTCAAGTCACATAGTATATTATAGTATGCATTCACTAGCCTTGCACGAAGATAAACTTTTTATAATAGTGGTAACAGTTTCGTCATCTTACCTTCGAATTATAATACGCGCAAGGTTGCGCAAAAGTCGCGTTCCATTTAAATAATAACTGTTTGTATTTCCTTTATTATAAACGAAAATACAAGTAGCGATGATCGACGAACTGAATCATGGGTAAAGTAGCAAGTTAGTTATTACAATACATGGCATCAGTTTGCCTCTTAATTGTTTTTTTTTTTTTATTTCGCGCAAAGCTACACCAGGGCTATCTGTGCTATCCGTCCTTAATTTAGCAGTGTGAAACTAGAGGGAAGGCAGCTAGTCATCACCACCCAACGCCAACACTTGAGATATTCTTTTACCAGCGAATAGTGGGATTGACTGTAACATTATAAAGCCCCCACGCCTGAAAGGGCGACTAATTTTGATGTGACGGAGATTCGGAACCCGCGACTCTCATATTACGAGTCGAACGTTTTAACCACCTGGCCACGCCGGGTCCATTTAATGAACCAAAGAATGAACCAAAATCAACTTTAAATGTAAAAGCAAGGTGTTAATAATGAAGGTTCAGTAAAATAAGAGATCAGTTTTTGTACATTAAAAGTCTTCTAACAGTCTCAATATTTTGGAAATAATAATAATAGTATTTTTAGACGCTTGATTTAATTTCAAGAAAGAAAAAAAACGGTTTAACTTGTGAATGCGTTAGGTGGGTAATTATCTGTCTCAGAATTTATACTGTGTATGAAAGTCGAATCGTGTCGCGCAAATCAGGAATTGAATGGTTAATTACTGTAACCCCCATTACACTATTTCTCTTTCTCGGTGTAATACTGTGTGTGTGTGTGTGTGTGTGTGTGTATGCCTCTCGAGAAGCTCAGTTTTAAGATATAATTTCCTGAAATTCGCTTTTGTTGGGCATAAACATTAAAAAGTTTTGAGGTAGATTGGTTTGGTTTGTTTTGAATTTCACGCAAAGCTACACGAGGGCTATCTGCGCTAGCCGTCCCTAATTTAGCAGTGTGAGACTAGAGGGAAGACGGCTAGTCATCACCACCCACCGCCAACTCTTGGGCTACTCTTTTACCAGCGAATAGTGGGATTGAACGTCACATTATATACACCCCCACGGCTGAAAGGACGAGCATGTTTGGTGTGGCTGGGATTCGAACCCGCGACCCTCAGATTACATTTTGAGGTAGATAGAATGTTTAATGACAAAAGATTCAGAGCGTCCTTTTTGTCATGTCAATCACTCACGAAGATGTGTTTGTCTGTTTTTTAATTAAGTACAAAGATACACGATGGGCTGCGCTGTCTGTGCTCTGTCCACCACGAGTATTGAAACCCGATTTCTAGTGTCGTATGTTCACAGACATTCCGATGTGCCACTAAATGTAAAGAAAATTAATGTTTCGTTGTTAATCTGTTTGGTTGTTGTTAATCCGTTTGGTTGTTGTTAATCCGTTTGGTTGTTGTTAAGCGTTAATTTTGATAGAGAAACAGAACGGGTATGATTTTCTTAAACATCATGAAAAGGTAACGAGTTTATTTGAAAACATCAAACTGTGGAATGTACAATCATCTCGTGAGAAAAGCAAGACAAAATTATGTATAGAATAAGTCAAGGACAATAAAAAAACACTCAAGGCTGAATTAGCATCCAACCTCCATTCATTCTATAGTCAACCAATCACAAAACTATGTAGTACTGAATAGGGGTACACCTATCCCATTAAAAAAACAAAAACCAACAACAACTGACAAAATCCTTCACAGTCTACGATATCAAATATACATATACACGAAGAAAGAACGTGTGATACCTAATAATGTAATTCTATATTTTGTTCAAAATGTCACTGGCATATCAGGATTCTAGTTCGAATGGTTATAGCGTGTGTGTGTGTTTTCTTTAGGAAAGCCACATTGGGCTATCTGCTGAGTCCATCGAGGGGAGTCGAACCCCCTGATTTTAGCGTTGTAAATCCGTAGACTTACCGCTGTACCATCAGGGGACCAGCATGTGTGATAAGAATTTGTTCAATGTAAGAAAGAAGTAATGTTCTGCAAACCTTAATGGAGCAAAAATTAATATCTGGACTACTTAGCTGTGAAAGCTTGAATCCTCGCTGGACATTAAGTGACATCAACAAACACGAACACGACTAATTAATATACACATGAACATTTCCCCTCCTTGGGTTTTAAAGCTGTAATTTAATTTAACAGTAAAATATTCGGTATATTGTAGTTAGTGGTACTGTATTTTGCATTTGTAAAATAGTAATAACAAACAAGATAGTGTATAACCAACCTCTATCCATGCTTAAATACGTAAATCATTAGTTATATATTTATCTTCTTATTGACCCGTGATGAATCGGGACTTCTTTCTTACCAATACAGTGACCTTCCTTTTGTACTAATTGGAAGTTTAGCCAGTGAGTGGAGCAACTTTTAATTCAAATTACATAGCTACTGCATTGGTCAAAAGAAACTGTTTAGTTATATCGCCATTAGATATTCAAAATAACACTAAAAATTACATGGAAGTAATAAAAAAAAGATTATTTTACTTATCATAACATGTAGAAGTTTAATCTGAGATCTGTAATGTGACAACATGCATGTTTCATTTTTTTGACGTTTTCAGCATAACCCGGAATTACACCTCGTGGTTCTTAACAGTAATAGGCCCGGCATGGCCAGGTGGGTTAAGGCGTTCGACTCGTATTCCGAGGGTTGCGGGTTCGAGCCCCCGTTGCACCAAACATGCTCGCCCTTTCAGCCGTGGGGGCGTTATAATGTGACGGT